>NC_088224.1:35467753-35783483 GCF_036934945.1 Oncorhynchus masou masou
TGGGCTGCATGTGTAAACGCAGCCTAGGTTTGGCATGGGCCCTCAAATCCTCCAAAAGTTCTACATACATGCAAATGTATTTTTTGAAAACAACATTCAAGCCAATCCTTTTACAATTAACTATTGTCTTTTCTTCCACCTCAAAACAATTGATGTTCAGTGTTTTACCTCTGAAATATTGAGTGATAATTTTGTCTGACACAACAAACACGTATACACATATGTCACAATCCACCTCCACTGCCCTTCCCTTTGGTACTATTTTAGGAGCAAGGGCCTCTTTACGCCTTATATTGAACGTCTAGGTTGTAATGGGAATGCATCGCTCAAGCGGTAAACGTGCCGTTTTGGCTTCCGTTGTGTCACAGCGTCTCTCTTCACACTTCCCACGAGGACATAACACAATCCCTATTTCAGTACACACACACACACACACACACACACACACACACACACACACACACACACACACACACACACACACACACACACACACACACACACACACACACACACACACACACACACACACACACACACACACACACACACACACACACACCATAGACCGACAGTTTAAAATTAGAGATGAATTTGGATTGTGATGTGCACAGCATAGCAAGACTAAGACAACACTGGTTTCCTGTTGAACAGTGTGGAGGAAACCTTTTTCACTCATCCTGAAGACTACTGTTCATATAGACACACAAACATATAAGTGTACCCTTAATGCACACTGCACTCAAGCAGATAATGGCTAATTAAATCAAAAGACTTCTAACACATAATGCTTATAGCAATGCAAAAAAAAGGAGCATGCTATTAGAGATACCACTTAAGGGTACGTTAATCACAGCCCAGATTTCAAAATGGACGACAATTGCCCCCAGATAAATGATCCAACGAGGCACTGAGGGACAAAAGCCAAACAGCTGTGACACCCCATCCCCCTCCATTACTACCCTCAAGAGTCCCCTGCCACCATCCCCCTGGGAACCCATTACGCCCTTCTCCCTCCCACACCCAATCACTGCACTGGACCCCACCTGGTATCTCCCCAGCTCGACTATCAGCCTCTTCGAATGGCATTACCAAAACATCAATCAGAGATTAGCGTACTGACGTAGGTCAATCGGGTGAGGTGATGACTCCTGATAGCAACTGTCCCGGCAGTCAACAACTACCAATAGTGAGGGATGCTAAATTCTGTCTCAATGGTAAAAACCTATAATTACAGACAAGGCCATCTGTAGCTCATGAATACTACATGAGGAGACAGGGCCTCAACTGACTGGAGAGGATTCAGCTTAGAGCCCACAAGTTTCAGTGACAAACGCTGTGCTACCAAGGTCAAGGCTAGCACCAGAAGTCCTCTCGTAGTTCAACCTATGTACCAAAGGTGTAATGTGAAATTCAAAACTCAAGGGTTTTGCCACTGGAGACATTGCAGGAGGGTGCCTCCTTGTGTGCTATAAAATATATTTTTGTTGTTGTGTGAATGATGAGACACCATGTGAGGAGAAGAGCAGGGATGGTGTGAAGCTTAGGACTCTGGGTCTGAGCACCTCCCACTGCAACTGGATCCTGGACTTCCTGACGGGCCGATCCCAGGTGGTGAGAGTAGGCAACATCACCTCTGCCACGCTGACCATCAACACAGGGGCCCACAGGGGTGTGTGCTTAGTCCCCTCCTATACTCCCTGTTCACCCGGGTCTGCGCGGCCATGCGCGACTCCAACACTATCATCAGGTTTGCTGACGACGCAACGATGATTAAGCCTACAGGGAGAAGGGCAGTGTCCTGGCAGTGTGGTGCCAGAGCAACAACCTCTCTTTCAACGTCAGTAAGACCGAGGAGCTGATCGTGGACTACAGGAAACGGGGGGGGCACATCCCCATCCACATCGATGGGACCCCTCAGGAAGTTGAAAGTTGAAAAGTTTGGCATGGGCCCTCATATCCTCCAAAAGTTCTACAGTTGTACCATTGAAAGCATCTTGACTGGCTACATCACTGCCTGGTATGGCAATAGCACCGCCTTCGATCGCATGGCGCTTCAGAGGTTGGTGCGGACAGCCCAGTACATCACTGGGGCCGAGTTCCCTGCCATACAGGACATCTATGTCAGGTGGTGTGGAAGGAAGGCCTGGAAAATTGTTAGACTCCAAGCACCCAAGCCATAGACTATTCTCTCTGCTTCCACACGGCAAGCATTACCGGTGCATCAAGTCTGGCACCAACAGCTTCATAAGACTGATAAATAGCTAACAAAATAGCTACATGGACTATCTGAGTTAACCTTGTATCGTTCTTGGCCTTTATTTTTTTATTTTTGCATTGTCGACATAGACACTCACAGGACCCTACACACTCACAGGACCCTACACACTCACAGGACCCTACACACTCACAGGACCCTACACACGCACAGGATCCTACACACTCACAGGATCCTACACACTCACAGGACCCTACACACTCACAGGATCCTACACACTCACAGGATCCTACACACTCACAGGATCCTACACACTCACAGGACCCTACACACTCACAGGATCCTACACACTCACAGGACCCTACACACTCACAGGATCCTACACACTCACAGGATCCTACACACTCACAGGATCCTACACACTCACAGGATCCTACACACTCACAGGACCCTACACACTCACAGGATCCTACACACTCACAGGATCCTACACACTCACAGGATCCTACACACTCACAGGATCCTACACACTCACAGGACCCTACACACTCACAGGACCCTACACACGCACAGGATCCTACACACTCACAGGATCCTACACACTCACAGGACCCTACACACTCACAGGATCCTACACACTCACAGGATCCTACACACTCACAGGATCCTACACACTCACAGGACCCTACACACTCACAGGATCCTACACACTCACAGGATCCTACACACTCACAGGATCCTACACACTCACAGGATCCTACACACTCACAGGATCCTACACACTCACAGGATCCTACACACTCACAGGATCCTACACACTCACAGGGCCCTACACACTCACAGGACCCTACACACTCACAGGATCCTACACACTCACAGGATCCTACACACTCACAGGATCCTACACACTCACAGGACCCGACACACTCACAGGACCCTAAACACTCACTGGGCCCTACACACTCACAGGGCCCTACACACTAACAGGACTCTACACACTCACAGGCCCTACACACTCACAGGGCCATACACACTCTCTCCATCATTTGCTCATTCACACATAATATGCACATACATTTATACTGACTCTACACACTCACTCACATGCAACCTGCTGCTACTCTGTTGATCTTATATCCTGTTTCCTAGTCACCTTACCTCTATACATACTGTATCTACTCCCATCACTCCAGTATCCCTGCACATCGTAAATAAGCATTTCGCTACACCCGCAATAATATCTGCTAAACATGTGTATGTGACCAATAAGATGTGATGTGATTTTGATCTGACCCTGTATATAGTATGCTTACTTACTTATTGTGTTCTTCATATTTCTTCTTCTTTCTTGTGTATTTTTCTAGTATTACATTGTTATTTGATTATTCTATTGTTGGGTTTTGAGAATGCAAGAAAGTCATTTCACTGTACTTGTTTGCAAGTGATATTAAAAACGTGAAACTTGAAATAAATAGTGTGGTGCGTTGCATGTGAGGGCAATGTAGCATAATATGTGAAGTACAAATTAGAAGGTGCCTGTTGACGCAAACAGGGACTTGATATTCATTCATGCTCTAAAAGGTACACCAGAAATGCACCTGTGACTAAATGCCCATTCATGTACGTCAATCCGTCTGAACAATACAGCTTGTCACATTTGTCATATTTCCCAGCATGCTCTGTTGAAAGTGGATTTTTTAATTTATTGTTTGTTCCAATATCTGTGTGTTCACATGTACATTGATTGTTTCTGTGTTCTATACTAATCCAATCTGTACGGTGCCTTTAGAAAGTATTCACAACCACTTTCACTTTTTCCACATTTTGTTGTGTTACAGCCTGAAATAATTTTAAATGAATTCAATTGAGATTGTGTGTCACTAATCTACACACAATACCCCATAACGTCAAAGTGGAATTCTGTTTTTAGAAATCCTTACAAATTAATTTTAAAAAATGTAAGCTGTAATGTCTCGAGTCAATAAGTATTCAATTATTTTGTTACGGCAAGCCGAAATAACTTTGAGAGTAAAACATGTGCTCAACTAGTTACATAATAAGTTGCATGGACTCACTCTGTGTGCAGTAATAGTGTTTAACATGATTATTAAATGACTACGCCATCACCGTGTCCCCCACTTGTAAGATTTCTAAGTCCAGCAGTGAATTTCAAGCACTGATTCAACCACAAAGACCAGGGAGGTGTTCCTATGGTTCGCAAAGAAGGGCACCTATTGTTAGATAGATGGTATAAAAAAAGAAGACATTGAATATCCCTCTGAGCGTGGTGAGGTTATTCCTTTTACACTTTGGATGGTGTATCAATACAGACAGTCACTTCATAGATACAGGAGTCCTTCCTAAATCAGTTGCTGGAGAGGAAGAAAACCCCTCAGGGATTTCACCATTAGAACAGTTACAGAGTTTAATAGCTGTGAGAGGAGATCAGTGAGCACCACTCTTCATATTTTCAAGAATAGTGGTGGTTGCATCATGTTATGGGTATGCTTGTCATCGGCAAGGACTTGGTCTTTTTGGGGGATAAAAATAAACGTAATAGAGCAAAATCTTGGAGGAAATCCTGGTTGTCTGCTTTCCAACAAACACTGAGAGACAAATACACCTTTCAGCAGGACAATAACCTAAAACAGAAGGCCAAATATACACAGGAATTGCTTACCAAGATGACATTGAATGTTCCTGAGTGGCCTAGTTACAGTTTTGACTTAAATCGGCTTGAACATCTATGACAAGACTTGAGAATGGCTGTCTAGCAATGATTAACAACCAACTTGACAGTGCTTGACACATTTTTTATAGAATAATGTGCAAATATTGTACAATCCAGGATTGCAAAACTTTTCGAGACATACCCAGAAAGGTGATTCCAACATGTATTGACTCAGGGGGTTGAATACTTATCTAATGAAGATAAATTAGCGTTTAATTTTCGAATTAAAAAACTATCTATAATTTTTGTGTAGATCATTGACCCCCCAAAAATGACATTTCATAACTTTTAATCCCACTTTGTAACACAGCAAAATGTGGAAAAGTCTAGGGATGTGAATACTTCCTGAAGGAACTGTAAGTGGTTGGATTTATAGTTGTCCCAGTTTACATGATGTAGGTAGTCTTCATGTACTGTATTTTCTTCCCTACTCTGACTGGCATTAGTTGCCACTCTAAATGCAAGTTGCGAGGGCTGGATGTCTTGCTGTAAAATCAAATCAAATCAAATGTATTTATATAGCTCTTCGTACATCAGCTGATATCTCAAAGTGCTGTACAGAAACCCAGCCTAAAACCCCGAACAGCAAGCAATGCAGGTGTAGAAGCACGGTGGCTAGGAAAAACTCCCTACAAAGTCCAAAACCTAGGAAGAAACCTAGAAAGGAACCAGGCTATGTGGGGTGGCCAGTCCTCTTCTGGCTGTGCCGGGTGGAGATTATAACAAAACATGGCCAAGATGTTCAAATGTTCATAAATGACCAGCATGGTCAAATAATAATAATCACAGGCAGAACAGTTGAAACTGGAGCAGCATCACAGCCAGGTGGACTGGGGACAGCAATGAGTCATCATGTCAGGTAGTCCTGAGGCATGGTCCTAGGGCTCAGGTCCTCAGAGAGAGAGAAAGAAAGAGAGAAAGAGAGAATTAGAGAGAGCATACTTAAATTCACACAGGACACCGGATAGGACAGGAGAAGTACTCCAGATATAACAAACTGACCCTAGCCCCCCAAACTGACCCTAAATTGGCTTCCAACAGAGATTGAATATCACATTGCAAACCCCCATAATGTGACGCGTTAAGAAATAGAATGAGGCTGTACACCTTCGTAACTCAAAGGAAGGAAACTGAAAGAGAAATGTACTCTGCTGGAGTTTAAACAACACAGTAAAGTGTCAAATGACAAGGGATTCGGTTAAAAATGACACTGAAAAGAGTGAAATGGCAATTTGAGTTACATTTAAGAAACCCACTGAGAGTTGGATATTTAATCCATTTAGTGTCGTTATAACTCCAAAAATATAAAAACCATGACCAGAGTCCTTTTAACACAAAATGAGGATAGGAAAATATAAACCCCAAAATAGAGTTAAACACATAACCAAATTGAAATATGCCTTTGGCCTAGTGTCAGCCAATGCACAACAGAGCATGCCCAGCTCTTCTGAAGTGAGTAGACCGGCCAGCTGAGCATTCCCATAGCTTTGCCACATCAAGGGTTTTATAACAGCAGAAATAGCATGCTATCATATCGCCGCAGTCCCACGCTACTGCCTCTGAAATATTCCGTCCCTTGTATCCCTAAAAGCCTTTTGTTGTCATGTTATTTTTCTAAGTAACCATGTGCGCTGTGCGTTCATCTACATAGGAACGGCACATTCGCTTCAGAGACATGGTTCCTCCTATACAGCTTGCTTTGTTGCGTCGTAGTTGTAATAAGTAAGATGTATTTTTTTGTGCTGTTGCTAACGTCCCTCGCTGGGCCATGACAAGACGCAAGTTGCAACCACCCTCCAATTGAACAAGTTCTCCTCCTCCGAGGCAAGCATGGCAACGTGGAGCAGTGAGTGAAGTGAGGAAATTATTTTTTTCTCTCTCCTGCATCCCAATGTTGTCATTGGGTTCTTTTATACATGCTATGACCTGATGTTGTGCTTCAGTATTCCCGCTCTTGTTGGTTACAGTAGTGTGCAGTAACTACCTGTCTGTAGTTGTCATCTTACATCCATTCACATGTATTTGGGTCATATTTAGCGATTATCATTATGAAGTCCTCTCCTATATAAGAAATGGCTGAAAACAGGGGCCAGGCAGTAGCATTTTTGCTCCAGGCTCCAGTATTACTAATGCCATCACTGAAGCATCCTTATTAATCCATTTGATTCAGTGGGGCAACGCTATAGCCAGATGCTGCAAGGCTATTGAGTCACAATGGAGCACAGAGCAGCCCCTCCCCCCACAACCCATACTCCTCTACTCTCTCTCTCTCTCTCTCTCTCTCTCTCTCTCTCTCTCCCTTCTAACAGAGGAATCAGGTGATAGAGATCTTCTACACAGTCACATCTGCTCAACCATATAACCTTTAAACTGTTAATCCCTCTGCTTAAACAGGGCTACTGGCAAGAACACTCCTCTAATACAAAATGGATGGGGTGCTAAATGAATTGAATCCTCGTTGCGAATGCACAGCAGTAAAGATGGAGCCATGCTTCACGTTCGTAATCATGTATAATTAAATTTGAATACTTAATTCAGTCCTAATGGGTAATATGATAAAAATGCAATTCTGCCCCTAGGGACGCAAATCAGTAGTTAAAAGGAAAGTGATGAAAGACAAAGGGAATTCGGTGTAAATTATTTATTTAATTTATGCATACATTAGTAATTTATCAATTGCTGTAAATAAAATCTATTTATGTAGATTGCTTGAGACATTTTAACCACTTTTCACCTCTTTCTGGCAGAGTTGCTATATGCTGGTCTTTGGCTTAGTTCAGATTACAAAGCAGTGATAGAGATCTCTTTCATTATCAACATTAGGCCTACTGTATTGCTTGTTGTCATGTGCACCAAAGCCATATAATTGCTGCTTAAGGGACACACATAATCAAATAAACTGATAAACCGCAATCACACATGAGTGATTGTAACCGTATGTGAGGTGAGCCTGGTGTAATGGAGCGATGTTTGTCCTGTCCTAGATGCACTGTGCATGTTAATATCAACTCAGTGACCTATGAATCACATTTTGGCAGTCAGCCAATGACATGGCGGGAAATACTGACCATGTGACTAAACCAGGACATGACTCTAAAAACATTGATTTCCACCCTATTTTGGTATGAAATAGTGCAGTGCAACTAACCCATCTTCAAATCTCCAAATGTAACATCGTTGTGCTCTGAAAACCTTTCAGAAGCTTTCATCATCTCTCTCTCATTAAATCATTGATCCTCTTGTTGTGAGATTAACCTGTGCACCTTTTGGAAGAGAGACAGAAGAACTGTTAAAATCATCTTCCCACCTGATTAGAAGTGCAACAAACACTACAGAGACCCAACATGACGCCTGCGATTATAATCCCATTATAGCATTTCTCCTCGGAAGCTGATCAGAGTTAACGAGCATGTTCTCTTGCTGGCTTCCGCTGAGTCACTCACAAGCAGGCTTTGGTAGACCACAGAACCCCAATTAACCGAAACAACCGAAGAATTCTGAGCACAAGCAAGAGACCATGCTACATGACCCGAAAATAGAAGTGCATTTAATAAAGCGAAGCAGTTAGTCACTTGATATCCTTGCAATCAAAGTGGTCTGTGAGTTTTAACTATACATGTCAGGAATCCAGCTTGGCAAATGAATCAGTTTGATTGCAGACTGATTGATTAACGTCTTGAATCTGTCCCTGGAATAGTATTGCTCAGCTCAGGACACAGAGGGAAAGAGGACATAACGCGCTCAGAGTAAGAGAAAGATCGCCTTTTGCATTCGGTCTCTGAGAAGACCAACAACTACAATACTAGGTTTTTGACTGGGGGAAATCTTGTCGCTTTTCAAGGTCATTGGACTGGACTGCACGTTGTCAATAACTGAAGCTAACCGAAAGAGAGAAATCCCAGGCATCTTCTCCATGTATGCATTTCAGACTGACATAATGCTCCCCAGACAATGTTTCCACACAAACATTCTCATTCCATTTGTCCATTATAAAAAAGCATTTCATACTTATATTTACAGTGCAAAGCATTTTGCAATGAAACCTAATCGACCTAATCTGGCAGATAATAATGTAAATACATGAACAGCATGACTTTCCTTGGGGGTGTCAGTGTCACCGAGGCCGGGCACCCCCACTCTAGCCTTGTTTATGCCTCTCAGTCTGAGTCACCCCCCATCCACAAACCAGGATTAAGCTCTGCTCTGCTTCCACAGCCCAAACGCCCATCCCTCCATCCACAGAGTGGACCACAGAGCCTTTGACAAAGGGAACAAAAAAACGAATGCCCAGAATCATATTATGAGGTCAAGGTCCATCTAACCTATTCAAACAAGCAAGGAAACAGCCGTGCTAATAAAATAATTCTGTCATGACTTGCTCAGCTTAATTTGACTAGTATACGGTATGGAAACAAGGATCAAGATAGAACAGTGTAAAATGAGCAGTAAAGCCTAAAAGTTTTGTGCTTCAACACTGGCAAGCAATGACAACAAAAACGTGACAGAACATCTACTGAAGGTACTCCATGCCCCTAGTGCTCTTTCTTATTGTCTTTGTTTGGAGAGAAGCCAGCATGCTTTTCAACTGTGTTGGCGACAGAGTCACTGGTCCCCCAGCCTATAGTCCTGTGGCGGTGTTGGGGGCCTCTCCATTGTTTTCTTTTCGGAGCGGCGGTTTAGTGACTGCGTCTGCAGCTCCTTCACCTCCTCCAGCACCTCCTTAGCCTGACGCCAGGAGGAGACGGCCTCCTGCAGAAGACGCTCCGCCTCCGCCCGTCTACTCTCCAAATCACAGTCACTGATAAGTGAGTGTGCACTCTTACTATGGGGCGAGTCATTACCTTTCAGACGGAGCGAGTCAGCACCCTTCAGACGGGGAGAGTCGGCACCCTTCAGACGGGGAGAGTCGGCACCCTTCAGACGGGGAGAGTCGGCACCCTTCAGACGGGGAGAGTCGGCACCCTTCAGACGGGGAGAGTCGGCACCCTTCAGACGGGGAGAGTCGGCACCCTTCAGACGGGGAGAGTCGGCACCCTTCAGACGGGGAGAGTCGGCAATCTTCAGACGGGGAGAGTCGGCACCCTTCAGACGGGGAGAGTCGGCACCCTTCAGACAAGTTGAGCCGATACTCTTCAGACTCTGAGAATTCTTGCCAATTATATTTAGAGAGTCCTTACCCCTCAGAACAGGAGAATCAGTATCCTTGATGCGAGGCGAGACAGAATCCTTCAGACTAGATGAGTCAAAACTTTTTGAAAACGGTGTACCAATGTTCTTGAGACGTGGGGATTCAGAACCCTTCAGACTTGGTGAGTGTGTTTCCATGAAACGGGAAGAATCAGCAGCCCTGAGATGGGGAGAGTCAGTAACCCTGAGACGGGGAGAGTCCTTACCCCTCAAATTAGGAGAGTCATCACTCTTTGAATGGGGTGAGTCTGTACATTTTGAGCGGGACTTCTTACCCTTCATACGAGGCGAGTCTTTCCCCTTCAAACGAGGCGAGTCTTTTACCCTCAAACGTGGGGAGTCACTATTCTTACTGCGAGGTGAACCTGAGGCCCTGGAGTGAGGAGACTCAGACCCTCTCAGATGGTGTAAGCGAGGCGAGTCAATGCCCTTCAGATAGGGCGAGTCAATTCCCTTTGCATGTTGCAGTTCCTCCAATCGCATTTCTTCCAGCAGTTCCTGAGCCCTCTGCATTTTCTGGGCGATAAGACTCTGCAGTTGTCCAACAGGCTGGACAGGTTCATCTGTGGGGCGAGGGCGAAGGACACCTCTGACTGGCCGTGAGGAAAGGACCTCATCCATGGAGGCACAGCGGCTCCTACCCTGGGCACTGAACCTCTTCCCTGGTTGAGGGGTGTGGGATTGAGCCTCAAGATGGTGCGCCCGGCCCCAGGAGAGCTCGCTCCCGCGGGGCAGGCTGCCCGTCTTGGGTACCCTTGAGTCCCTTGTGGTGACACAGAGTTTGGAGACATCTGTGCCAGAACGCTGACGACCTGTGGTCCGTTTGTCTAGGTCAACCCGGAAGTTATTTTCCCAGAAGCCTTCTTCCTCATCATCTGGGGTGGAGCCATCTTCCTCGTGGACAAGGTCAAGGGTCAACATTCCGTCTGAAGAGGTGGATGCCTAGGGAGAGCACAAGAGAGTTTAGCATTCATTGAAACAGACCAGGATAAATCCTTACAATACAAACAGTACAATTTCTCATTTGCCTTTCACAAATAAAATATTGACTTGGAACTAAAATGTCAGTGTTAGCCAAGGTAGCAACACCCACCACAGCCATGAGGTGTCCCCGGGTGGGCAAGCGCCGTGCATGGGGAATCTTGACACGATCACGTGTAGGGTGCACCAGGACACTGTCCTCTTCAATTGTGACCTATGGAGACAATCAGAAAAAGATTGCTTTTTTTACATTCAGAATAACATAAATGTATATTTGTGGAGAGAAAGTTGGGAATGGATGAAAGAGTATAAGGTTATAGGAGCAACAAGTAACTTCCCCTTAGCATGAGCTGAAGATGTAGTGTAGAGAACAGTAGAGTGCATTAGAGCAGAGTACATTGTTGGGTGTTGGAATTCAACCTGCTGTACGAATACAGGCACTTCACACTATGGTGGCTGCAGAGTTCATTCTCACTTCTCGACGATCTCTAAATACGGAAGAGGGACTGTTTGATCGAGAGGCACGAGGAAAACCGGTGGGTGTTGGCAGGGACGGAGCGTTAACGAGGACTGTTCCCCACGGAGATGGATGAGTCAGCGAGGAAACACTTTGATCTCTCATCCACGCCTGGGGAGATACCACTTACTTTCGCTTTTGTCTAAATTCAACAATTTGACACAGTGGGCCTAGCAACTGCAACGGCTAAATTTGTCTGGAAACTTTTTAAGGCTGGCCGTGGGGGCATTTGAGTGTCGGTGGTTTCATTTGAAATCATAAATGTTGCATGAGAGACATGATAATGAGAGAGAAGAATAAGGGAAGCTGTAGAAAGCTGGGGAGAAGTGAGAGCTGGTGACATAGTGACAGAGAAGGGGAGGAGAAGAGTGACTGACCTACCTCGTCAAAAATGCGGTTCTTGGATTTGATGATGGCTGTATTGAGGGCATTGACCCACAACTCCTTCTCCTCTGGGCTAACGGCCAAAAACACAAGATTGGGCACCTGAGGAAAGGACAGAATCGATTGAGTGGTTGAAAGAAGAGAAAGGGATCCTCCCAATATTCACCCTTCTTCCTACAGTAAGTGTGCACTTGCACACTCTCATCATGGATTTAAAAGCAATAAATGAGTGGAAGCATTGGCTTGGAGGGAGATTTTTGGAACGTAGCCAGTGTGTGAGAGATGGAATGGGGGACAGGAAGCTTAATGGGGCGGCTTTGCCTAAATCGCTAAGAAAAGGAGATTGCGCCTCACTAAATGTTAAAGATGGCTCTTATCTAAAGCAGGGTCTAAGCTGTAAACTGGAGGAAGAATCTCTGCAAAGCTTGACACAAATAGGTAAATTGAGCATCTGCCCTTAATCCAGTTCTTGTGTATAATTAAAATCTTCTCTCAAACACACACTCCCCCCTTCCATTCCCGACACGTAGTTACAGAATATCCCACTACGACAGTGAACAATGAAGTGAAATGAACCAGCAGCTGGTGCCGAGATCGAGAGGAACTGCAGTGGGTCAGAAGTGACAACTTCTGTGGGTGGAATCTCTATAGGATTTGGCCGTTATAGAGAATGCCTCTTCAGTGGTAATGGGATTCTGTGGATTATGTCTTTCTGGAGAAATCCACCAATCCCGGTCTGCGGTGGGGGTGTGTTAATGTTCAATCCAATGTGGCAACACAACCATATCATCTCCCAGCGAGAAAATTGAAGAAATGCCATCAGCTAGACACATTTTTTTGCACCTCTCTTGAACGGACTATGCACACAAAGTGGACTCTACCCACACACTGACACCCCAACACACACACTTTCACCACATACACTCAGTGGCCAGTTTATTAGGTACAACTATCTCGTACTGGGTCGGACATCCCTTTGCCTCCAGAACAGCCGAAATTCTTCAGGGCATTGAAACGTTGCACAATTGGTATCAAGGGACCCAACGTGTGCCAGGTAAACATTCACCACACCATTACACCCCTGCCACCAGCCTGCACCGTTGACACCAACACCGACAACAAAACTTGTACATGTTGATCATGTATTTTGTGTAAAACATGTAAATAGCTACACGTAACCCACTCCCCTCAAAAAAAGAACATGAAATGATGCTTACCGAGGCAGGAAATGCAGCAGTTTGAACAGTTTGGTTGACAACATGACATGTGTAGGTCATTGCGCTTATGCTTAATAGCCGACTAAGGGAATACAATAGTGCAAACAGTTTTGTGTACAACATGAAGTTTGTAGGCTACACCAGCTACCGGACAAAGGCGATCAAGGAAGGTGGACCAGCAGCGAAGCAGTCAGCACAGCAGCTACGTAGGTAGCGGAGTGGTAATAGCAGCTACGTAGGTAGCGGAGTGGACACAGCAGCTACGTAGGTAGCGGAGTGGACACAGCAGCTACGTAGGTAGCGGAGTGGACATAGCAGCTACGTAGGTAGCGGAGTGGACATAGCAGCTACGTAGGTAGCGGCGTGGACACAGCAGCTACGTAGGTAGCGGAGTGGACACAGCAGCTACGTAGGTAGCGGAGTGGACACAGCAGCTGCGTAGGTAGTGGAGTGGACACAGCAGCTATGCAGGTAGCGGAGTGGACACAGCAGCTACGTAGGTAGCGGAGTGGACATAGCAGCTACGTAGGTAGCAGAGTGGACACAGCAGCTACGTAGGTAGCGGAGTGGACACAGCAGCTACGTAGGTAGCGGAGTGGACACAGCAGAAAACAAAGTCGGAGGTTAACACAGGCTTGGGAGATACGTTATGCGTTCTGTTTCTATGAGATAACATGTCATGTTTACATGACCTTTATGAATTAGGAAGCCTTTACATCCTTTTCTTTGGCGTTTATCCCAAAACGCTATTCATTTCCCCATAGGCTTTGTCCAATGAACCATAGCAGCAGATAGTTCCTACAAAAAGACGACATTACTATTTCTCTCTATTGAGATACAAAATATCGGTGTCCGTAGCCACTCCGTTATCTTTAACTCTGCATTGTTGGAAAAGGACCCGTACGTAAGCATTTCACTGTTAGTCTACACCTGTTGTATAGGCAGCATGTGACAAATACAATTTGATTGATTTGATTTTGAACGTGTACTCAACATATCATACTCTCTCTTTACAGAAAACCACAAACTATGTCTGACGATAAACTCAAGTTTCAGTTTTCAGCGAAATTAAACTGCTAAGTGCATTTTGAGCTAAAATCGACACCTGCAGTAAGGGCTTCTTACTGAGGCCTAATCACCCCAGGCCCTGTGCAGCCTCCCTGCCTGACTCCTTCACTTTCCCTGGGCAGAAGGACTCACCATATTCCCAGGCTGCTTGCAGCGAAGCAGGGTGAACCTGCTGTGGTTCTTCTTACTGCGACTCTTGGCCTTGCGCAGCTCCTCAGAGCGTTCGTAGTCAGCCAGGTCAAACAACTCCTGGACTTTCCTCTCATCCTTCACCTGGAAACACGCAGACAAAACAGGAAGTAGTTACAACTCAGGTCTATAGAGATGTGCAAGATGGCACTGGCAAATTAGCTTTGTCAATTTGTTTTGAACCTTAAAACATTAGTCTACCACAAAAACACACATATGCACATGCACACACACACACACACACACACACACACACACACTCAAACTCTCTCTCTCTCTCTCACACACACACACACACACACACACACACACACACACACACACACACACACACACACACACACACACACACACACACACACACACACACACACACACACACACACACACACACACACACACACACACACACACACACACACACACACACACACACACACACACACACACGCTCAAACTCTCTCTCTCACACACACACACACACACACACACACAGAACAACCTACTATGCATTACAGCAGGTCATCTTGAGTTTAACCCAAGGGTTAGAACACTAATTATAAACTGGGTGGTTCCGTCCCTGAATGCTGATTGGCTGACAGCCGTGGTATGATCGTATACCATGAGTATGACAAAACATTTATTTTTACTGCTCTAACTACGTTGGTAACCAGTTTATAATAACAATAAAGCACTTCCGTGATGCGTCGTGCCTAAGAACAGCCCTTGGCTGTGGTATATTGGCCATATACCACACCCCCATGCCTTATTGCTTAATTACCACTCTTTGTTCCATCAGCCATCAACAGCACAGGGACACACCACGGTGCCTGGGTGAAAATCAACCACTTCTCACATTCGTATCATCCATTATGTTATTGAGGTTTCAAATGAAATGTTCTGAAATACCAGGCCTTAAATGCGTATACAGAAGCTCTTCTGTAGGTGTAACAAAGGTCTTTTTAAGTCCAAATGTCTATATTAAAAAAATCCATTACATGCCTGACATCCTAATGTTACTATGTCATGATCATGCTTTTACACAGAGCATTGAAAGATGTGTTCATTTTCAAAACCTGCTTCCCAATACCGTCAAAAAGCAATAGCCAGACAAATTGGTAGAAAAATGTAGTCTTGGAGCGGATGCTCCTGTGTTACTCCCCTGCCTCCCATTATTGGTCTCGTGGCCCCGCAGCAAAGTGTCTGTTTAAACACAGATCAATTGTAATCAACAGCGCTGGGGCAGAGACATCGACCCCTCCACTGAGCCTGACTGACAGGTGATTACATACAACCTCACGGGTGGTGGGACCTCCCAGAGAGCCCCATTAGATTCTACATATCAACGGGGTCAATGGGGGTCAAGGCAGGTGTGTGTGTGTTTGGTGGTGTTGGGGGTTGGTTCTTGACATGGGTACAAGCCTGTGTGTAGGCCTCTTGTGAGAACTAAAGGAAGACGCAGAAAAATAAGGTTAAACGTCATTGGAATACATAGCAATGGTGTGTGTGGGTGTATGTGAGTGTGTTTTTAGAAGGGGCAAGGGTGTTCCACTTTAATCTTGATGCATAGAGATTTTACACAGCAACAGAGCCCTGCATCAGAGGAATCTGCCAACGTTCGAACGAGACACGGAGCAACTGAGAGCTTCTGTGATCAAAGAAACCACCACATACGGTATCATTATATAATGTGTCGCAGCCTAGTATCAACCACTATTAATCCACTCGCAGCCTGAAATGCACTTGTTAGGGCTACATTTGGCCATTTGTGTTTTTTAATTTCATTGAGGAACTCTATTATGCCTAGCGATATACAGTATACCGGATGAGCACAATACATAGTGTCCAATTTCTTCATGACAAAAAATAGATCCAAACTGTGTCCCACCTGCATGCTGCTACCTTTTCGTTAGCCACCCAAACTGCATTTAAAATGTAGAAGTTAAGCATGAACTGTGTGTGTGTGTGTGTGTGTGTGTGTGTGTGTGTGTGTGTGTGTGTGTGTGTGTGTGTGTGTGTGTGTGTGTGTGTGTGTGTGTGTGTGTGTGTGTGTGTGTGTGTGTGTGTGTGTGTGTGTGTGTGTGTGTGTGTGCGTGTGTGTGTGCGTGCGTGTGTGTGTGTGTGTGTGCATGCATGTGTGTGAGAGGGAGAGAGACAGAGAGAGACTCTAATATGGGGCAAAAGAAAAAAGCAGAGTTGGGGGTGTCAGTGGGGGTTAAATCCTGCACTGAATCACTGAGAATAGCCCAGTAACATACAGTCCTGAAACGCAAAGATACCGAAAGTCTATAATAGTCGGCGGCAGCCCATCCAACAGTAGAATGCAGGGGGAAACCCTAGAGCGAATGGAAAGGCGATGTCCCTTTGGTCACACTCCAAAATCTGGTGGACATGCCTGTAATACCCTGTAATCAAGCCCGAAAGGATTTTATATAAACCAGGTTGGAATTAAAAGGAGAAATGGATTAAAAGCATCTTTTCAATCACTCTGGAAAATGTAATGCAGTTTAGAGCTGGGGAGTTGAAAGAGGTGGGTTTATTTATAATGTAATACAACATATATATATAATATTCTCAGAACTGGCCAGTAGGTTTTCCTGAAATAACTAGCATAACAAGTGTGAAAAGCTAAACCACCAGGTCTCCCTGCACCAATCATATAGCTTTGTTACATTGACCACATGATATGCTTGACGACCAGTCATATCCACATCATATCATATCCATATCATATCATATCCATATCATATCATATCATATCCATATCATATTCATATCATATCCAATTACATACTGGTTTCCACCAATAACCCAGTTCTCCACTGATCACATTGATCCGTCGGACCAGCAACAACACTTGTTCTTGTCCTTGACCAATGTCAGAGGTGTGTTAGTCCAATTTCATGCTAAGCTCCCCTAGTCAGAGGGTTTCTCTATCAACCACTAAACTTGGTCACACATTCGCCTTCTGTCACAGATGTTGAGCCAATCACATTGCAGTATCTGTAAGCTACATCAATCGCAAAGATCTTGACCAACTACAAAACACCTTGTCCAACTGTGTCACCACATTTCTTTAAAGCAGGGCCTAAAATCTTACCCCAAGTACCCCTTGGCCTAGGTCATACGGTATCCGACGAATACAAGCTTCCCTCACTTTCTCTCTCACCAAATCCTGTTTTGTTTGAGTGTCCTCTTTCATATGCCGTGCAAGTCACCACTGAAAACCATGAAAACTCTATATATACAGTACATGAACATAGACGGAAACCCCGTCAATTATTCACATAGATCATAGATTGAGTGCTCGTGTTGAAGCACTTTGAGCATTCTACAGGAGCATCTCTCTGTCTGCACGTGCCGAGACTACAGAAGAGAACAGAGAGCGCTCTTATGAAAGGTGTATGATGTGCGTAACCTGCAGCCAATAGCACAGCTGTAAGATAAGAACAGAGCAATACGCAGGGTTGATGTCGTCGGAGCAGAGAACACGCACCTCCTTAACCTGCTCTCTCAGCACACAGACACACATCTCATGCTCAACTACGACAACACACGCTGCTGTACACTTCACACGCCAACAGCAGCCTTCTATGGACGAACAGACCTCTCTGTAACCCACGCGTCTACGCAGTTCCTCTGCTGTGTAATACACGTTCTTATGGCAGCACGTCTGTGTGGCCAATTGAGTCTCTCCGAGCTATGGTTCTGCAGCCTATTATGGGAAGATGATACAAAATTATTCAAAATCCTGCGTTGAGCAGTAGCTGAGTGGGCATAATGTGAAAAATACACCGCAGTTAACAGGCTCTTTGAGATGATGAAACCTTTAATGATATCTTGAAATGTTCAACACAAAAATACTGGAGCTGTTCTCTGAGTAGTTTCCCCTGACACTGCAAAGTAACAGGGAGGTGATGAAATTCAATAGTCTTTAAAATACACTAAGTGTACAAAACATTAGAAACACCTTCCTAATATTGAGTTGCACCCCCTTTTGCCCTCAGAACAGCCTCAATTCATTGGGGTATGGACTCTACAAGGTGTCGAAAGCATTCCACAGGGATGCTGGCCCATGTTGACTCCAATGCTTCCCACAGTTGTGTCAAGTTGGCTGGATGTCCTTTGGGTGGTGGACCATTCTGGATACACACGGAAAACTGCTGAGCATGAAAAACCCAGTTATTGACATACACAAACCGGTGTGCCTGGCACCTACTACCATACCCCATTCAAAAGCACTTAAATATTTTGTCTTGCCCGTTCACCCTCTGAATGGCACACATACACAATCCATGTCTCAATTGTCTCAAGGCTTAAAAATACTTCTTTATCCTGTCTCCTCCCCTTCATCTACACTGATTGAAGTGGATTTAACAAGTGACATCAATAAGGGATAATGCTTTCACCTGGATTCACCTGGTCAGTCTATGTCATGTTGCGTTCCTAATGTTTGTACACTCAGTATACACTACAGGTCAAAAGTTTTATAACCCCAACTGATCCAAGGGTTGTTATTTATTTGTACTATTTTCTACATTGTATAATAATAGTGAAGACATCAGAACTAAGAAATAACACATATGGAATCATGTAGTAACCAAAAAAGTGTTAAACAAATCTAGATATATTTTATACTTGAGATTCTTCAAATAGCCACCCTTTGTCTTGATGACAGCTTTGCAAACTCTTGGCATTCTTTCAACCAGCTTCACCTGGAATGCTTTTCCAACAGTCTTGAAGGAGTTCCCACATGTGCTGAGCACTTGTTGGCTTCTTTTCCTTCACTTTGCGGTCCGACTCATCCCAAACCATCTCAATTGGGTTGAGGTCGGGGGATTGTGGAGGCCAGGTCATCTGATGCAGCACTCAATCACTCTCCTTCTGGGTAAAAATAGCCCTTACACAGCCTGGAGGTGTGTTGGGTCATTGTCCTGCTGAAAAACAAATGATGGTCCCACTAAGCCCAAACCAGATGGGATGGCGTATTGCTGCAGAATACTGTGGTAGCCATGCTGGTAAGAATTCTAAATAAATCACAGACAGTGTCACCAGCAAAGCACCCCCACACCATTACACCTCCTCCTCCATGCTTTACGATGGGAAATACACATGCAGAGATCATCCGTTCACCCACACCGCATCTCACAAAGACACAGAGGTTGGAACCAAAAATGTCCAATTTGTTTCTTGGCCCAAGTAAGTCTCTGCTTCTTATTGGTGTCCTTTAGTAGTGGTTTCTTTGCAGCAATTCGACAATGACGGCCTGATTCACAGTCTCCTCTGAACAGTTGATGTTGAGATGTGTCTGTTACTTGATCTCTGTGAAGCATTTATTTCGGCTGCAATTTCTGAGGTTGGTAACTCTAATGAACTTATCCTTTGCACCAGAGGTAACTCTGGGTCTCCCATTCCTGTGGCAGTCCTCATGAGAGCCAGTTTCATCATAACGCTTGATGGTTTTTGCGACTGCACTTTGAAGAAACATTCAGAGTTTTTTAAATGTTCCGTATTGACTGACCCTCATGTCTTAAAGTACTGATGGACTGTCGTTTCTCTTTGGTTATTTGAACTGTTCTTTCCATAATATGGACTTGGTCTTTCACCAAATAGGGCTATCTTCTGTATATCCCTCCTACCTTGTCACAACACAACTTATTGGCTAAAATGCATTAAGAAGGAAAGAAATTCCACAAATTAACTTTTAAGAACGCACACCTGTTAATTGACATTCATTCCAGGTGACTACCTCATGAAGCTGGTTGAGAGAATGCCAAGAGTGTGCAAAGCTGTCATCAAGGCAACAGGTGGCTATTTGAAGAATCTCAAATATAAAATATATTTAGATTTGTTTAACGCTTTTTTGGTTACCACGTGATTCCATGTGTTATTTCATAGTTTTGATGTCTTCACTATTATTCTACAATCTAAAAAATAGTAAAAATAAAGAAAAACCCTTGAATGAGTAGGTGTTCTAAAACTTTTAACCGGTAGTGTATATTTGTGTTCTGTGCCGGGTCGGTCTCGTGGTAGAGTTGGTTGCTGACCTCCAGACTATATCCCCTCCTGCGGCAGGTGTTCATCCCAGTTAACGCCTTAGTTCTATCTGTAAACTTCCCTCTAAATACAGTATCACCCCTACAATCAAACATTTAAAGAATTGACAAGAGAACAGATAGATACATGTTTGTATTAGTGGTCAAATGATTAAGTAAGTTTGAATCTGGGGAAGTACAGAGTAATGTCACCAGCAATTAACGTCTCAGAGTCCCAGTTGCATGGCTGCAAATCCTCTTATGAGAACCTCTGACACATCGAACCGGTGCCCCGTGTGAAGATGCTTCGAGGTAATAGAACAGTATACCTGCTTACTGTGCTTCCCCCGAGCTTATGTAGCTAATCTTATGAGGCAGTAGACAATTGGCCAGCTTGCACACTCATGCCACAATTCAATCAATTGCAGATAAAGTTAAACTACAATGCTGGTCACGTTTTAACGCAAATGTTTAACGCATTTAAGCAAATACTCCCGCAAGTTGTACTCTTGACTATGTTGATTCAAAACCACACCTGCTTTGAAATACAGTATAACGTGTTGGACTGAACTCACAGTATGAGTGTCCTTCATCTGTGATTAATAGAAATTATTGGGGCAATTAATTTGGTGATTATGGTTCAAAAGTGTAATTTGTGCTGTAACTTCGCTAACAAACTGATAGCACTCAAATTCGATAAGCCATTAAATCAAACTCAAAGAGGGCACTCTATAGGAAAATGAAAAGATTATTCCGGGCCCCAAGAGGCCGTACAGCTGTAGTTACGCTGAGTGTCAGAGATACAAAAGCCTTAGTGTTCATCTTAGCCTTCTGGCCCACTTCATGAACAGCGTGCTTGTCTTTTCAAAGTTCACATTTGAATAATGCACCACCATTAATCGGGGTTATTAAGAAGTTGCAGCGGAGCACATGACACGCAGGTCAAACAGCACTGAGGGAGCAGTTACCTTCACCTGATAAATAGCTAGCATGCCACTTACCAATTACCCTAATATAAAAATATCTCCTTATCAAAAATAGAATTGTATTAAGTGTAAAAGGAGCCATCGATGCATTACATAACAGAGCTAAAACATCCAAGAAATTAGAGAGCATGTGTGAGACACGATCAAGAGACCAAAAAAGGGAGAGAACGTGAACAACACTGAATTGATGCGTCCCGTACCACAGGTGAGGATGGTGATGGCATTACACAGCGACTGAACCTCAGCTTCAGCCTGTCTGTGTGTATAGGGTAGGGTTGAGGGGTGGGGGCATTTGGGTGCTTGGGGATCCTCAGGCACAGCGAGAGGCGCAGCTGCGTCAGCCGTGGTCTTATGAGATTCTGACACGTGTTTGTTGCTCATCCAGCAGGCTGTAAGGGAGTAGGTTCACAGAAGAAGAAAAAAACGTTGGTTCTAAAATGATCAGGGAAACTGGCATTGCATGCAGCTGGAGCCCTCAGCCCCCGCTCTCTCCATTCAAGGGAAGCTTGTGAGTACCCTGCTGGAGCCTTGTTCACGGTCTTATTCGGGGTTCTGGAATGGACAGCAGGAGCACTCAAAACTCAGTCAGGCCTCTGGGGCTTGAAGATAAGGCGAGAGAGGCATTGCATGTGACTGAATCGTCAAGTGAACCTGCAACGGTGTCATTGGTCTGTTTGTTTCATTAGCAAGTTGACACCTACATCCACAACTGAACCAGATACACATTTTATGAATAAGGATAGCCTTAACTGAACCTGAACTGAACCAAGTGCATGTCTGCGAGTTATTATCTTTAAATGTTTGTCTGTCATGAGACTTTCTGAGAATCCCATAGAGGAATAATTTAAAGGGCATTATTCCACTTTCAGAAAGACCTGTGCCCTCTCAGCTGTCAGTAGCGTTTATCTCCATGATTACTGCTTGGGGGGAGTACTGAAACAGTAATATCAAACAGAATCTGACCTGAAAAACAAAGAAGACAGAAAATAATAGAGAATCCAGAGATGGATGGCTGATTCTGTCCATGCCCTATAGTGTGGCCATTATCAACAACAAAAAGATACCAGTGCTAATCCCCAGATATGATGGTTCAGCGCCTTTCCACAGAACGAAAGGGTGTGAATTCGCTACATCTCAAAGTTTAACACCGAGGCCATTTGATCTCGAAACTTGTCCTGATAAATGAGGCTGTTCACTGGAACCTTTCATGTGATAAAAGCACTTGGACATAAGCCATTACTTTTGGTCAAACAAAATAGTTATTTTTCTATTCCATGGCCAAAAACCTGTTGTATTGTAATGGACAGTGTTCTAAATCTGCCCAACAATTATACTGAGTCACCATCCGCCACCAATGCCCATAGTTGTACCCACTAGACACACACTGGTTGAATCCACATTGTTTCCAGGTCATTTCAATGAAATTATGTTGAACCAACATGGAATAGATGTTGAATTGACGCCTGTGCCCAGTGGGCATTTTGTTGACCTCAGAAGGTGGGAACGTTTGCGTCAGTGAAAGTAATCTGAATTCAGCACATCATTTTTTTTTGTGCTTGCATAGGGACTTGTGCTTAGATTTGACAATGTATCCTATTTATTTTCAACAGCTAAGGAACTTCAATCAATTCCATTGTCCCCTTCCCATGGCCTTGATTTCCAGACTTCTAACAACATCTGTCTTTTCAAAACCAAGGGGGACTCCTGGTGAAATGTGTTGCTGGAAACAACAGAGCAAGAGCAGAGAGCTCAGGTGTAGCTTACATTAAAAGGCATTTCACATTTCCACAAAACAAGTTCCTCAGATCTCTGAAACTTGAGAAACCCAAGATGTCCTTCCACAGGCCAAAAAGTCAAAATCCATGTTTTCCTGTCAAAGCTGTCATCTAAATGATGCACCTTAAACGGGCTGTGTGGTATTTGTGGTTCATTGGTTTTCAACTGTGTGGTGCACAGACAGACACACACACAGAGCATCTCTACTGAGCAAGGGGAGCGAGCCTGCAACAAAGGAAACCTGAAATATCTACGGCAGTACAGGCCCTACACACACGCACACACACACGCACACGCACACACACACACACACACACACACACACACACACACACACACACACACACACACACACACACACACACACACACACACACACACACACACACACACACACACAGGTGGCCAGGTTGTCCGTTTAACAATTTCAAGTACAGGTGCGCCCACTGTAGACACAATTATAGCCTTCACCAGTGGAGGCTGCTGAGAGAGGATGGCTCATAATAATGGCTTGAATGGAGTCAATGGAATGACATCAAACACACGGAAACCACATAGGATGTGTTTGATGCCATTCCATTGTCTCTATTCCAGTCATTATTATGAGCCATCCTCTCCTCAGCAGCCTCCACTGGCCTACACATAATATTGGAGCACAGGAGGTTGGTGGCACCTTAACTGGGAGGACGGGCTCGTGGTAATGGCTGGAGCCACACATGGTTTGATGCCATTCCATTGGCTCCGTCCCAGCCATTGTTATGAGCCGTCCTCCCCTCAGCAGCCTCCACTGTGGAGGTAAAAGAGAAGTGCATACCTCTTTCTCAGATATGTACAGATGGTCTCCTCTCAGTATCACGAAACGGTTTTTCCATATTTCCCTGAAAATCCCTTTGCCACAGAACTTGCGGATCCAGCCTACTTTGTCTGGCTGCGATGACAGCTGGTTGACATCTTGGGGACCCTGCATGTTAGAAGTGGAATAAACCCGTTAAAACCTAGTTTAGCTTAACAAGATGTTCGCGAGAGTACAGATAAAAGACGAGCCCTTTCAAAGGCAAATTACTTTTCAATCTGAGCCTCAGTAAATCCACTCGGGAAACTATGAGTGTCCTCGCGTCTTTTCCCAAAAATCATAACGGTGCGCTCTTCTGTGCGTAAAATGTAAGTGCATGTCTTATAACATCCAGGGTGTGGCAAATAAAATATCTGAAAGCTACCAACCGATACAGCGCAACGGACATCTGACAACACATTGTACTCTTCACTGGAAGATTGAATCCGCATGTTGAGGGAATCCGTGTAATGGCACACAAGGAAATTAATAGGCTACATACAGATTGAATGTGGAACGCATAAGGACGTGCTAAACGACGTTTATTTAGGAATTGTATGCTATCAAATGTATGATATAGACAATGTGTGTGATATAGCGGCTAATGTGTGCTGTCGTGTCAAAGCGCGCATGATGCCCGATTATGGGCATATTGCCAGTTATATCATAGAAAATGTATGGGCTAATGCAAAGATGCATGGCCAAACACCTGCATCCGATACTTGGAAAAAAAAGCTATATCTCACCCGTTTGGCTAGATTGCTCTTCTTCATTATGACAGAATCACTTTTGTGGATGTGAGCCAGGGAGTTCCTACAGTTTTAAGTATTTTCCTTTCTTTCGGAGAAGATATATTTTTTAATTGCATAAACTGTCTTTCGCTTTATTTTCTCCCCAATCTGTTTCAATAACGGTTTATATTAATAATTTCGGTGACGCGGTCTGTTCGTGCACTGTCCGTCATTACGAGACGGTGGCATCGTCCCTCCACCTCCGTAGGTAGGCTACACTGATCTTAAACAAGCGGGCTGAAAGGGCATTCCCGTTATTAAAGTGCTCGACAGCTCCATCTATTGCGCTGTCGGCGTGATGTCACCAAGACCGAGGAAGCCAAAGCGCTCTTACAGTACGTTTGGGAAATAGAAGAGCAAGGGTCAGTTGAGAGTAATCAAACCCAAATCCATAACCTGCCCATATGGGAACAATAAACTAAAATCCACAATTGATATCATTATGATAATGACCATTGATTTTTCAATAGAACCTGTATACATTCTCGCATTGGCCAACTAGACTTATCCATACAACATTTCGATTTAAATCATATTACAGGGGGGAGTATTTGGAGACCCCCATAGAAATATAATCTATTCTTTCCGTTATATTTCTAGGAGACCACAACGTTTTGTCTCGTGATGAGGACCTTTAAATGACTGTTGCATGCACCCTAGACAGTAGGTTCGTGGTTTTCTGTCATCTCTATTGGTTTAACTCTATTTTCAGCTGTGCCGATTCCCTCTTCTCAATATACAGGATCCACAATGAAGAAGAGACAAATGCTGTACATATGACTGCACAGAATTACCTTGGACATTCGAAAACAAACACAAATTGGGAAAATGCTCCTGTCCTAATACTCATGTCTCTTGGGTTCAGATGGAGGTTGTTGGCAAATTAGAGACATCCTGGGGCAACTTTCCTAGTAGTCATATTCTCATCTACTTATCCTCTAAATAAACCGAAACAACTGAACACCGCATTTTTGGACCTCCGATAAGAAAAAGCAGTGTTGTGTAAGTAATCGGCATTAAGCTGCTCAGAGCACAAACTCTGAGCCTTTTCCTGACCCCCAGATCTTTCAGAACACACACCCACAATCTCCAGGGAATGCACTCTGACTGTGGAGTTGCTGCTGTGTTATGGTGAACAGCGTCTTGTTCCTTAGGCAGCAAACGGAAAACAATTACTTAAAACGGGGCGAGACTGCAATAAGAAACGCTCATTTCCATTTCGTATTGACAACACTTTCGGTTGTATTCCTTATGAACATAACCCAGGCAATGTTGTTGTTGTTGCGGAGGATTAGAGGATCTGATTTGGGGGGGGGGGGGTTGTAGAGGTTTTATAGGGAGGCAGGCTGAATATCTGTGGCCCATGTGGCTGGTAGTGGGGGTAGGCAGTTGGCAAAGAATCAATCAACTGCCAGATATGGGCTGCCAAACATTTTGGTTGTTTGTCGTGTGGGGGGGGGACCCAAAGACTCCACCTTGGGTTTAGATGCTGTGCATTCAATTTCTTACCCAAACATGACATCTCTGAGTGGAACCAGAGCAGCCACACTAGCCCACAAAAAAAGACCAAACAAACTGTACTTTCAAGTCATAGCAGAAACAGGGTGCAGGAAATGCTGTTCAAATGAAGGTACAACAAGAGGGTAACTTCTCAAAGATATTCAGAGAGAGTGTGGCTTGGCATAATGGACTTGGACGGAGGAAGATGATGATGTTATCATTATTGATCTAAGAGGGAACAATACACATGAATGAAATCAAAACAGTGAGGGTTATTTCCATCAACTGCGACAAGAAATGGGTTATAAGGAAAGAATTACAACATAACAGGAAATGTGTACAAGATAAACGAGAAACACAACACATCACTCTTTACATTTATTTGGTATTTTCCACAAAATATTCACAGTCATTTCAAAATCAGCAGGTTTGGATGACATGTATATAGCATGGGGAAATGTACATAGGCAAGGAAGGAAAACATACACTGTACATCATGTTATCTTAGAGATATATATTTTTCTTAATATTCTGGGCCCAAATAGGAACTTTTAAGATAAACAAGACTTCAAGAGTATTTGTGTCACTTCTGTTTCCAGAAATTAAATAAAGGTCTAATATAAGAGCAGACTGGAGTTTTCCACTTAACTCCAATATAAGGGGAAATGTTACACTGCAATATGTTCAAATGTTGGACACTAACATTGAGAGTGTTGTGCTCTGTTCAGTCACAAGTCAGTTTGCTTTGGTACCCAGGGTTAGGTAACCTGGATTTCTAATGGGGTCACATGTTCATTTGGTTGGAGTTAATTGGCCTAGTTACAACAAGTTTTTAAGGGGTCGATAAAGAGTCCAGCTGTGTGGTGGTGAAAGCTGAGAGCACTGGAATGTTTTTAGTGGGACACATCCATTAATTAAAGCATGGGCTAGTAACAACAATAAGGAACAGACACAATATATAGTGAGAGTGTGAGCGTGTCAACAAACATTCAGCGTCTGTTGGGATGACCACCTGCCCTCTGCACCCTCTCGGTCTGGCCCGCACCCGCCGTCAATGTCACTTCCTCCAGGAAGCTGTGAGAGGGCAGAAAAGGGACATGAAGATACCATTCCTCACGAGGCTGAGAGAAGCATGAGCAGTACTGCCAGTACATCAGCATCATCTCTGTGACTCACAAAATACGTTTTCATCTAAAAACAGAAGCCCATGTGACAGAGGTATACATGCAGACACAATAACCTCAGATTCTAGCCCTGTGTTACACAGACACACAATTATTGTGTCAGTGTGTCTGTCACTAGGGTTCCGGTCTGTAAAGCAATGATAGGGCGGAAACATGGCAAAAAAATAAAAAATAAGAAACCCTCTAGAGAAATGTCAAAATACCTATTTCTGTTAGCTGATCAACCCAAAACATTTAAAAGGTGTCATTGCGAATGACACAAGAGAGATTTTGGCTAACTGTCACCGAAAGGTACGGTTCTAAAGAGCAGCCATCTTGTCTCTCTTACAGACCTCGGCCAATGAAAGACCCTCATAAATTGTATTTGTTTTATTTTTAAATGTTGACTTTTGATAGAGCAGTAATTACAGAGTACTATAGTGATATATCAGAGATACCAGTGTGACAATTGCTGATGTTAACGCTCATCTGTTTGCAGTTGGTTTCCATTCATGCAGCCTCCTCTGGGTGACTAGCCTATATCAATGAGTGACTACACACATGGTCTAGGACCTAGGTCAGATAGCCTACCATCCACCCAACTATGAAAAAATATATATAAAAAAATCCTGATGTTTAAGTTCAAAAGGCACAAGAGAAGAACATGGTATTGAACCTACAACCTCCAGGTCATAAATATGCAGTTTTTGGAACAAAGCTGCCGAGATTGGGTCTCATTCAACCAGCCATATTCAAAAACAGTCCTGGTTATCAAAAGACAGATTACGACCCTTGTGGTACAATGGTAGTGGTAGGCATATATTGTATGGGTGCCTTCAGAAAGTATTCAAACCCCTCGACTTTCTCCACATTCTGTTTTGTTACAGCCGGAATTTAAATTTGATCAAATTTAGAGATTTTGTGTCACTGGACAACACACAATAACCCATAATGTCAAAGTGGAAATTTTTACAAATTAATAAAAAATGAAAAGCTCAGTAAGTTTTTGACCCCTTTGTTAAGGCAAGCCTAAATAAGTTCAGGAGTAAAACTTTGCTTAACAAGTCACATAAGTTGCATGGACTCATTCTGTGTGCAATAATAGTTTTAATCGTGATTTTTTTAAATGACTACCTCATCTCTGTACCCCACAAATACAATTATCTGTAAGGTCCCTCAGCCAAGCAGTGAATTTCAAACACAGATTCAACCAAAGACCAGGGAGGTTTTCCTATGTCTCGCAAAGAAGGGAACCTATTTGTAGATGTGTAAATGATAAAAAAGCAGACACTGAATATCCCTTTGAGCATGGTGAAGTTATTAATTACACTTTGGATGATGTATCAATACACCCAGTCACTACAAAGATACAGGCGTCCTTCCTAACTCAGTTGCCGGAGAGGAAGGAAACCGCTCAGGGATTTCACCATGAGGCCAATGGTGACTTTAAACCCCCCTAAGGTCAATGTCCGCACCCTAGCGGAAATCAAATTAGCATAATAAAAGAATCCCTATTAAAATCTGTCCATTTAAGCTAGAGATACTGTATCTGTTTTTTTGCATTGGATATATGTCAATCCATCGCATCCGCCTACGTAACAAAGGTGACAGAGCTAGAGCGGTGTTTGTCAGACCATGAGACAAAAAATGAATGGAAGTACAGTATATATGGAGACTGTTTGGTGCCAAAAATAAGGTGTTAAATACAAAAATTCAGAACAAACTTACTTTAAAACATTTTGTGAGACACTATCTGTTATGCAATGCGTTTGTATGGGCTAATAGCAGTAAGGCCCCAAAAAGGTAAGTAATAGCAGTAAGGCCCCTTCTTTTCTTCTCACACACACACACACACACACACACACACACACACACACACACACACACACACACACACACACACACACACACACACACACACACACACACACACACACACACACTACTTCAAGGGGTCTTAAAATTCTAATTCAAATAGCAAAATGATCCTTGGTACAATGGTCTTAAAACAATTCCAAATAACTAGTACCACGGTTCGATCCCCGGCTGTATCACAACCGGCCGTGATTGTGCGCTGCCCTATGGGACTGCCAATTGGCCCAGCGTCGTCAGGGTTAAGGGGGGGTTTGGCCGGGGTACGCCGTCATTGGAAAATAAGAATTTGATCTTAACTGACTTGCCTAGTTAAAGGTTCATATATATATATATATATATATATATATATATATATAAACACAGGTAAAGTGAGAAGTTTACATACACCGTAGCCAAATACATTTAAACTCAGTTTTTCACAATTCCTGACATTTAATATTAGTAAAAATTCCCTGTCTTAGGTGAGTTAGGATCACCACTTGATTTTAAGAATGTGAAATGTCAGAATAATAGTAGAGAGAATTATTTATTTCAGCTTTTATTTCTTTCATCACATTCCCAGTGGGTCAGAAGTTTACATACACTCAATTAGTATTTGGTAGCATTACTTTTAAATTGTTTAACTTGGGTCAAATGTTTTGGGTAGCCTTCCACGATAAGTTGGGTGAATTTTGGCCCATTCCTCCTGACAGAGCTGGTGTAACTGAGTCAGGTTTCTAGGCCTCCTTGCTCACACACACTTTTTCAGTTCTGCCCACACATTTTCTATAGGATTGAGGTCAGGGTTTTGTGATGGCCACTCCAATACCTTGACTTTGTTGTACTTAAGCCATTTTGCCACAACCTTGGAAGTATGCTTGGGGTCATAGTCCATTTGGAAGACCCATTTACAACCAAGCTTTAACTTACTGAAGTCTTGAGATGTTGCTTCAATATATCCACATAATTTTCCTACCTCATGAGGCCATCTATTTTGTGAAGTGAACCAGTCCCTCCTGCAGCAAAGCACCCCCACAACATGATGCTGCCACCCCCGTGCTTCAGTTGGGATGGTGTTCCTTGGCTTGCAAGCCTCCCCCTTTTTCCTCCAAACATAAATGGTCATTATGGCCAAACAGTTCTATTTTTGTTTCATCAGACCAGAGGATATTTCTCCAAAAAGTACGATCTTTGTCCCCATGTCCAGTTGCAAACCGTAGTCTGGCTTTTTTATGGCGGTTTTGGAGCAGTGGCCTTTCAGGTTATGTTGATATAGGACTAGTTTTACTGTGGATATATATACTTTTGTACCTGTTTTCTCCAGCATCTTCACAAGGTCTTTTGCTGTTGTTCTGGGAATGATTGGCACTTTTCGCACCAAAGTCCATTCATCTCTAGGAGACAGAACGCGTCTCCTTCCTGAGTGGTATGATGGCTGCATGGTCCCATTGTATTTATACTTGCATACTATTGTTTGTACAGATGAATGTGGTACCATCAGGCATTTGGAAATTGCTCCCCAGGATGAACCAGACTTATGGAGGTCTACAATTTCTTTCTGAGGTCTTGGCTAATTTCTTTTGATCTTCCCATGATGTCAAGCAAAGAGGCACCGCGTTTGAAGGTAGTCCTTGAAATACATCCACAGGTACACCTACAATTGGCTCAAATTATGTCAATTAGCCTATCAGAAGCTTCTAAAGCCATGACATCATTTTCTGGCATTTTCCATGCTGTTTAACAGCACAGTCAACTTAGTGTATGTAAACTTCTGACCCACTGGAATTGTGATACAGTGAATTATAAGTGAAATTATCTGTCTGTAAACAATTGTTGGAAAAACTACTGTGATAAGAGAAAACTGAGGATAGATCAAGAATATTGCAGTTACTCCACAATACTAACCTAAATGACAGAGTTTAAAGAAGGATGCCGGTATATAATTATTTATACTTACTCCAAAACATGCACCCTGTTTGTATATAAGGCACTAAAGTAAAACTGCAAAAAATGTAGCAAAGAAATTAACTTTCTGTCCTGAATACAAAGCATTATTATCTGGACAAATCCATCACATCACCGAGTACCACTCTTCATACACTGCTCAAAAAAATAAAGGGAACACTAAAATAACACATCCTAGATCTGAATGAATGAAATATTCTTATGAAATATTTTTTTCTTTACATAGTTGAATGTGCTGACAACAAAATCACACAAGAATTATCAATGGAAATCAAATTGATCAACCCATGGAGGTCTGGATTTGGAGTCACAATCAAAATTAAAGTGGAAACCACACTACAGGCTGATCCAACTTTGATGTAATGTCCTTAAAACAAGTCAAAATGAGGCTCAGTAGTGTGTGTGGCCTCCACGTGCCTGTATGACCTCCCTACAACGTCTGGGCATGCTCCTGATGAGGTGGCGGATGGTCTCCTGAGGGATCTCCTCCCAGACCTGGACTAAAGCATCCGCCAACTCCTGGACAGTCTGTGGTGCAACGTGGCGTTGGTAGATGGAGCGAGACATGATGTCCCAGATGTGCTCAATTGGATTCAGTTCTGGGGAACGGGCGGGCTAGTCCATAGCATCAATGCCTTCCTCTTGCAGGAACTGCTGACACACTCCAGCCACATGAGGTCTAGCATTGTCTTGCATTAGGAGGAACCCAGGGCCAACCGCACCAGCATATGGTCTCACAAGGGGTCTGAGGATCTCATCTCGGTACCTAATGGCAGTCAGGCTACCTCTGTCGAGCACATGGAGGGCTGTGCGGCCCCCCAAAGAAATGCCACCCCACACCATGACTGACCCACCGCCAAACCGATCATGCTGGAGGATGTTGCAGGCAGCAGAACGTTCTCCACGGCATCTCCAGACTCTGTCACGTCTGTGACATGTGCTCAGTGTGAACCTGCTTTCATCTGTGAAGAGCACAGGGCGCCAGTGGCGAATTTGCCACTCTTGGTGTTCTCTAGCAAATGCCAAACGTCCTGCACGGTGTTGGGCTGTAAGCACAACCCCCACCTGTGGACGTCGGGCCCTCATACCACCCTCATGGAGTCTGTTTCTGACCATTTGAGCAGACACATGCACATTTGAGGCCTGCTGGAGGTCATTTTGCAGGGCTCTGGCAGTGCTCCTCCTGCACCTCCTTGCACAAAGGCGGAGGTAGCGGTCCTGCTGCTGGGTTGTTGCCCTCCTACGGCCTCCTCCACGTCTCCTGATGTACTGGCCTGTCTCCTGGTAGCTCCTCCATGCTCTGGACACTACGCTGACAGACACAGCAAACCTTCTTGCCACAGCTCGCATTGATGTGCCATCCTGGATGAGCTGCACTACCTGAGCCACTTGTGTGGGTTGTAGACTCAGTCTCATGCTACCACTAGAGTGAAAGCACCGCCAGCATTCAAAAGTGATCAAAACATCAGCCAGGAAGCATAGGAACTGAGAAGTGGTCTGTGGTCACCACCTGCAGAACCACTCGTTTATTGAGGGTGTCTTGCTAATTGCCTATAATTTCCACCTGTTGTCTATTCCATTTGCACAACAGCATGTGACATTTATTGTCAATCAGTGTTGCTTCCTAAGTGGACAGTTTGATTTCACAGAAGTGTGATTGACTTGGAGTTACATTGTGTTGTTTAAGTGTTCCCTTTATTTTTTGGAGCAGTGTATTTTCAAGCATGGTGGTGGCTGCATCATGTTATCGGCAAGGACTAGCAAGTTTTTGGGGGGATAAAAAGAAACAAACAGAGATGGGCACAGGAAAAATTCTGCAGGAAACCTGGTTCAGTCTGCTTTCCAACAGACACTGGGAAACAAATTCACCTTTCAACAGGACAATAACCTAAAACACAAGGACAAATATACACTGGAGTTGCTTACCAAGAAGACAGTGAATGTTCCTGAGTGGCAGAGTTACAGTTTTGACATAAATCAGCTTGAAAATCTATGGCAAGACTTGAAAATGTCTGTCCAGCAATGATCAACAACCAACTTGACAGAGCCTGAAGAACTTAAAAAAATAATAATGTTTAAATATTGTAAATAAATTAGCTAAAAATTCTAAAAACATGTTTTCACTTTGCCATTATGAAGAATTGTGTGTAAATGGGTGAGATTTATAAAAAATATATATTTAATCAATTTTGAATTGCACTGTAACACAACAAAATATGGAATGAGTCAAGGGGAATACTTTCTGAAGGCACTGTATTTCCAGCGTTAGGCCCACTGAGGTGGTACACAGCAGTAGAGGGTGGCCTAGGACAAATCCCCCAAAGGGGTTAACTGTGTCTTTGTGTTGCTGATTGCAGGGAACATTATCATGAAACAACTTGTGAGTGAGTACCAATGGGCAGCGAGCAACTCATGCAGTACACAAAGGGGGAAAGACACAGGGGAGAAGCTTAAAGATGCATTAAAGAGCCCCATTCCTATTGGCTTATAGTTCCTCTGGGTGAGGGGGTAGAACATGGTTCAAATGCGCCACACGCAGCGCTATGAGCTAAAAAAAAAGAAGAAGCATGGGACGTGCCGTTACAGCCAACATTAAAAGGCAAAATAACGGGCAAGTAGATGTTTCGAAGAGTACTTGTGCATTAACATGTTCAGATCATAGAATTTAGTTTTTTTGTGTGTTGCTTTTAACCCAACCTCCCAAGCAACACACACCAATGCCCAGAAGAGTTGGAAGCCAGGATCAACCAGTCAGGAGGGAAACTCCTTGCCCTGCCCCTCTGTGCAACCTATAGGTTATTTGTCTTACTCAATGTCACAACAACAGGAGACGGCTGTCTAGGGTCACTAGAATCTACCCTAAGAGCTCAAATATAAAAACGGGCAGAATTTTGAATCTTGGACAACATAACAATTAAAATACAGCTAGCACCAGTTAATTGAAATATGATCATGTGTCAGTATGTCAAGGTCAGCTTATATAAACAAGCCTGCCTGTGACAGACAAAACAGAGACAACATCAAGACACTAAAATGTAAACAACCCATATATAGCGAGTACCAGCATTTCCCTAGCATGGAACAGCAACAGCACGCTAAAAATAAACCTCACAACACACACAGGTGCACCTATCATCTTCGGCAGCACAAAAGTGAGTGCTGCAGTACAACACGAAACGCCTCAGGATCAGAGCAAGAAAGTTGCAAGTTCAATTCCCAGAGGTGGACATTGTTAGATGGTGTTGCATAACCGAGAGCGAGAGACACTTCCCCTGAGTTGCGTCAGCAAAAGCTATAAATGTCAAAGGCGCGGGGCCAAGGAGCATCATCACTCAGCACATGGGTGCTGCTTAGCAACCTAGGTAATGTAATCACACTGCAAACCGGGACCGTTGGTCTCTCTTGCCTAAATCCCTTGTCGTGTAAGACCTGGTCAATCTCAGGCCTGCTCAGGTTGGAAACTCATAAAAGGCTGATGAGGAGCACTAAGTTGTCATATAACCGCGAGAGAAATGCATGGTTTGACATCAGGGTTTGACGTGTGTAGGTGTGTGTGTGTGTGGGTGTTTGTGTGTGTGTCCAGACCCAGTGATGAAAGAGAACAGGGGTGATCCCACACAGGAGTGTCAGAAAGGGGCACTGCAAAAAGAGCGCTGAAGCATCTCCTGAGCACCCCGGTGTCACGTGATCACACAAAGTTCTATTCAGCTCAGCCCGAGAGAGAGAAATATGTATAGATAGCTAAACAATGATTTATTCAGCCAACACTGTCAGTCAGACAGAGAAATAGATGGAGGGAGAGGGAGCGGGAAAGAAAGGCTGTGAGTAGACAAACTCTTCATTCAGCCAACACCGTCAGAGAGAAAAAGGGGGAGAGAACAAGAGAGAGAAGAGTAGCGATTCGGTAAATACCAGGTTAATTAAGCAAAAACTGCTTTTCCGAAGAAGGGCAACACAAATAACTAATAAGGTTCAAAAGAGGAAGGTATGCAAGTTGAATTACTCTTTAGGTGACTCCATTCAAGCTAGGGATAACATGGACATAGTAAACCATACCTATCACAACTAATATCCGTAGTCAACGTCAGAACAGTGAACCCCCATGAGCAGAAAAGTTAGATATTAAAGGGACATTTGACAAAAAAAATATGTAACGAGTGAAATTAATGTTTATCAAGTAAAATACCCCTTTAACATTATTGAAGTTAATCTCAGTAAATTGTATAAAAACTGAAATGCCCAGTTACCATTAGCGAAGTCATTTCTGTAAATTGAATAGAAACTTAGTGTTCTGCACGTAAAGTGTAGGCTGACTCGGAGTTGATATTCCGTCATAAGAAGGAATTCCCCTCGACCATTCCAACAAATTGGGGGAAACAAAACCATTCTTTCCCAACTTCATTGTCAATTTTTTGTTATAAAGAAATAACAAAACATGTCAGAAAGCTACTGTGTTGTTCAATGTAACTGTAATCAGGTCAGAAATCCCAACCTACAGTTCGCAATGCTCCCCCGCAGGGAAATAGAGCCTGCGAGAAGAGTCCTGTGGCTTCAGGCTATTCGGCGTGGGAGAGTTGGAAGTGTCCAAGTAGGCTACACTTAGTTATACGTGCGGAAAACATATATTTCACAGGTAAGACATTTAACTTGTTTAATATAGGCCATTTGTAATTCCAGGAGTACTATTTGTAGCTGTATAGTCCGTTTGTGTTTGCTGGTCTTGGCTAGCTTAATGTTCCCATCGGTAGCTACGGTGCCTTCAGGAAGTATTCATACCCCTTGACATATTCCACATTTTGTTGTGTTAAAGTCTGAATTCAAAATGGATTAAATAATTTTTTTAACGCACCAATCTAAACACACTACCCCATAATGACAACGTGAAAACATGTTTTTGACATTTTTGCTAATTTAATGAAAATTAAATACAGAAATATCTCATTTACATAAGTATTCACAAACGAGTCAATACATTGTAGAAGTCCCTTTACAGCTGTGAGTCTTTCTGGTTTAGTCTCCAAAAGCATTCCACACCTGGATTGTGCAAAATGTATTATTTTCAAAATTCTTCAAGCTCTCAAGTTGGTTCTTGATCATTGCAAGACAACCATTTTCAGGTCTTCCATAGATTTTCATGCCGATTTAAGTCATTGGAAAACATCCCTGGTCTTTGTGGTTGAATGTGTTTGAAATTCACTGCTTGGCCGAGGGATCTTACAGATAATTGTATGCGTGAGGTACAGAGATGAGGTAGTCATAACATTTTTTTTAGGAAACACTATTATTGCACACAGAGTGAGTCCATGCAAATTATTGTGTAACTTGTAAAACACATTTTTACTCCTGAACTTATTTAGGCTTGCTATAACAAAAGGGGTTGAATACTTATTGACTCAACACATTTCAGCTTTTCATTTTTAAGTAAAATATTTTTTTTTAAATCTAAAAACAGAATTCCACTTAGACATTATGGGGTATTGTGTGTTGGCCAGTGACACAAAATCTAAATTGAATCCCATTTTAAATTCAGGCTATAACACAACAAAATCTGGGGAAAAGTCAAGGGGTGTGAATCCTTTCTGAAGGTACTGGAGCTTCACTCACGTGGCTGCTAGCACCATCATGAATAGGGCCATGAGGGAAGCCCTACAACATGACTTTATAACATTAAGTATTGAGAACGCTCGGGAGCAGGCAATGTTGAAAAGTCATCTTTAGACATGTTGAACTTCTCTTAAATGCACCTTTGTAATTGACTAAAACAAGAGACAAGAAAACTGCATTTGAAAAAGGTTAAGTGTTTGCTGTGAGCCAATAGGTTACCCACAGGTTGTCTTCCCCACAGGCGTGCGGGGCCATGACATTGCATCTTATACTGACTGGGACCAAAGCCGCGGGAGGTAGGGGTGCTGCAGCACCCCCCGATAAATATAAATAATTTAGGCTATACATTCCCCCCCCCCCAACATAATAATACTCCTGTCTGAACATACATAGATCAAATCATTCAAAATACTACACCAGAAAGCATCATTTTGATAGAGGATTAATAGCTTCTAAAAAATATCTGTGGATTAAGTTTAATCACAAGCATTTACAGGTCGGGAAAGCCGCAGTTAGGGCAGAAAGCGCTCCAAATATAGAACAGCTTGTTGCGTTGTGGCCAAAGATATAATCCATAGAAGGATTTCGGAACCTCTAACCCTGGCACTTTTTAAAAATGTATTTAACTAGGCAAGTGAGTTAAGAACAAATTCTTATTTACAATGACGGCCTAGGAACAGTGGGTTAACTGCCTTGTTCAGGGGCAGAATGACAGATGTTCACCTTGTCAGCTCTGGGATTCGATCTAGCAACCTTTCGGTTACTGGCCCAACGCTCCACGAGGCTACCTGCCGCCCCTATTTTTACTTTCAAACTCATGGGTACACTAGCATTGGCAGACAGTCCTGACATGAATGGGAACTGCCCTCTATGGATTATATTTCTATGGTTGGTTGTGGCTGTCAGTTTGCCTTTCCCAAATTTCTAAATACAATCGCGAGAAACATTTAGGCCTACAGTTTCAAAAGCAAATGCCTGCTGCTGAAAAAGAGAAGAGTAATCTGTCTGAAGAAGCTAAAAAGATTATTCTGAACAACTTTTGAGTGAACAGCACTGTTTTTCAAAGTAGCTTATCTTGACATATTGGCACAAACCCATCGCCGGTGAGTAGCCTATGCTTCATCTTCATCATTGGGCGAGTCAGTGTCACTGGAAGCTTTATTTTCTAGCCTACTTTAGCCTATATATATATATATACAGTGCCTTCGGAAAGATCACATTTTTCAAATTTTGTTACGTTACAGCCTTATAAAAATACTCCGCAATCTACACACAATATCCCATAATAACAACAAAGCAAATGTATGAAAAATAAAAAACAAATACTTTATTTACATACAGTACCAGTCAAAAGTTTGGACACACCTATTTTCTACATTGTAGAATAATAGTGAAGACATCAAAACTATGAAATAACACATATGGAATCATGTAGTAACCAAAAAAAGTGTTAAACAAATCTAGATATATTTTATATTTGAGATTCTTCAAAGTAGCCACCCTTTGCCTTGATGACAATTTTGCACACTCTTGGCATTCTCTCAACCAGCTTTACCTGGAATGCTTTTCCAACAGTCTTGAAGGAGTTCCCACATATGCCGAGCACTTGTTGGTTGCTTTTCCTTCACTCTGTGGTCCAACTCATCCAAAACCACCTCAATTGGGTACTTTTTACTGGTACTGTATGTATTCATACCCTTTGCTATGAGACTTGAAATTGAGCTCAGGTGCATCCTGATTCCATTCATCTTCCTTGAGATGTTTCAACAACTTCATTGGAGTCCAACTTTGGTAAATTCAATTGATTAGACATGATTTGGAAAGGCACACAACTGTTTATTTAAGGTCCCATAGACATGAGGTCGAAGGAATTGTCCGTAGAGCTCTGAGACAGGCTTGTGTTTTGGCACAGATCTGGGGAAGGGTACCAAAAAAATGTCTGCAGCATTGAAGGTACCCAAGAACACAGTGGCCTCCATCAGTCTTAAATGGAAGAAGTTTGAAACCACCAAGACTCTTCTTAGAGCTGGCCGCCTGGCCAAAATGAGCAATTGGGGGAGGGAGGTGACCAAGAACATGATGGTCACTATGACAGAGCTCCAGGTCCTCTGTGGAGATGGGAGAACCTTCCACAAGGACAACCATCTCTGCAGCACTCAGCCAATTAGACCTTTATGGTAGAGTGGCCAGACGGAAGCCACACCTCAGTAAAAGGCACATGACAGCCCATTTACGTGCCAATTTTTTATAAATAAAAACCTGTTTTTGCTTCGTCACTATTTGGTATTTTGTGTAGATTGCTGAGGATTTTATTTTATTTAATCAATTTTAGAATAAGGCTGTAACGTAACAAAATGTGGAAAATGTCAAGGGGTCTGAATATTTTCCGAAGGCACTGTATATAATATAGGCTACAGTAGGCTAGAAAATAAACCTTACAGTGACACTGACTCACCCAATGATGAGGTGATAATTCAGAGGGTGAATGGGCAAGACAAAACAGTTTCCCGTGTGTATCAAGAATTGTCCACCACCCAAAGGACACCCAGCCATCTTCACACAACTGTGGGAAGCACTGGAGTCAACATCCCTGTGGAACGCTTGACACATTGTAGAGTCCATGCCCTGACAAATTGAGGCTGTTCTGAGGGGAAAAGGGGGTGCAACTCAATATTAGAAAGGTGTTCCTAATGTTTTATACACTCAGTTCCATTCATTTTTTAAAACTGGTACCGGGCTACCTTCAGACAGGCCAAGTGAGGCTTGTGGACGCCCTATAGCACTGACATGTACGCGTTTGTGAGAGTCTCACCTTTTCATAGAGGGGTCATATCAGTGTGTAGCCAAAACTGTTTGAATGCTACAGACAGAAGTTGACATATCGGTGGTGCCGACTTCCGTCCTGTGACGCTTGTGGGGGTTGTAGAGCAAAACGGAGAACACCACCGTGTTCGGGAGAGTCTCATCATTCCATTGGAGTGATCATATTAGTTAGGCCAAACCGGTCGGGACGCTACAGACATATTTGTGAGAAGACCGATTTTTAGGGATGACTCGTGATCTAACAAACACCGCCGTAGCTCAGCTCAGCCCCCCCCGCCACCGATGGGGAAGGTCGCCACTGGCATATGTAGTGGATTGAGACGCAGCCCAACAGATATCTCTAGGTTAAACAGAGACTTTTATGGGGATTTTTGTATTATGCCAATTAGATTTCCACGTGGCCGTCGACTCTAGGGAGTTAAGCCATTTTGATCATATGTGTTGACCTGGTAACAGACAATGGATGTCTACTGGCTAATGGCTATGTCTGGAAAATTGACTGAGGCGACTACAGTAGGTCACGAGGAGTGGTTGATGATTCTGACCTCTTGGTATTGTGGATGGTGGTGCCGCCCAGTACGATCCGAACCCCTGGCATGGTGCGGTTCAGGTTGTAGACTGCCAGCGCCTCCTCATAGGTGGCCCCTCCGATGACAAACACTATGATATCCTGTGGCCTGAAGAGGAACTACATGGTAATCATTGATAGGCTAGCATCCGGTTGGGGTCATCCAATAACAGTGATGAACTGTGGGCTTATGTGCTCATACACACAGATTATGTGTTTAATTATTTTTATTTTTTTTACGTATCATTGATAGTGTGTAGAAGTGTGTGTGTTTGGATATTCAGGAGTAGGGTCTGAGGTTGTGTCTTTAACTGTGTGTGTGTGCGTGCATGTGTGTGCGTGCGTGGATGTGTGTATATATATATAATATATATCACCCTACCTGTCTCGAAGGGAGCTGGGTCCTAAGTAAGGGAACTGACTGTCTTTCAGCCGGCCCTTGATCAGCTGGTCCAAGGTCTCCTGCAGTAACGGTGCATGCTGCGTGTACACATTCTCAACTCCCTGGAGACACGCACGCACCCAAAACCAAAGGTGTTTTATTAGAATCTGGTTGAGAGTGGCTAGATGGACACAAAACTACCGCTAGTATTTGTCTAATTTGTGAGGAGAATGGTATACCTTCAGCCCCTTGAAGAACTGTTTGGTGATGGCAACTGCGTCTTGGGGGTTGATGAGGTCACTTCCTCTCACCCTCTTCCCTCCATACTCCACCATGGACGTTACCATCTTAGGTAAAAGATGCCAGTTAAACAAGATAAAAAGGCTTAATTTGATTATTCTAACCCAGTCTAGATTGATAAAACAGACGCATCAAGCATACCAACATACTGAATGTACATTGTTGATCCCAAAATAATAACATCTACATAATATAAGACGAGTACAACAACAGTATACAGTTCTCATATTGCCCCAAGGGTCAGGTAGTGGTACAGTATAGAATGTTCCCTTACCCTGCGATGCCTCTCTGACACGCCCTTCCTATTGAGCTCCTCCATGAGGCCCGGCAGGATGCTGCTGCTGTGTCTCTCGTAGCGCAGTGCGTACAGCATCACCAGGCGCACCGCGTCCAGCTCGCTCACCCGCGGGTTCTGCAGCAGCCGACGCACATTCTGTGGAAAAACAGGGAGTACATTTTACATAGCCTTTAATACAGACTGACATTCTTTATTTTGTAATGCTACTTCACTATGGCTTCTATGTGCAGTGTTTTATTGTATTCTGAAAGTCACTATTATTATAAGTGGCCAAGTCAATATACAATACAGGAGTGGGTTGTATTCCTCTTCAACCAACACAAAGTAATATTGTGTGAAATATTAGTGTTATTGTATAAAATAACATTGAGCTGTAGGCCCCTCCCGAATGTCACATTTCCATTGGTGTCAGTGATAGGATAATAAAAAATCTTATCTTAAAAAAAATCTTTACAAAAAATGAAATATCTTATTTACATAAGTTTTCAGACCCTTTGCTATGAGACTCGAAATTGAGCTCAGGAGCATCCTGTTTCCATTGATCATCCTTGAGATGTTTTGACAACTTGATTGGAGTCCACCTGTGGTAAATGCAATTGATTGGACATGATTTGGAAAGGCACACACCTGTCTATATAAAAAATTGACAGCGCATGTCAGAGAAAATACCATCTTCCAACAGGACAAAGACCCTAAGCATACAGCCAAGACAACGCAGGAGTGGCTTCGGGACAAGTCTCTGAATGTCCTTGAGTGGCCCTGCCAGAGACTGGACTTTAACCCGATCGAACATCTCTGGAGAGACCTGAAAATAGCTGTGTAGCAAAGCTACCCATCCAACCTGACAGAGCTTGAGAGGATCTGCAGAGGGGAATGGGGAGAAACTCCCCAAATACAGGTGTGCCAAGCGTGTAGCATCTTACCCAAGAAGACTCAATGCTGTAATCTCTGCTGAAGGTGCTTCAACAAAGTACTGAGTAAAGGGTCTGAATACTTATGTAAGTGATATTTCAACAACAAAAAGTATACAAATTTGTTTTTGCTTTGTCATTATGGGGTAGTGTGTGTAGATTGATGAGGGGGAAAAAGGCAATTTAACCATTTCAGAATAAGGCTGTAACGTAACAATGTGGAAAAAAATCAAGGGGTCTGAATACTTTCTGAATGCACTGTATCTGGTAGTGTATTTCTAGTCAGTCTCTGACATCAAGTCAGTGCAGAGCAGGACTGGAGTGTTGATTAATTTCAGACAATTCAGGAAATTCTATTGGTAATAATAGAAATGTGTTTCCTACCAGTAAATACAAAAATAACGCTAGTTAGCATTGGTTGACAGACTTAATTATAACTTCCTACATACTGGTCATCAAGACATAAAAATGGTGTCCACTAGTTCATCTGACTCTAGGGAAGTAGATAAAGTACCTCGTTGCCAAAATCCCAAAGTATCCCTTCAACCCCAGAGTCTTACCTGTGACGCGCTTGAGTGGTCATTCTGGCAGGCAAGCTCCTGCTCCACCTCTGACACCTCCATCAGGTGCCTCTCGCTCACCAGGCGAGACAGCTCGCCCACCACAGTCACGTGCTTCGACACTGTGCCAGACATCTTTTTGAACTGGGGGTAGTTGTCCACAAATGCCTGCAGAGAAAAATAGCGGGAATTATTTTTAAAAATAAAACAGAAAGAGATTTCTTAAAGTTGCAGCAATTATTTATAGCTCATATCATTATTGTAATTAAGAGATCATTTATCTAATTGTGAGTGGTTATTAACTAATGAGGCTGAGATGTGTTAGTGGTCCTAAATGAGCAACTGCAACAGGACATGCTGGGAAATTGAGTTCCTGTACTGGGAAATCGAGTTCCTACAGCGCCCAGCTCTCACCTTCATATCAGAGATGGACTCCAGCTTCTGTTGCTCCTTGGGCTTCTTCTTCTGGAAGTCCTCCATCAGGTTCTTGATGTTTGTGCCGATCTCTCCAAAGTTCAGGTACAGATTCTGAATAAGAGAATGTGAGAGTGAATTGGAAGTTGTCAGCTAACGTCTGGCCCTGTCGGAATTCTTTAACCTTTTCTCACTGACCGACTGCTACACATTTTGCCCCACATTCCATCAGTCTTGTTACAGAGGGTTGCTGGACGCCTTCCTAACCTCTAGGCCAGGGATCGTCATCTATATTCAGCCGCTGGCCGATTATTATTATTTTTTTCTTGAGCGGATGGTCAGGGGGCCGGAACATAATTACAAATAATGTGTAGACTGCAAATTTACCACAAGAAGAACAAATAGATATAACATTTGATTATAACATGAATCCTTTCAAATCTTGCTTGTATTTGTATACGATCACATACAGTGGGGCAAAAAAGTATTTAGTCAGCCACCAATTGTGCAAGTTCTCCCACTTAAAAAGATGAGAGGCCTGTAATTTTCATCATAGACACACTTCAACTGTGACAGACAAAATGAGAAGAAAATCCAGAAAATCACATTGTAGGATTTTTAATTAATTTATTTGCAAATTATGGTGGAAAATAAGTATTTGGTCACCTACAAACAAGCAAGATTTCTGGCTCTCACAGACCTGTAACTTCCTCTTTAAGAGGCTCCTCTGTCCTCCACTCGTTACCTGTATTAATGGCACCTGTTTGAACTTGTTACCAGTATAAAAGACACCTGTCCACAACCTCAAATAGTCACACTCCAAACTCCACTATGGCCAAGACCAAAGAGCTGTCAAAGGACACCATAAACAAAATTGTAGACCTGCACCAGGCTGGGAAGACAATCTGCAATAGGTAAGCAGCATGGTTTGAAGAAATCAACTGTGGGAGCAATTATTAGGAAATGGAAGACATACAAGACCACTGATAATCTCCCTCGATCTGGGGCTCCACGCAAGATCTCACCCTGTGGGGTCAAAATGATCACAAGAACGGTGAGCAAAAATCCCAGAACCACACGGGGGGACCTAGTGAATGACCTGCAGAGAGCTGGGACCAAAGTAACATCAGTAACACACTACGCCGCAGGGACTCAAATCCTGCAGAGCCAGACGTGTCCCCCTGCTTAAGCCAGTACATGTCCAGGCCCGTCTGAAGTTTGCTAAAGAGCATTTGGATGATCCAGAAGAAGATTGGGAGAATGTCATATGGTCAGATGAAACCAAAATAGAACTTTTTGGTAAAAACTCAACTCGTCGTGTTTGGAGGACAAAGAATGCTGAGTTGCATCCAAAGAACACCATACCTACTGTGAAGCATGGGGGTGGAAACATCATGTTTTGGGGCTGTTTTTCTGCAAAGGGACCAGGACGACTGATCTGTGTAAAGGAAAGAATGAATGGGGCCATGTATCGTGAGATATTGAGTGAAAACCTCCTTCCATCAGCAAGGGCATTGAAGATGAAACGTGGCTGGGGTTTTCAGCATGACAATGATCCCAAACACACCGCCCGGGCAATGAAGGAGTGGCTTCGTAAGAAGCATTTCAAGGTCCTGGAGTGGCCAGTCTCCAGATCTTAACCCCATAGAAAATCTTTGGAGGGAGTTGAAAGTCCGTGTTGCCCAGCAACAGCCCGAAAACATCACTGCTCTAGAGGAGATCTGCATGGAGGAATGGGCCAAAATACCAGCAACAGTGTGTGAAAACCTTGTGAAGACTTACAGAAAACGTTTGACCTTTGTCATTGCCAACAAAGGGTATATAACAAAGTATTGAGATAAACTTTTGTTATTGACCAAATACTTATTTTCCACAATAATTTGCAAATAAATAAATAAAAAATCCTACAATGTGATTTTCTGGATTTTTTTTCTAATTGTCTGTCATAGTTGAAGTGTACCTATAATGAAACTTACAGGCCTCATCTTTTTAAGTGGAAGAACTTGCACAATGGGTGGCTGACTAAATACTTTTTTGCCCCACTGTATCTCTCTATTATGTGTGAGAATACTTTGGAACAGATATCCAAAATTAAAATCACTTGGTGCTGAAATGCTGCCGTTTTTACAGTCTTATGTCCAGCAATAAGAAAACAAATTTGTCCCGTGGGGGAACCGTGCTCTAGGCTACCTGCCAGCCTTTTCAAATGAGACCGTCTCAATGCCGAAGGGAACATTTGTGTAGAATTGGAACCAGGCCTAGAGACTGGGACTCACGTTGGCATAGAACTCATCGTTCTCTGCAGACAGCACCACCTCCTTCAGCTCCTTGCTGATCCCTGGGACTCGGGACAGGTCAATACGGTTGTTGTTGAGGCCAAGCAGCTCGTGCACCATGGCCTGGTACGTCCACTGGAGGGAGCAGGGCAACAAACAATGAAACCAAAGCAATGAAACCCACAATTAAAATAAAGAACATTTAATCTCTACTAATTCCATTCAACGATGAGGGGTGTATGAGGTTTTTGCCAATTGATTAGCTTTTATAATGTGCGCTAAAGATTGGTGCATTACATGTGACACAAAGGGCCTTGAGTACATGGCCTAGTTTAGTGTGCAGGTTGCAGGCCTGGTAAATGTATGTATAAGACGCTGCTGCCCCCAAGTGACCAGAGGCTGCAGTACACATCAGAATGATGTGAATATTCTACAGGTATGTCGTTTGACTAGATGACCTGGTCATTGCCTACCTTTTTGCAAATATGTAGCCTGGGTTCCAGACTGATGAAATGCTCAGTCTGGTGTCAGGCTAAAAAAACAGGTAGATTATCTTTGAAATGTATCTTCTGGCTAATAGTTCAAACAAACATCAACAGTGAAGAGGTGACTCAGAGTTCCTCTGTCTTCTGTCTGTGTTCTTTTGCTCATCTTAATATTTTATTTTTATTGGAAAGTCTGAGACATCTCTTTTTCTTTGCAACTTTGCCTAGAAGGCCAGCATCCCGGAGTCGCCTCTTCACTGTTGACGTTGAGACTGGTGTTTTTCAGGTACGATTTAATGAAGCTGCCAGTTGAGGACTTGTGAGGCGTCTGTTTCTCGAACTAGACACTCTAATATACTTGTCCTCTTGCTCAGTTGTGCACCAGGGCCTCACACTACTCTTTCTATTCTTGTTAGACCCAGTTTGCGCTATACTGCGAATGGAGTAGTACACGGCGTTGTACGAGATCTTCAGTTTCTTGGCAATTTCTCACATGAAATAGCCTTCATTTATCAGAACAAGAATAGACTGAAGAGTTTCAGAAGAAACTTATTTGATTTTGGCCATTTTGAGCCTGGAATCGAACCTCAAAATGCTGATGCTCCAGACACTCAACTCGTCTAAAGAAGGCCAATTTTGTTGTTCTGATTGCTTCTTTAAATCAGAACAACAGTTTTCAGCTGTGCTAAAATAATTTCAAAAGGGTTTTCTAATGATCAATAAGACTTCAAATGATAAACTTGGATTAGCTAACACACTGTGCCATTGGAACACAGGAGTTGCTGATAATAGGCCTCTGTACGCCTATGTAGATATTCCATTTAAAACAATCTGCCGTTTCCAGCTACAATAGTCATTTACAACATTAACAATGTCTACACTGTATTCCTGATCAATTTGTTATTTTAATGGACAAAGAAATGTGCTTTCCTTTCTAAAACACTGACATTTCTAAGTGACCCCAAACTCTTGAACGGTAGTGTAGTTCTGACCTGGTTGAGTAGTGGGGTGATGGCGTCATCGCTGCGGTCCATGATGAGCAGGAGAGGAGGCACCTCTGTCTTCCTGAAGTCAAACAGCTCATACTCCTTGGTGATGATTTGCTGGAGGAGGAGAGGGGTAGTGAGATTGCGTGCATGCGGGCGCATGCGATAGTTGTGTATGTGATATTAGTCACCTTCACGCTCTCTCCCAGTCTCTTAGCCATGTCTGAGGACAGCTGGTAGCGGATCATGGGACATTTCTTCAGGGCCAACAGCACTGAGGTCAGACCCTGGGTGGTACGTTGTAGGAGAGTTGGCTCCCAACTACGACCCTGCAACACACACAATATGGGAATGCACTCTGTAAACAGATCCAAAATACAGAGGGAATATGTCATGTGTAGAGACAAACAAAAAACGTTAAACTAAAGTCAATGCAGATGAATAATAAACCCCTTTATAGATTGTTGCATATGCAAAGCGTCATAGCTTATTTGCATGTCCTACCCTTGCGACACCACTGAGGTTGAGGGAGAAAAGGTGTGGGTTCACAGCAATGAAGTCTCCATAGAACTCCTGCAGTCATATATGAGAGAAATTTGAATGATTAGTTTCCAGTATAAACGTCAAAGGATAACCTGGCTTTTACAAGACGACCCGTACTGTAAAGTGGTTATAACTGGAAATTATGAAAAATGTGGATTCAGGACTATTAGGAAAAACCAAGAAAGGTAAAAAAAAAAAAAAATAATAATAATGTTTACAAATAATAATAGTTGTGTACCTAACTGATGGATACTGTCCTACAGTACTGCCCTTAGCGTTAACTTACCTGCACTTCTGCAACCACCTCCTGTTCATCCGCCTCAGCCAGGGCTTTTATCTCACTCTTACTGATGACGTTGCTGAAGTCTAGAAAGGATTATGAGGAGGATGTCACCCATACAGGAAAAACTATATATTGGAATATATTTAAATATATTGGGAAAATGAATTTACCAAATATATATCAAATAAATACACGCTCACGTCTCACAATCTTCTCTACACCAATGACAACGTTGAGTTTCTATTGACCTCTGGTACCTTAGCATTAGGTTCCCAAAGAGTTATTTTGCATGCAAAAGTTGGATCATTGAGTTGTAATTGAAAATGTATTCTGCAGCTATTAAGGTACAGCCTACCTGCCCCTTATGAAACATTAAAAAAATGAGGTTATTTCGAAAAGGCACTTGAACGTAGACCATATCTGTAAATATATTTTTAAATAGATTCAAATACATTTTCCTGAGCTGTCAATCACAATTTGTAATGTTCCATCATTTTTGTCAAAAATGTTCAGGCTTTGTAAATTTGGATGGGGATAATTTATGGACAGTGATATTTAAACCGTGTCTCAGATTGTTTTGAGCAGATTTAAGTCAGGACTGAGACTTGACCATTCAGGAACACTCAACACCTCTTGGAAAGTCATTCTGGTGTGTCTTTGGTATTAAATTGTCTCGCTGAAAAATAAAACTAGTCGCATGGTTAGGTTTTCAGAAGACCGAGGTGGGTTTTCTAACTTTTTTCCTGGGCTTAACTCCTTTAATATTTATTTTGATCCTGACAAATTCACCAGTCCCTGCTGATGACAAGCATACCCATAACATGATGCTGCCACCACAATACTTGAAGACTGAGGTGAGTTTAAAGAATTAGAGTTTTTTCAATCGTGCATTACCGGACTCCTCCTTCCTAGCTAGCAGTAGACAGTGTTTTTCACTCCCACCTGCCCTCACCGTTGTAAACAAAACTGCTGGAAAAAAGTGGCCGACAGGCAGGGGGCAAAGGACACTGTCTACCGGACGCACCTGCCTCCTAGCTAGCTTTCTAGTTAGTGACACTGTATATTATGTATATAAGTATATCATTTGTATCTATTGTTTGCAAACTTTGCCATGAAATGAGCAGCAGCAGTACAGAATCATCGCTAGACCAGTGCGTTAGACGCACATTCCTCTCATTAGATGCACAATTAAAGAGGAATTACACTCGAATCTTAATGTTTACTTACAGACCTAAATAAAATGTCTTCTGATGTGATTTAAGCATTGACATGGACTCATAACATCCAATTTAGTTTTTTCTCTAGAAAAAAATTGTAATTAAGATTAAATCTAAAACCAGGAAAAACGTAACTGAGAACCTCATTTGGAGGAAATTTTATAAGGGCCCCCCCTTAGAGTTGTTTATTAACCATTCTTTTATGAGGTATATTGACAGAAAACATAGTGCACTACTTTCTCTTGTACACTAAGTACCCGGGGAAGGGCTGCAGGGGAGGAGAGAAGAATATGCCTATTTGAAAGCTTGAAAAAATGTGTAGCTCACGAAAAGGTTGGAGTACCCTGTCCTAGACACTGTAATTCGTGAAAAGCCTAGGAGGCCGGTCGTTTCTTAGATCAAGAAACTGGCACACTTGGCACCGAAGATCATACCACACTCAAAAGGTCAATAGTTTTGCCCATTCTATTGTTCAATCGAAACGTAACAGAATGCCTCAATGCCTGCTTTACATAGCAAGCCACGGCCACATGACTCACTGTCCGTAGGAGAAAACCATTTTCGCGAACGGGGTGGTGCACCTAACGAACGGACCACTGAGTGTATTTAAAAACGGACAATTTTGGAATATGTCCATATATTTTTGTATATATATATATATATATATTTTTTTTTTGTATATATATATATATATATATATATATATATATATATATATATATATATATTTTTTTTTTTTTTAAATATCTGTAATTTACAAACATGTTGTTGAAATATATATCAACATATAATTTTTACGTATGGGCAATAGCCGCCACCATGAAATGTTGATGTGTGGTCAATCGCAATGTCAATCAATTTTGAGTCTTTAGGTTTAAACCATATAAATGAGACAGGGACATAACATCTTAGTCCACCTTACCTGTATTTGATCTGTCTAAAAACCTGCACAAGAATCAGAACTATACGATTTAAACAACAGCGCAGAGTCCTTACAGATGAAGTAGACACTGTACTTTGGTCGCCGGAGCTCCTGTATCAGATTTTCCACATTCTCCTGTAAAGAGGACAGAGAGAAAGTCAGGGGAGTCATACAAATCCAAAACTGAGCATGACTAAAGTACTTTGCCTCCAAATAGTGCATAGTGTGTGGACGCAATATATTCAGTATTACGTACAGTATACGTACAATGAAGTTGACATATGCATTCATACAGTTGTGGATGGACACAATCCAGTAGATACAATGTGTGTGGATGGTAAGTAACAAAGTCTTAAAGGCCCAGTGCAGTCAAAAAGATGATTTGCCTGTGTTTTATTTATATTTCCACACTATGAGGTTGGAATAATACTGTGAAATTGTGTAAATTAAGATAATCGGTTTTAGTGTAACAGCTGTTTGTAAATTTCAGCCTGATTTGGTGGAATGGAGTTTCGGCCTTCCATGTTGACATCGCCATGCAGATAACTTAAGTTAATATACCAATAACAAAGAGTTCAAAGCCCCGCTGCCAATAACAGCACATTTTCAGTTGTTTTCTCCTCTCCACTCAGACCACTCCAAGACAGTACTAGCAACATTCATGTCCTAGCAATATTATTTTTGACCATTTTAATTGAAAACAATCACAGTAAGGTACTCAGTTGTTACCCAGAAATTATTTGATATAGAAATAAAAATGGTTGCATTGGACCTTTAATGCAGAGCAAAGTCTGGCTGCAATGTGTATACAGTGACTGGGGCACCTTGGTTGGCCTGAGGAAGCAGATGGCTTTGAGGTGCTTCATGTTGTCTCGACTCTGTGAGTCGATTCTTTCAAACAAGTAGACCTCCTTCTGTAGGATCTCGGATTGAGTGTAGACCACACTGACGATGCTGGTCTGATGAGACAAGAAACAAACAAATAGGCATGATGACAAAACGCAACTGTAATGCAGTAAATTTGTTTCTACATGAGCCAAAGATTGGCATATTCCAATGGAAGGAGCTGCTGACAGTATGACATTATCAGAAGCTTGGTTATCCTATCTATATTATTTAATACTAATCATTAAAGGAAAAGTTTCCTTTTTTTATAACCAAATCTCTACATTTGATATGAATAGAATTTTAGAGACTGGTCCAGAGACTTTTTTGTGATTTCACGTTTTTTTTTAATCATCAGGAATTGGTGAATAATTCAAGGTTGTTCCTTCAATGTGTCCGTCTCAGAAAGACAACACATACACGACATTGCCAAAAGTATGTGGACATCCCTTCAAATAAGTGGCTAATTTATATACATCTAAATAAATATTTGGCTATTTCAGCCATGCCCGTTGCTGACAGTTGTATAAATCTCAATAGACAAACATTGGCAGTAGAATGGCCTGTACTGTAGAACACAGTGACTTTCAACAAGGCACCATCATAGGATGTCACCTTCCCAACAAGTCCGTTCATTAGATTTCTGTCCTGCTAGAGCTGCCCCAGTCAATTGTAAGTGCTGTTATTGTGAAGTGGAAATGTCTAGGAGCGACAATGGCTTAGCAGCAAAATGGTAGGCCACGCAAGCTCACAGAACGGGACTGCCGAGTGCTGTTGCGCGTAAAAATCATCTGTCCTCGATTACAACATACCGAGTTCCAAACTGCCTCTGAAAGTAACATCAGCACATGAACTGTTCGCCGGGAGCTTCATGAAATAGGTTTCCATTGCCGAGCAGCCTTACACAAACCTAAGATCACCATGCGCAGTGCCAATCGTCGGCTGGAGTGGTGTAAAGCTGGCAGCTATTGGACTCTGGAGCAGTGGAAACGCTTTCTCTGGAGTAATGAATCACGCTTCACCATCTGGCATTCCAACGGACGAATCTGGCTTTGGCGGATGCCACGAGAATGCTACCTTCCCGAATTAATAGTGCAAACTGTAAAGTTTGGTGGAGGAGGAATAATGGTCTGGGGCTGTATTTCATGGTTCAGGCCAGGCCCCTTAGTTCCAGTGAAGGGAAATCTTAACGCTACAGCATACAATGGCATTCTAGACGATTCTGTGCTTCCAACTTTGTGGCACCAGTTTGGCCCTTTCCTGTTTCAACATGACAATGCCCCCGTGCACAAACCGAGGTCCATACAAAAATGTTGAGATCGGTGTGGAAGAATTTAACTAGCCTGCAGAGCCCTGACCTCAACCCCATCAATCATATTTGGGATGAATTAGAACGCTGACTGCGAGCCAGGCCTAATCGACCAACATCAGTGCCCGACCTCACTAATGTTCATGTGGCTAAATGGAAACAAGTCCCTGCACCATGGAGGCTGTTATAGCAGCAAAGGGGGACCAACTCCATATTAATGCCCATGATTTTGGAATGAGATGTCTGACGAGTAAGTGTCCACATACTTTTGGGCATATAGTGTACCAACAAAAATAACCTGATACATTGTAACCACTGTCCATCGTTTGAACCACTACATTGTAACCATTCTATCTACATTACTTACAGTCTCTTTATCCATGAGCAGAACCTTCATTCCTGGCCCGCTGTTTTCTATCATTTTGGAGATATACTGCTTGACAGCAAGTGTCACATTCATTTTGACAACGTTCTTAAATTCTAGCAATGATAGCTTGAAAAATAACCAAAGGCCGAATTGTATGAACTTAAGATCTCTTGCACCAGGCAACGCTTCAATTCGTTTTTATGTTAAATGAGTCTATTGTTGACAAATATTCAGCTCAGCTTCGAAATGAACCCGAGTTACATTTCCGGGTGAACATTTGGTCAACTGAAGAGTGTAATGACTGATCTACGACCAGTTTGTAGAGCAAAGTACAGGCAAAAGCGTAATCTGAGCATGCAGTTCACTGATCCAAAGTCAGTATGTGTTTGTTATATCCCACAATGCTCCGCTAATGGTTGCACGACGAGGACGCCATTTTGGTAAGGGCAGACCATTCAAATGAAACGGATATATTTTGTTATTTTGAGAAATATGTCATGCATGCAAGCAACTTCTGAAAACATATAAATAAAATATTGAGATGTACACATAGCATAAAATGTATTAAGTCTTTAAAATAAGTAACACTTTTTAAAGGTAGTTTAGCTAAACTGATAAAATAACTGGGGTGTAAAATTACAATTAATAAAACTACAATATTACTCATGCAAAGACTTCTGAAGCAAAATAACATTTTTTTTAATGAAAATATGAAAAATACAGAATTTCAGCATGAAGACCAATGTAACGAGAATAAGCTTCAATACAATAAAATACAGAAAAAAAATTGATCAAAATATACTGTATTATAATACAACATCAAAAAATATAGAATATAGAAAATGTGTAGAATACAGGATATATATAGAATACAGAATATCTTCTGATATGAAAGTTAAGAGCCAACATTTAAAAAAAATGCTAGTATCCGGGGGAGTTCTGGCAGGTGTGGTTGGGAGTTGCACCGTGTTGCAAGGCGAGTTGTTCAGTTGTTTTAATTAAGTCCCACGAGCCCGGCGCTAACGCCCCATAGTCTCAGTGCTGCAAGATCATCTCTCCCCTCAAGAGCTGGCTCCTTTACCTGACAGTCACTGAGAAACAAACACATCCTAACTTAAAGCTCACCTAAACACATACAGTAGTTATTTACACTGAACAAAAATATAAAGGCAACAATTTCAAATATTTTACTGATTTACAGTTTATTTAAAGTAATCAGTCAATTGAAATAAATGTATTAGGCCATAATCTATGGATTTCAACTGACTGGGAATACAGATTTGCATGAGTCATCGAGCCGCTCCGTGGCTCGATGACTCATTGCGAGCTCACAGAACAGAGCTCCGGGCAGCCGAGCGGAAATGGAGGAAAACTCGCCTCCCTGCGGACCTGGCATCCTTTCACTCCCTCCTCTCTACATTTTCCTCCTCTGTCTCTGCTGCTAAAGCCACTTTCTACCACTCTAAATTCCAAGCATCTGCCTCTAACCCTAGGAAGCTCTTTGCCACCTTCTCCTCCCTCCTGAATCCTCCTCCCCCTCCCCCCCCCTCCTCCCTCTCTGCAGATGACTTCGTCAACCATTTTGAAAAGAAGGTCGACGACATCCGATCCTCGTTTGCTAAGTCAAACGACACCGCTGGTTCTGCTCACACTGCCCTACCCTGTGCTCTGACCTCTTTCTCCCCTCTCTCTCCAGATGAAATCTCGCTTCTTGTGACGGCCGGCCGCCCAACAACCTGCCCGCTTGACCCTATCCCCTCCTCTCTTCTCCAGACCATTTCCGGGGACCTTCTCCCTTACCTCACCTCGCTCATCAACTCATCCCTGACCGCTGGCTACGTCCCTTCCGTCTTCAAGAGAGCGAGAGTTGCACCCCTTCTGAAAAAACCTACACTCGATCCCTCCGATGTCAACAACTACAGACCAGTATCCCTTCTTTCTTTTCTCTCCAAAACTCTTGAACGTGCCGTCCTTGGCCAGCTCTCCCACTATCTCTCTCAGAATGACCTTCTTGATCCTAATCAGTCAGGTTTCAAGACTAGTCATTCAACTGAGACTGCTCTTCTCTGTATCACGGAGGCGCTCCGCACTGCTAAAGCTAACTCTCTCTCCTCTGCTCTCATCCTTCTAGACCTATCGGCTGCCTTCGATACTGTGAACCATCAGATCCTCCTCTCCACCCTCTCCGAGTTGGGCATCTCCGGCGCGGCCCACGCTTGGATTGCGTCCTACCTGACAGGTCGCTCCTACCAGGTGGCGTGGCGAGAATCTGTCTCCTCGCCACGCGCTCTCACCACTGGTGTCCCCCAGGGCTCTGTTCTAGGCCCTCTCCTATTCTCGCTATACACCAAGTCACTTGGCTCTGTCATAACCTCACATGGTCTCTCCTATCATTGCTATGCAGACGACACACAATTAATCTTCTCCTTTCCCCCTTCTGATGACCAGGTGGCGAATCGCATCTCTGCATGTCTGGCAGACATATCAGTGTGGATGACGGATCACCACCTCAAGCTGAACCTCGGCAAGACGGAGCTGCTCTTCCTCCCGGGGAAGGACTGCCCGTTCCATGATCTCGCCATCACGGTTGACAACTCCATTGTGTCCTCCTCCCAGAGCGCTAAGAACCTTGGCGTGATCCTGGACAACACCCTGTCGTTCTCAACCAACATCATGGCGGTGGCCCGTTCCTGTAGGTTCATGCTCTACAACATCCGCAGAGTACGACCCTGCCTCACACAGGAAGCGGCGCAGGTCCTAATCCAGGCACTTGTCATCTCCCGTCTGGATTACTGCAACTCGCTGTTGGCTGGGCTCCCTGCCTGTGCCATTAAACCCCTACAACTCATCCAGAACGCCGCAGCCCGTCTGGTGTTCAACCTTCCCAAGTTCTCTCACGTCACCCCGCTCCTCCGCTCTCTCCACTGGCTTCCAGTTGAAGCTCGCATCCGCTACAAGACCATGGTGCTTGCCTACGGAGCTGTGAGGGGAACGGCACCGCAGTACCTCCAGGCTCTGATCAGGCCCTACACCCAAGCAAGGGCACTGCGTTCATCCACCTCTGGCCTGCTCGCCTCCCTACCATTGAGGAAGTACAGTTCCCGCTCAGCCCAGTCAAAACTGTTCGCTGCTCTGGCCCCCAATGGTGGAACAAACTCCCTCACGACGCCAGGACAGCGGAGTCAATCACCACCTTCCGGAGACACCTGAAACCCCACCTCTTCAAGGAATACCTAGGATAAGATAAGTAATCCTTCTCACCACCCCCCCTTAATGATTTAGATGCACTATTGTAAAGTGGCTGTTCCACTGGATGTCAGAAGGTGAATTCACCAATTTGTAAGTCGCTCTGGATAAGAGCGTCTGCTAAATGACTTAAATGTAAATGTAATGTTGGTCACAGATACAGTACCTTAAAAAAAACGTTAGGTGCGTGGATCAGAAAACCAGTCAGTATCTGTTGTGACCACCATTTGCTTCATGCAGCGCGCGATACATCTCCACAAGGTGAACATGTGTAATGATCATGCTGTTTAAACAGCTTCTTGATATACCACACTTATCAGGTGGGTGGATTATCTTGGCAAAAGAGAAATGCTCACTAAAAAGTATGTAAACACATTTTTGCGACGAATTTGACAGAAACAAGCTATTTGTGCGTATCGAACATTTCTGGGATCTTTTATTTCAGCTCATGATATGGGACAAACACTTTAAATGTTGTGTTTATATTTTTGTTCAGTGTATATTGTCTACACTCAAAATATATACCGCATTGTACACACATACTTTTGATGGGATGCTTAACTATCACATACACACACAAGATACACTCCCACTGTAAATGAAAATCATCCCCCTCCAATTAACACACAAACACACACACACAAAGAGAGAGATCGATTTAGGCTAATTCACTCTACACACTGGGATGCTACTACCTGAAGTAGTAGCCGCTCTTCTCCTCCAGCCCCTCAGTGACGGCGCAGTAGATGGTGGTCTGGGCCCCCTCCCTGGGGGTCTTCATCAGGAGCCAGGCGGGGGCTGACAGCATGGAACTCAGCATGGGGTACTTTGACTGCGAGTGGCGCCACAGCTCTGTCCGGATAACCCCGGGGTGCAGGGAATACGACGTCACTCCAGTACCTGATGGGGTGAGTGTAGGAATAGGGCCCCTAACCTTAGAATGTTGACATTCAGAGACATCATGTGGCAGAGAGCAATGCACTGTACACCAGTTATGACCTGATTTTGAAGCAACATGATTTGTTGGTATAATGTTTGTTGTGCATACTAAGACTGCTACTGATGGGAAAGAATGGGGGAAAACAGCATTAATAGGTAAATAATCATTAAATACAGTAATTGCATAGGTCCGATTATTTTTACAGTTAACTTCAAGATACTTGATAAATACTCTGCAACAACAGCCTCAAATCACTCCGCTCCCCAATGCACATTACAAAAACAAAAGATAAGCCTTGACACCACCCCTCTCAGCCAACTGGTACGGGCTTGAATCCACTAATAAACATTAGTTCCCTTATCTTTAGCCATGCATTGCTAAACCACCATAAAGTAAAGTCAAATCCATCCATAACTACGGTAAAATCCACATCGATTGTTAACCAATAAATGTAGACTAACAGTGTATGTGTTGAAGTATTTATTATGGTGTTTTCTGAACCCGCACAAAGTTATGGCCCATTGGTATTGTATTTCCATGTATTGGTTAACTGGGGTCCATTATCAATACAGTACATTTAGCCATTGAACAGGATATGTAGTGGAAATGGAAAAATCTCCTAGTTACATTACCTAATTTTCTATGCATAACCAGGTTAATTAATTTGAATTGGTCTAATTTCTAACTACATGTACATGAGTAGTAATACGTAATAGAGCTGTAATAAGGCAACCCCTCACCTTTGGTCCTTCGTGCCAACTCCCTGGAGAAGAGGAGGTTGGCCAGTTTACTCTGCTTGTAGGCAATTACTGAGTTGTATCCCTTCTTATCAAAGTTAAGGTCATCATAGTGGATTTTCCCTGAAAGAGAATGAGGTAGAGCCAGATAAAGCTATAACTCAATTGATGATATTTGTTTTATTACAAAAATATATGATCAGAATGGGCTTACCGCCTTGATGAGCGATGCTAGACACAGTGACGACGCGGCTGGGGGTGGAGGCTTTCAGCATGTCCAGGAGAAGATTGGTCAATAGGAAGTGACCTAGGTGATTGACAGCAAATTGACTCTCAAACCCGTCCACTGTGAAGCTTTTGGGACATAGCATTATACCTGTGAGGAATAGAGGATTGAGTATTTAACAGATGGTTAAAAAAAATCAGGCCCACAACTTTGACAACGAAAAACATGCTATAGTTCAAAACATACCCAGAGTAACACCAACACAATTCAGGCTCTCAAAGCATGTTGGTTAAATGCATCAGTTTCACCTGCATTGTTGATAAGTATGTCCAGACGGGTCTCCGTGGCAATGAATTCCCTGGCAAACTGTCTTACTGACCCAAGGGAGGCCAGGTTTAGTTGTTGCACCATCACGTTAGTATTTCCAGTAGAACTGCGGATCTCTGTTGCAGCGGCCTCTCCCCTGGTGAGGTCTCGGCAAGCCATAATCACCCGGGCTCCTGAGAACACGCAGTACCGTCCATCTGAGAACACCCTCATCACATTCTCATCCAATAGAATATATAGGATCAGTCCTATCATCAGCTGAACAACATCCACAAATTTACCACACCCCATCACTAAGCCCCCTATTCTCATGCCTTCCATTGAATAGCCCCCACAATTGCCCTTAAACCCAAATTTTCTTCAGATTGCATTGTAACTTGTTTGTGTTCAAAAGCGACATCCCATGAAAGGTAATGCAAATCACAACATAGTTACAGTCCAATAGAGAAGTGGTATTTGCCTACTGTACCTCTCATGGCCATATCCCAGGCCGTCTCCTTGCCGATACCAGTGTTGGCACCAGTGATCACCACAGTCCTTCCATGCAGCTTGGCACGGCTGTGGCATATCCCACCGGCGATCCACTTTCTCAGTAAAACATAGCCTGGTTTGGAGACAAACGGCACTGAGACAAAATATCACTCTTACTTCGTCTTATGTTGACCTATGAACCTTTTAAGCCTATGCAACAGACCCTTTGTTGTGGGAGTAGGAATTGTTTACATACTTAATGGACAAGGTAGCATATACTGTATGTGCAATTGTAAAGTATTTACACACATAATAGTATATATCAGGATCTTGGAGCTACAGGGAATAAACACGTTTAAAATGACAACCCTTAAATAGACACTACAATACAAATGAACCACATACCACGGTCAATCATCCTTCAGTGATTCTGTTCATTTCCATGTCGATCAAGATAAATGTATAACACAATCTGAAGAATTGTACATCCTGTACGTCACAACATGTGTCATGCGGTACAATACTCGCTGTGGGTAGTTTATTGGTGTTTACTAAGAAGTTCCTGGTTTTGTTGAAAATAGGTTACAATTTACCGAGACTACATGTCCATGTAGAAATGTTAGAAACGATTTTAGCATTACAAAAAACTGTCAAAGTAATTGAAATGAGGTCTGAAACCTACAATACATCAAGATAACTTGCATAGCAGTAGAGCTGTGACTTACTGATGGTTGACACTGTGGTCACAGCGCCGTACTTGACGAGCTGGTTTTTCTTCAATTCTTTCCACATTTTATCAGCTGTTGCCAAAATAATTTGACCACCCCAGGCAAGACAATTACATTTTAGCCTGGTAAATCATGAGTTTATCGAGTATGTCTCGTCTTCTTGAACTGGGTTGCTTTAAATGTCGTTATAGCACAAGCAGTGATACAGATCGAGTAGATATGAATAGGTCTAAGTATCTTACATACGGGGTTTAAAGTCTTATAGTCCGATTAAACCAGGACTACTCCCTTGACCAGTCAGTGACCACGTTTACATGCACACCAATATCCCGTTATTATTCGGGATACTTAAGTATTCTGTTTTTGAGTTGATGCATATAAACATCATATCCCGTTTACAATAACCCGAAAAAACTTGTATCCCGGTTATGTGAAACCAGGACAAGATGCCTGGGATATGTTGATTTTAGATGGGATACTGTGGCATGTAAACATCTGTTGTTTTTCGCGGTCTGCGCAGGCTCAGTCGCGCATATTTTGGGTGTTGTGTGTGATGACTTCAAAAAGTCGGCTACCTGCGCAGTTCGATCCACCAGACTGGACCGTACAGCATACTGGCTACTTTCAGGTTTCTGCTTATAATTTCAGACATTTGGTAGGTCATTTGTTCATCAACTACCCTTTTACTGAACATAAATATAAACGCAACATGCAACAATATCAACGAGTTTACTATGTTACAGTACATATAAGGAAATCAGTCAATTGAAATAAATTAATTAGACCCTCAGCAATGGATTTCACATGACTGGGCATGGGTGGGCCTGGGAGGGTATATGCCCACCCACTTGGGAGCCAGGCCTAGCCAATCAGAATGAGTTTTTCCCACAAAAGGACTTTATTAAAGGTAGAAATACTCCTCAAACACATACTGCCCTATTATTTAAAACAACATTGAAGTTGTTGCTTATGGTAGAGAAATTATCTGTCAACAGCTCTGGTGGACATTCCTACAGTCAGCATGCCAGCAACAGTCCCTCAACAATTGAGGCATCTGTGGCATTGTGTTGTGACAAAACTGCACATTTTAGAGTGGCCTTTTATGGTCCCCAGCACAAGGTGCACCTATGCAATGAACATGCCATTTAATCAACTTCTTGATATGACAGACCTGTCAGGTGGATGGATTATCTTGGCAAAGGAGAAATGCTCACTAACAGAAATGTAAAGAAATTTGTGCAGAAGATTTGAGAGAATTAAGTTTTTTGTGCGTATCGAAGTTTCTGGTATTTTTTATTTCAGGTCATGAAACATGGGAAAACACTTTACATGTTGCGTTTATATTTTTGTTCAGTATAGACACATGAAGCTTCTCTTCGTTCATTACTTGTTGCCCAAGAAGTAGTGCTCACCAGAATAATGTCTTACATCGATAGAATGAATGGAACAATCTAATTAACACCGGTAAAGTTGTCTGTTTCCTTTAGGGACCGGGAGAAAACGCAATAACTCCAAAACAGTGGAAAGATCATGTGCAAAATGCCCAATGTAATGAGTTTGACTGGTTTTAAGGAAATGAAAAGCTGAGAAAACAATGAAACACGTTTCTGATTAGACTTCAGTTCGTCTTGGGCACTATTATTTTATGTGGTTGAAAAACTGTCTGCTTGTATAACTGAGTCAAAAACACACATTACACGCACTTAGCATTTTCTCAAGAGATAATATTAATTCACTGCTGTTACAAAGACAAAATTAATATTTGTTGTATCATTTAACTGCAAAAAATGCATAAATCTGCAGGAGTTATTATATTTTACTACATGTGAAAGGTTATAAACTCCTCTCACTGTCAACTGCGTTTCTTTTCAGCAAACTTAACATGTGTAAATATTTGCATGAACATAACAAGATTAAACAACTGAGACATAAACTGAAGAAGTTTCACAGACATGTGACTAACAGAAATTGAATAATGTGTCCCTGAACAAAGGGGGGTCAAAATCAAAAGTAACAGTCAGTATCTGGTGTGGCCACTAGCTGCATTAAGTACTGCGGTGCATCTCCTCCTCAAGGACTGCCCCACATTTGCCTGTTCTTGCTGTGAGATGTTACCCCACTCTTCCAACAAGGCACCTGCAAGTTCCTGGACATTTCTGGGGGGAATGGCCCTAGCCCTCGCACTCGATCCAACCGGTCCCAGACGTGCTCAATGGGATTGACATCCGGGCTCTTCGCTGGCCATGGCAGAACACTGACATTCCTGTCTTGCAGGAAATCACGCACAGAACGAGCAGTATGGCTGGTGGCATTGTCATGCTGGAGGGTCATGTCAGGATGAGCCTGCAGGAAGGGTACCACATGAGGGAGGAGGATGTAATGCACAGCGTTGAGATTGGCTGCATTGACAACAAGCTCAGTCCGTTGATGTTGTGACACACCGCCCCAGACCATGACAGACCCTCCAATTCCAAATCGATCTCACTCCAGAATACAGGTCTCGGTGTAATGCTCATTCCTTCGACGGTGAACGCAAATCCAACCATCACCCCTGGTGAGACAAAACCGTGACTCGTCAGTGAAGAGCACTTTTTGCCAGTCCTGTCTGGTCCAGCAACCGTGGGTTTGTTTCCATAGGTGACGTTGTTGCCGGTGATGTCTGGTGAGGACCTACCTTACAACATGCCTACAAGCCCTCAGTCCAGCCTCTCTCAGCGTATTGTGGACAGTCTGAGCACTGATGGAGGGATTGTCTGTTCCTGGTGTAACTCGGGCTGTTGTTGTTGCCATCCTGTACCTGTCCCACAGGTGTGATGTTTGGATGTACCGATCCTGTGCTGGTGTTGTTACACATGGTCTGCCACTGTGAGGACGATCAGCTGTCCGTCCTGTCTCCCTGTAGCGCTGTCTTTGGCGTCTCACAGTATGGACATTGCAATTTATTGCCCTGGCCACATCTGCAGTCCTCATGCCTCCTTGCAGCATGCCTAAGGCACGTTCACGCAAGTGAGCAGGGACCCTGGGCATCTTTCTTTTGGTGTTTTTTAGAGTCAGTAGAAAGGCCTCTTTAGTGTCCTAAGTTTTCATAACTGTGACCTTAATTGCCTACCGTCTGTAAGCTGTAAGTGTCTTAACGATCGTTCCACAGGTGCATGTTCATTAATTGTTTATGGTTCATTGAACAAGCATGGAAAACAGTGTTTAAACCCTTTACAATGAAGATCTGTGAAGTTATTTGGATTTTTACAAATTATCTTTGAAAGACAGGGTCCTGAAAAAGGGACGTTTCTTTTCTTTTGCTGAGTATATGTCTGTAACTCACGCGAACTCCTCCCTCATGGTGTACTTGAAGCCCTGTTGTGTTCTGATGGTTACGAAGGGCAGATCTCCTCCGTCCGACGCACCCAGACCAAACTCCTCCTCTAGCTCATCCACAAAGTCCCTGCGATTAAAACCTCATAAGGATTAGCCCCTTTTTTTCAGTTTTCGCCTAAAATGACACCCAAATCTAACTGTCTGTAGCTTAGGCCCTGAAGATAGGATATGCATATTCCTGGTACCATTTGAAAGGAAACACTTTGACGTTTTTTGAAATGTGATAGGAATGTAGTAGAATATAACACAATAGATCTGGTAAAAGATGATACAAAGAAAAAAAACAACCGTTCAACCATTTATTTTGTACCGTCATCTTTGAAATTCAAGAGAAAGGCCATGATGTATTATTCCAGCCCAGGTGCAATTTAGATTTAGGCCACTAGATGACATCAGTGTATGTGCAAAGTGTTAGACTGATACAATGAAACATTGCATTTCTGTTCAAACTTTTGTATCAAGCCTGCCCAAATGTGCCCAATTTGTTTATTAATAACTTTTCATGTTCAAATTGTTCACTCTCCTCAAACAATAGCATGGTATTATTTCACTGTAATAGCTACTGTAAATTGGACAGTGCAGTTAGATTAACAATAATTTAATGTTAGATATGTCTATGTCCTGGGAAATGTGGCTACCTGGGGCGGCAGTGGCTAGAGACTTATAACCGAAAGCTTGCAAGATCAAATCCCCGAGCTGACAAGGTAAAAATCTGTTGTTCTGCCCCTGAACAAGGCAGTTTACCCACTGTTCCTAGGCTGTCATTGAAAATAAGAATTTTTTCGTAAATGATTTGCCTCGTAAAATAAATAAAACCTCATGCTAATCGAATTAGCCTGTGTTTGTTCAACTGTCCTGTGGAAGGGACACCAATTCTGAAGAAGTTTCCACCTTTCCACAGGTGCATGTTCATTAATTGTTCATGGTTCATTGAACAAGCATAGGAAGTTATTTAGATTTTTTATGAATTATCTTTGAAAGACAGGCTCCTGAAAAAGGGATGTTTCTTTTTTTGCAGAGTTTAGGTCTACAGTCAGTTTCCATATTTCAGTTAGTATTCCATTTAATAGTACTCCCCCTCAATTTCGACATTAGTAGCAGAAGTGGCATAGTCCCTATGGTTGAGTGTACTACTAATACTTCAACTTTTGCTATGATGACACATGGAAGGACCAAGTCTATGGGTAGGACCCACTGAGGTATGGGTAGGACCTAGTGTGCCACCTATTGTAGGGCTACCATTTTAAAAGAGCGATAGTCAAGGCAAATAGGACAAAAAGCTATAGCTAGATTTTGCATTGGCTAATTATTCATAATTCATGTGTTATTTTATTATAAGTAAAAATCTGGCAATCATACTGTTGGCAAGCTACACTGATATAGATATTGAGTTAGTAGTGCATTTGGAAATAATCTAATCAACTGCAACATTGAGGAAATATGCTTAAACATTGTTTGACTGAATTACTGGGGTTGATGGTTGGTCGTGTGAATTTTGTAATTTAGGTTATATAACTAGATAGCTGAGCTAAACCCATCGTCTACCAGAGGGGGGCGCTCCTGTACGTATACCGGTGCCACCGCGTAAAATCACGTTTACCGGTACCGAGCTACTAGCTTGCTTTCGCTTTGCCTAGGGAGGTAAAGCTATATTTGTTTTAGGCGGTTGCCCATATCGCTAGCTATGGTTCATGTTCACATACAAAACAATATTAGATAGATAGCTCAGCTAGCTAACTTTAGTTATACCGTCGTTCTCCAGCCAGTTCGATACGTGAATTATTAGCTAGCTAGCAATAATGTTAGCTAGCTAGCAGTTTGCTAACCAATTTTGTCGGTTTGTTAGTTAACTAGCTTCGTTAAGTCAGCCACTGCTAATACCTCCAGATGTCACCCGACCCTGGTTTTATATCGGGCAGCTGGACTGGTGTTCGAGGCTACATACAGATTGTTAGCAGGCTAAATTAGTTAGCTAGCCAACACCTACGTCCTCGTCTATTTATTTCAATGACCACAAGCACGAGCAAGCTACGTTTTGAATTGTTCCGCCAGTCTCTGGTTTGGCCTAGCTCAAATCAAATGTTATTTTTAAACATATTTTGCAGATGTTATCCCAGGTGCAGTGAAATGCTTATATTTATTACTGCAACGGTGCAGCAATACCCAACAATACACACAAATCCCCCAACATTTTAAGAAAGACATTCAGAAGTATAAACTAGCTAAATGTTAGTTTGGTTTTGTGGGGCCATAACTTTATCGCCGGTTGGCGTTTGAGAGCAGTGCTGGTTAAGATGGTCGTGCAAGTAATTTGTTCATTTGCAGATCATTCTTCAAAACATGTTGAAATGGAAGATTAACTATATTAACGTTAGATAGGAGGTAACGTTAGATTAGCATGCTACTATTGATTCTGGTAATTGCAGTTTCTACGATTTTTTTGAAAGCGAAAGTGGTGAGACTTTTACATTGGCTGCAACATTGTAACAAACTATCTGACAACTTGTACTAAGAAACGCATCGAATTGGAATATGCATAATGTGGAAATAGTCATACAATTTACACGAATTATATCTGCGTGTGTATTAGGAGTTGCAAATGAGATTTTTGGAAGACGTCAACATAATCGTGCTTTTCAGGATGGAGATGGGCACCCCGCCCCTGTTTTTAGGATTGTAGCGAATCAGAGCGTCGACATCAAAAACGGGAAGTGGCGTAGGGAATTGCTTGCGCTGTCCTAAGCGAGCCGAAAAGGGAAAAACGGTAGCAGCCACCATTCTTCTACAGATCTGTTTTTCACTTCATGGGTGAGGTACGTAACGTATATCCACGTTTTATTGTACTTCATCCTTTTTATTTAACTTTGGCAAAAGAGTGAACAAGGTGAGAGTCATGGCATGCTTCGTGTATAGATTTAGATGTTGCTAGTTGTTGAACTCAGTTAGCTTGCTTGCTAACTAGTTAGCTAGCAGTGGTGTTAGCTCAAGCTCACGTCTTGATGTTTGCATGAAGCCATGTTGCAGTGTGCTGCAGGATTCAATGCACACGCGCACTGCACATATCCGAACGTCACTAGCTACTGATCCAGGACAAGTTAGTTTGTACTACTTGTAAGGAAAGTGAAGATTAGAAGACAGGAAGCTGATCTTGGACCAGCGTGCATGAGCATCATTTTCTCCTCGCACCCTGAGTTACTGGTAGCTAGCTTAACGTTGCTAACTTAGAATGTAGCTATGTTTTATTTCCAACGACTGTAGCCGGCTAGTAGCTAATACCTGAAACTTGATCGTTGCTTATGAATAATTCAAGCAAGGAGTATCAAAACTTTGCTGTTTGCCCTCTACAGAGAACATGGTGGGGTCATGCTAATGAGATGACGTTTTGATAATATTAAATGATGCATTACAAATAATATACTGTACATTTTGTTTAACATTATTCTATTAGGTCGTGCATTATTTAATTGGCATGTTTAATATATAGATATAAATTCACAGGAATGCCTCAATATTTGTTATTATTAGTGTATTTGTAGCTTTAATATATTTTAATTATATTAATGACATTTATACACTGTTCCTGTTAAGACAATAAAAATTGTTTTTTTTTCTTCCCCTTCCTCTCTAACTACAACCACAATGGCTGTCCATTTTAAAACTGGACAACACATACACATGATGTCTTGTCCACATCATGTGCCAATATCCTACAACATGATCATAGATTATCATCATAACGGCCTTATTATATCAACTAATCTACAGTTATGAGCATGGCGGACTCAGACGTCAACATGACAGACTCTGAGGTCAATGTGACTGACTCCGAGCTCCACATGGAGTGTGTGGAGGAGGATCTGACGCCATGGCAACAGCAACCAGAAGAGGAAATGGAAGAAACAAGCAAAGGCCCAAGTAAAGGTGAGTGTGCGGTTTGCAGACTCAATGTAACCTGCTTCCCTGGGTCATGTCATTTTGTATGTAATGAGACTCAATTCTCACATGCAACAGTTTCACAACAGACAACTGTAAATGGTGAGTCTGTATTGTCATATTCTATCGTCAGTTCATGGTTTTTTAAATCGCCTTCCCATTACCAGCACCTCCCGATGACACTTCAGTGGTACCCCTCAGCGATGGCAGTAGCATCACAACCAAACCTATGTCTGCCCTTGGTGAGTGCTCTGGAATGGTACACTATATATACAAAAGTATGTGGAAACCCCTTCAAATTAGTGGATTTGGCTATTTCAGCCAAAGCCGTTGCTGACAGGTGTATAAAATCGAGCACACCGCCATGGAATCTCCATAGACAAACATTGGCAGTAGAATGGCCTTACTAAAGAGCTTAGTGACTTTCAACGTGGCACCGTCATAGTATGCCACCTTTCCATCAAGTCAGTCTGTCAAATTTATGCCTTGCTAGAGCTGCCCTGGTCAACTGTAAGTGCTCTTATTGTGAAGCAGAAAAGTCTAGGAGCAACAACGGCTGAGCCGCGAAGTGGTAGGCCACACAAGCTCACAGAACGGGACCTCCGAGTGCTGAAGCACGTAGCAACCGTCTGTCCTTGGTTGCAACATTCACTACTGAGTTCCAAACTGCTTCTCGAAGCAACTTCAGCTTCATGAAATGGGTTTCCATGGCCGAGCAGCCACACACAAGTCTAAGATCACCATGCTCAATGCCAAAGTGTCGGCTACAGTGGTGTAAAGCTCGCCGTCAGTGGACTCTGGAGCAGTCGAAACCAGTTCTCTGGAGTGATGAATCACGCTTCACTATCTGGCAGTCCGACGGACGAATCTGGGTTTGGTGGATGCCAGGAGAACGCTACCTGCCCTGAATGCATAGTGCCAACTGTACAGTTTGGTTGAGGAGGAATAATGGTCTGGGGCTGTTTTTCATGGTTCGGGCTAGGCCCCTTAGTTCCAGTGAAAGAAAATCTTGAAGTTACAGCATACAATGACATTCTAGACGATTCTGTGCTTCTAACTTTGTGGCAATATTTTGGTGAAGGCCCTTTCCTGTTTCAGCATTTTCTTATTTTACTAGGCAAGTCAGTTAATAACAAATTCTTGTTTACAATGACGGCTAAACCCTAACCTGGATGACGCTGGGCCAATTGTGCGTCGCACTATGGGACTCCCAATCATGGTCGGTTGTGATACAGCCTGGAATCGAACCAGGGTCTGTAGTGACGCCTCTAGCACAGAGATGCAGTGTCTTAGACCGCTGCGCCACTCAGGAGCATGACAATTCATTGCCGGTGCACAAAGCAAGGTCCATACAGAAATGGTTTGTTGAGATCAGTGTGGAAGAACTTTACTAGCCTGTACAGAGCCCTGACCTAAACCCCATCAAATGCCTTTGGGATGAATTGGAATGCCGACTGCGAGCCATGCCTAATCGCCCAACATCAGTGCCCGACCTTACTAACGCTCATGTGTTTGAATGGAAGCAAGTCCCCGCAGCCATGTTCCAACATCAAGTGGAAAGCCTTCCTAGGAGAGTGGTGGCTGTTAAAGCAGCAAAGGGGCAAAGGACCAACTCCATATTAATGCCCATCATTTTGAAATAAGATGTTCAATGAGCAGGTGTCTACATACTTTTGGTCATGTAGTGTATTTAAAAATATAGGAATATGAGGTAACTGCCAAAATAAGTGTCTTAATAGGGCGTTGGGCCATCTCAAGCCAGAACCACGTCAATGCACCTCAGCATTGATTCTACAAGTAACTCTGTAACTATTGGAGGGATGTGACACCATTCTTCCAAAATAAAATGTTGTCTCAGGCGCCGCTCCAGAATCTCCCATAAGTGTTAAATTAGGTTGAGATCTGGTGACTGAGACGGCCGTGGCATAGGGCTTTCATCATTTTCATGCACTGTGGATGGGTCCATTTTCATCCTTTGGGGACATAGCCATGGTAGCCAAAATAATGGACATCCCAGCATTTCTATACATGGCCATTAGCATGATGCAATGTTAATTGCTTAATTAACCCAGGAACCACACCTGTGTGGAAGCGTCCGCTTTCAATATACTTTGTATCCCTCATTTACTCAAATGTTTCCATTATTTCACTTATTTTTTTACTTACTGACGTGTAGTCACTGTAGAATAAACATGGTTCAATGGACACATGTAACCAATCGGTGTAAGCCTCATAGGGAGTATATTGACTTTTGCCCATCTCTGCAGCACCATTACTACCCAAACCAATGGTCTTGACGCAGGCTATGACTCAAGGGCTGCAGCCTTTTCAGACCTCCATGCCTCAGGTGCTGCATATGCCGACCACTATGTTGCCTGGCACAGGCAGCAACGCTGGGCAGAACATCATATTCACCACACAGGTGAGAGACGTGTTGGTTCTTCATTCTATAATTCTATCTGAACCCTGCCCTGATTGTTCTCATTCGATTGCTGCTGAGTAGCGAACTTTTAGGTTGATATCAGTGGACCAGGAAGCGCTTCATGGACTTGAGGTTTGCTACAGGAATAATGAGCCCAGAGTCATTGCTGTGATTGTTCTCTTTTTGTGGTGCAGAACATTCAAGGGGGAGGACAGACCATAAGTGCCAAACCAGTAGGATATATCATGAATGGCCAGCCCATCACCGTGCTGCCTGGTGGTAAGTAGCTAACATTAGACCACAGGAGGTTGGTGGAGACCGGACTCGTGGTTAAGGCTGGCTCGTAATAGGTGGAATGGTATCAAATAGATCAAACACATGGTTTCCCATGTGTTTGATGCCAGTCCATTCATGCCATTCCAGCCATTGTAGATGGCCGTCCTCCCATCAGCAGCCTCCACTGCATTAGACATGTCTATTTTTGTTTTCTTATCAATGTCTTGATGGCTAACTAAGTATTTCACAGCCCACCTGAAACCTAGAAGTAACCACCTTTAGTGGGATCCAGAGAAATGTGTTTGTTCTATTATTGTGTCATAAAAGCACGTAAATGTATATTTTATCCGTGGGTAGTGTTTTGTAAAATGCAAATAGACAATAGCTACTGTATGATTTCATTATTATTCCAGTGAATTTTGTTGTTGACATTTAGAAAATATGCATAGAAAATAGTGGGGACAACAAGTATTTGATACACTGCCGATTTTACAGGTTTTCCTACTTACAAAGCATGTAGAGGTCTGTCATTTTTATCATAGGTACACTTCAACTGTGAGAGATGGAATCTAAAACAAAAATCAAGAAAATCACATTGTATGATTTTCAAGTAATTAATTTGCATTTATTGCATGACATAAGTATTTGATACATCAGAAAAGCAGAACTTAATATTTGGTACATAAACCTTTGTTTGCAATTACAGAGATCATACGTTTCCTGTAATGCTTGACCAGGTTTGCACACACTGCAGCAGGGATTTTGGCCCACTCCTCCATACTGATCTTCTCCAGATCCTTCAGGCTTCGGGGCTGTCGCTGGGCAATACGGACTTTCAGCTCCCTCCAAAGATTTTCTATTGGGTTCAGGTCTGGAGACAGGCTAGGCCACTCCAGGACCTTGAGATGCTTCTTACGGAGCCACTCCTTAGTTGCCCTGGCTGTGTGTTTCGGGTCGTTGTCATGCTGGATGACCCATCTTCAATTCTCTTACTGAGGGAATCAAATCAAATCAAATTTATTTATATAGCCCTTCGTACATCAGCTGATATCTCAAAGTGCTGTATTTTAACCCAGGCTAAAACCCCAAACAGCAAGCAATGCAGGTGTAGAAGCACGGTGGCTAGGAAAAACTCCCCAGAAAAGGCCAAAACCTAGGAAGAAACCTAGAGAGGAACCAGGCTATGTGGGGTGGCCAGTCCTCTTCTGGCTGTGCCGGGTGGAGATTATAACAGAACATGGCCAAGATGTTCAAATGTTCATAAATGACCAGCATGGTCGAATAATAATAATAATAATAATAATAATAATAATAATAATAATAATAAGGCAGAACAGTTGAAACTGGAGCAGCAACACGGCCAGGTGGACTGGGGACAGCAAGAGTCATCATGTCAGGTAGTCCTGGGGCATGGTCCTAGGGCTCAGGTCCTCTGAGAGAGAGAAAGAAAGAGAGAAGGAGAGAATTAGAGAACGCACACTTAGATTCACACAGGACACCGAATAGGACAGGAGAAGTACTCCAGATATAACAAACTGACCCTAGCCCCCCGACACAAACTACTGCAGCATAAATACTGGAGGCTGAGACAGGAGGGGTCAGGAGACACTGTGGCCCCATCCGAGGACACCCCCAGACAGGGCCAAACAGGAAGGATATAACCCCACCCACTTTACCAAAGCACAGCCCCCACACCACTAGAGGGATATCTTCAACCACCAACTTACCATCCTGAGACAAGGCTGAGTATAGCCCACAAAGATCTCCGCCACGGCACAACCCAAGGGGGGCGCCAACCCAGACAGGATGACCACATCAGTGAATCAACCCACTCAGGTGACGCACCCCTTCCAGGGACGGCATGAGAGAGCCCCAGTAAGCCAGTGACTCAGCCCCTGTAATAGGGTTAGATGCAGAGAATCCCAGTGGAAAGAGGGGAACCGGCCAGGCAGAGACAGCAAGGGCGGTTCGTTGCTCCAGAGCCTTTCCGTTCACCTTCCCACTCCTGGGCCAGACTACACTCAATCATATGACCCACTGAAGAGATGAGTCTTCAGTAAAGACTTAAAGGTTGAGACCGAGTTTGCGTCTCTGACATGGGTAGGCAGACCGTTCCATAAAAATGGAGCTCTATAGGAGAAAGCCCTGCCTCCAGCTGTTTGCTTAGAAATTCTAGGGACAATTAGGAGGCCTGCGTCTTGTGACCGTAGCGTACGTGTAGGTATGTACGGCAGGACCAAATCAGAAAGATAGGTAGGAGCAAGCCCATGTAATCCTTTGTAGGTTAGCAGTAAAACCTTGAAATCAGCCCTTGCTTTGACAGGAAGCCAGTGTAGAGAGGCTAGCACTGGAGTAATATGATCAAATCTTTTGGTTCTAGTCAGGATTCTAGCAGCCGTATTTAGCACTAACTGAAGTTTATTTAGTGCTTTATCCGGGTAGCCGGAAAGTAGAGCATTGCAGTAGTCTAACCTAGAAGTGACAAAAGCATGGATTAATTTTTCTGCATAATTTTTGGACAGAAAGTTTCTGATTTTTGCAATATTGCGTAGATGGAAAAAAGCTGTCCTTGAAATGGTCTTGATATGTTCTTCAAAAGAGAGATCAGGGTCCAGAGTAACGCCGAGGTCCTTCACAGTTTTATTTGAGACGACTGTACAACCATTAAGATTAATTGTCAGATTCAACAGAAGATCTCTTTGTTTCTTGGGACCTAGAACAAGCATCTCTGTTTTGTCCGAGTTTAAAAGTAGAAAGTTTGCAGCCATCCACTTCCTTATGTCTGAAACACATGCTTCTTGCAAGGGCAATTTTAGGGATTCACCATGTTTTATTGAAATGTACAGCTGTGTGTCATCCGCATAGCAGTGAAAGTTAACATTATGTTTTCGAATAACATCCCCAAGAGGTAAAATTATATAGTGAAAACAATAGTGGTCCTAAAACGGAACCTTGAGGAACACCGAAATTTACAGTTTTGTCAGAGGACAAACCATTCACAGAGACAAACTGATATCTTTCCGACAGATAAGATTTAAACCTGGCCAGAACTTGTCCGTGTAGACCAATTTGGGTTTCCAATCTCTCCAAAAGAATGTGGTGATCGATGGTATCAAAAGCAGCACTAAGGTCTAGGAGCACGAGGACAGATGCAGAGCCTCGGTCCGATGCCATTAAGATGTCATTTACCACCTTCACAAGTGCCGTCTCAGTGCTATGATGGGGTCTAAAACCAGACTGAAGCATTTCGTATACATTGTTTTGTCTTCAGGAAGGCAGTGAGTTGCTGCGCAACAGCCTTTTCTAAATTTTTTGAGAGGAATGGAAGATTCGATATAGGCAGATTAGTTTTTTTTATATTTTCTGGGTCAAGGTTTGGCTTTTTCAAGAGAGGCTTTATTACTGCCACTTTTAGTGAGTTTGGTACACATCCGGTGGATAGAGAGCAGTTTATTATGTTCAACATAGGAGGGCCAAGCACAGGAAGCAGCTACTTTAGTAGTTTAGTTGGAGTAGGGTCCAGTATGCAGCTTGAAGTTTTAGAGGCCATGATTATTTTCATCATTGTGTCAAGAGATATAGTACTAAAACACTTGAGCGTCTCTCTTGATCCTAGGTCCTGGCAGAGTTGTGCAGACTCAGGGAAGGAGGTTGTTCTCCACGATCTCGCGATACATGGCCCCATCCATCCTCCCCTCAATACGGTGCAGTCGTCCTGTCCCCTTTGCAGAAAAGCATCCCCAAAGAATGATGTTTCCACCTCCATGCTTCACGGTTGGGATGGTGTTCTTGGGGTTGTACTCATCCTTCTTCCTCCAAACACAGCGAGTGGAGTTTGGACCAAAAAGCTCTATTTTTGTCTCATCAGAGCACATGACCTTCTCCCATTCCTCCTCTGGATCATCCAGATGGTCATTGGCAAACTTCAGACGGGCCTGGACATGCGCTGGCTTGAGCAGGGGGACCTTGCATGCGCTGCAGGATTTTAATCCATGACAGCATAGTGTTACTAATGGTTTTCTTTGAGACTGTGGTCCCAGCTCTCTTCAGGTCATTGACCAGGTACTGCTGTGCAGTTCTGGGCTGATCCCTCACCTTTCTTATGATCATTGATGCCCCACGAGGTGAGATCTTGCATGGAGCCCCAGACTGAGGGTGATTGACCGTCATCTTGAACTTCTTCCATTTTCTAATGGTTGCACCAACAGTTGTTGCCTTCTCACCAAGCTGCTTGCCTATTGTCCTGTAGCCCATCCCAGCCTTGTGCAGGTCTACAATTTTATCCCTGATGTTCTTACACAGCTCTCTGGTCTTGGCCATTGTGGAGAGGTTGGAGTCTGTTTGATTGAGTGTGTGGATAGGTGTCTTTTATACAGGTAACGAGTTCAAACAGGTGCAATTAATACAGGTAATGAGTGGAGAACAGGAGGGCTTCTTAAAGAAAAACTAACAGGTCTGTGAGAGCCGGAATTCTTACTGGTTGGTAGGTGACCAAATTCTTATGGCATGCAATAAAATGCAAATTAATTACTTAAAAATCATACAATGTGATTTTCTGGATTTTTGTTTTAGATTCCGTCTCTCACAGTTGAAGTGTACCTATGATAAAAATGACAGACCTCTACATGCTTTGTAAGTAGGAAACACTGCCGATTTTGCAGGTTGTCAAATACTTGTTCACCCCACTGTATATGCTTACAATTGCCTGCTATGGTGTGTTTCCAATGAACTATCTTGTGTCAATAAAAACAGTTGGACCTCGCAAAAACCTTGTGTTGAATAAAAATGGAGTTCCTTGCACACTAATAAATTGGAAACAGCCTGTATGCCGTCCCACTTAACTGTTTAATGTCTCCAGTAGCCCGCAAAAGCCACTGTTGCTAGAATGGACTAATATTTGCCATATTCTAATAATTCTCATGGGCCAACATATATATCGCCATGGTGGAACTTGCGCTCCTGTAAAGCTGAAATAATTGGATGGTGAAACTTGCTTCCAGCCAACCCAGAAAAGCAAGGCGTAGCAATTTTAGGCATTCTTAAAAGTAAGGACAATCCTTTTCCTGCAAAGAAAAACATAATTGTTATAATAGAAAAAATAGATTTAGCAAGCAGTAGGCTTTGGCATTTAGAACTAAATGTGTAGTGGAGCTTTATAGATACAGTTGAAGTCGGAAGTTTACATACACCTTAGCCAAATGAATTTAAACTCAGTTTTTCACAATTCCCTACATTTAATCCTAGTAAAAATTCTCTGTCTTCGGTCAGTTAGGATCACCACTTTATTTTAAGAATGTGAAATGTCAGAATAATAGTAGAGAGAATTATTTATGTCAGCTTTAATTTCTTTCATCACATTCCCAATGGGTCAGAAGTTTACATAGACTCAATTAGTATTTGGTAGCATTGCTTTTAAATTGTTTAACTTGGGTCAAACGTTTCGGGGAGCCTTCCACAAGCTTCCCACAATAAGTCTGGTGAATTTTGGCCCATTCCTCCTGACAGCTGGTGTAACTGAGTCGGGTTTGTAGGCCTCCTTACTCGCACACGCTTTTTTTTTTTTCCATTTGGAAGACCCATTTGCGACCAAGCTTTAACTTCCTGACTGATGTCTTGAGATGTTGCTTAAATATATATCAACATAATTTTTCTACCTCATGATGCCATCTATTTTGTGAAGTGCACCAGTCCCTCCTGCAACAAAGCACCCCCACAACATGATGCTGCCACCCCCGTGCTTCACGGTTGGGATTGTGTTCTTTGGCTTGCAATCCTCCCCCTTTTTCCTCTAAACATAACAATGGTCATTATGGCCAAACAGTTCTGTTTTTTTTTCATCAGACCAGAGGACATTTCCCCAAAAAGTACCATCTTTGTCCCCATGTGCAGTTGCAAACCGTAGTCTGTCTTTTTTATGGCGGTTTTGGAGCAGAGGCTTCTTCCCTGCTGAGCGGCCTTTCAGGTTATATCGATATAGGACTCGTTTTACTGTGGATTATAGATACTTGTGTACCTGTTTCCTCCAACATTTTCACAAGGTCCTTTTCTGTTGTTTTGGGATTGATTTGCACTTTTCGCCCAAAAGTATGTTCATCTCTAGGAGACAGAACGCGTCTCTTTCCTGAGCGGTATGACGGCTACGTGGTCCCATTGTGTTTATACTTGCGTACTATTGTTTGTACAGATGAACGTGGTACCTTCAGGCATTTGGAAATTGCTCCCAAGGATGAACCAGACTTGTGGAGGTCTACAAAAAAAAATCTGAAGTCTTGGCAGATTTCTTTTGTTTTTCTCATGATGTCAAGCAAAGAGGCACTACTTTTGAAGGTAGGCCTTGAAATACATCCACAGGTACACCTCCTATTGACTCAAATGATGTCAATTAGCCTATCAGAAGATTCTAAAGCCATGACACTTTCCAAGCTATTTAAAGGCACAGTCAAAAAGACAACAAAAGCTTTCAGAGGGAAGAAAAGCAGATGGCCCGAACTAGAAAATGAGCTTGAAGACTGGGTCAACACACAGAGAGCAGACGAGCGAAGTGTTTCAAATGTGCAGATCCGACTGAAAGCCAAAACAATCGCCACCGCAATGAAGTTTGAGGATTTTTGAGGTGGACCATCGTGGTGTCTAAGATTTATGATACATAAAGGCCTGTCCATCAGGGTACGGACGAGTCTGTCAGCAGCTCCCTCCCGACTACAAGGAAAAAGTTTCAAACATCCGCAAATTCACAGATGCAAAGAGAGCGGAGCATTCCATCGGCCCGCACGACGACATAAATATGAATGAGGTTCCTCTGACGTTTGACCTGCCTCTCACTCGGACTGTCAACAGGAAAGGCGAATCATCCGTCACACTGAAAACAACTGGGCATGAAAAAACGCACTTCATCTGTGTTCTGAGCTGCATGGCATCGGGAGAAAAGCTTCCACCGATGTTGATTTTTAAATGCATGAGGATGCCAAAAGAAAAATTCCAGAGAGGAATTGTTGTGAAAGTAAACAAGAAAGGATGGATGACGGAAGGCCTAATGCATGAATGGCATACGGAGTGTTACGGCAAGCGACCGGGAGGATTATTTCACAAGAACAAGGCATTTCTCGTGTTGGACAGCATGAGGGCCCACATAACAGATTCTGTGAAAGAAGTCATCAAGAGGACAAACTCAATTTCAGCTGTGATTCCTGGGGGCACAACAAAGTATTTGCAGCCACTTGATATCAGTGTAAATCGTGCATTTAAGGTGGCGCTCCATGTTCAGTGGGAGGCTTGGATGACAAGTGGGGAGAAATCCTTCACTAAAACGGGCCGCATGCGAAGAGCAACTTATGGTCAAGTCTGCTAGTGGGTCCTGACAGCGTTGGAGCATTGTCAAAAAATCCACTATCATCAATGGGTTTCGAAAGGCTGGACTGCTGCGTGTTGAAGAGGGCAGCATGAGCTCAGCGGGGAATTTGCTTCCGGATGAAAGTGACGAGAGCGACAATGAAAACGATCCAACATCGGATGAAGCAATTCTGAGGCTATTCAACTCCGACACCGAAGGAGATGACTTCAGTGGTTTCAGTGCACAGGAGGAGGAAGATAGGGAGCCTATTTATTTTTGTTACAAGCCGTGTTTTGTTTAAAGGCTGTGTAAAGTTCATTTGTTTCAATGTACCGGTAGGCACCTGCGGCTTATAGACATATGCGGCTTATTTATGTACAAAATACATTTTTTTATTCGGTGGGTGTGGCTTATATTCAGGTGCGGTTAATAGTCCAGGTATGTAAACTTCCGACTTCAACTGTAGGTCTTAGTGATGACATCACGTACCCCACATACCATCAAAATTATTCTGCAATACAATTGAATTCGGGAAAACAGTTTCCGTCATCAGTTGTAGAAATAAAGACAGTTTAATAAAATAAAAATCCACCCGTCAAACAGATACAAATGTTGTCGATCATTAGAACATTTTTCCTATAGCTGCCGCTTCCATTACGTGTCGCATTGTTGTTGTTTTTGCGACATTGCTGTTGCCTAATAAACCTGTTAATGAAAACCTGCCTGTTATGAGAGGCTCTTAACTACTGTCTCCTCCAGTTCAGGGAACCCAGCTGCAGCTACCGCCCCAGCAGGTGTTGTCTCAGCCCAGGGGCAGGCCGGACACCAGCGGCTTCACCACAGTGCGGATCCCCGTCACCCTCACCATCCGCACCACCAACGGAGTCCAGACCATCAGCACTGTGGCCTCCGGCGGGGTCACCCTCTCATCCTCCCCTGCAGCTGTCACAGGTGAGGAAGGCTCTCGTCCTTGTGGGCCATCAGTCTCTCCCGACTGAACACGGGGATAAAAAATTAAATTGCAGTCTCAGCTAATTATTGTCCGCATGAATTTAAGTGTAGTCTGAGAGTAAAGGCTATCTTTATTTCTTTTTTTAAACCCACATTTGTGTAATCTGTTATGAATCATTTCTTTGTCTTGGGACACTAATCCCGCTTTCTTGTGTGTGTAGGGATTGTGTCAGCCAGTTCATCAGGTGCAGCAGGAAGCCATGTTGTGAGGACTGCACCCCTCACAGTCACCCCCAAAATACAGCGGTATCAGACCCTGCAACCAGCCCCCAGCTCTATCAGGTCCCCTGCTACCAGTGGTCCGAGCACGTCGACCTCTCCTCGTGCACCCCTCAGAGGTTAGTAGTCTCCAGGAACACACCGCTTTCCTGTAACAGCTAATAGAAATAGGTTGGTACTGCATTCATCTTTCAGATATTACTACTGTGTAGCATGTAATTTTTTTTCACCGCTCCAAACAAGAAGTGATCCATACTAATAGGATATCCTATTGAAGTCAAAGGTCATTTACTACTGACCAAACCCACTGTTGTGTTCTGTGATTTGGCACATTTAATAGTTTTTCTTCTTATCCAGAGTTCTGTTGTGTTCCCTTTGCAGTGATTGTACCAGCCACCACCAAGCCAATGACGTGCAAGCGCTGTGGATCCGAGTACAAATTGGTCAACGCCCTCCGGGGCTTCATGTGTGTAAGTGTGCCTTAGATTTACTTTACACTCTCCTTTTGGGGAACGTATGGAACTTATTTAGTGGATTTTTGGGTGATGTATTAATGTTATTAGCCTTGACCGTGAATGACTGTTGTTAAAAGCTTCTCTTGATATGGAAAGATCCTCTGCTATAATGACATCTACCCTAAAAGCTTCTGTTGAAGTATTACACTCTTATAATGGTAATAGAGATGACTGAATATTGATATTTACACCATTGGTCCCTCTTACCTTCTAGCTCTGCAGCAAGCAGATTGCCCTGAGCCTGGATGCCATCAATGCCGCGGCCAAGCTCTCCTCCAAACCCTCCAGATCTTCCAGGTCCAAGTCATCCAAAGCCACCTCCTCCTCTTCATCCTTCTCCAAGACCTCCAAGGAGGCCTCCAAGGAGCCACCCACCACGCCGGTGCGACCGGTGTACCCAGAGGAGGAAGGCAGCCCCATCCTGGAGGCCGACCAGCAGGGAAAGCTCATCATGCTGGTGGAGGACTTCTACTACGGCGTGGACAAGGGCCGCAGCCTGAGTGGCGCACCAGTGGAGAAGCCGCCGGGCGTCTTCAAGTGCATCCACTGCGAAAAGACCCTGAAGACCAACATCAAGTGAGTGGTGGAGTGTGGGGGAACGGGAATTCAGGTTACGTTCTTAAACAATTCTGCTTTGTTGAATTGACTGAAATCGTGCACTTTCTTTGTTCTCCATTTTCCACCTCTCCTCTCTTCCAGGCTGATGAACCACATGCGCCACCACGTGGAGATGACGGCGCAGCAGAACGGCGAGGTGGACACGCACACCGCCTGCCAGCACTGCTTCCGCAACTTGACCACGCCCTTCCGCCTGCAGTGCCACGTGGAGAGCGTCCACAGCCAATTGGAGTCCACCGGTGAGGACTAGCTCACTCCTCACTCACCCATCAACCACTGTCCTACCACATACAGTCGCTAAAACAAAGTGAATCTATCGGCACTTGCCATCCCACCAATATTCTCCCACACGCACCCACAGTCAAATCACATTGAATCGGTACTGGGTGCTGAAATATCACTTTGTTGGGTATTGGGTGAAATTTTTAAGATTTTGTTGCTACTCTAGTAAGCAGTCACTCTTACCCTGCGTGATGTTCACTAAGTGCATACAGCAAGAGGACTGAGAACTTTGAATGCCTATGTGACGCGCCAGCCTTTTTTCTGTGTTCGTCACAGCTAAGTGTAAGATCTGTGAGTGGGCATACGAGAGCGAGCCTGTCTTCCTGCAGCACATGAAGAGCACCCACAAACCAGGAGAGATGCCCTACATTTGCCAGGTAAACGTTGCCCACTTGGTCATTATTTCTATCGTTTCTTCCACTCGCCCTCCTTTCACACGGTGAATCTCTCTGCACTCTTTTCTCTTTTACTTTCATTCACCGTTAGTCACTTGAGGGCTGTTTTATTACACAACTTCAGTGAACACTTGCGGGCTAAGCCTAAATGTCCAAACCAAGTCTATATATTTAGATGCAATGTCCTGTCCTGGGGGAAAGCTCACTATTTCAACATGTAGTGTCTCCTAATACAATTCACCCTTAAAATAGTCTCGTGGTTTCATGTGAAGGTGTGCGACTACCGCTCGTCCCTATATGTGGACGTTTTCGCCCACTTCCGTGAGGTCCACAACGGCACGGCCAATCTGCTGTGCCCCTACTGCCTCAAGTTGTTCCGCTCCAGCAGCAACTACCAAAACCACTACAGCCGCCACCAGGTAAACCCAATGAGGTGACATGCTACATCTATGGCCGTTCGGCAGCCAGTCTATTCCACTGCATTTTCGTTCTGAAACCCTCCTTGTGTTTTTTTCCTATGTGTTTATGTGCAGAAAAAAACAGTTTTTCAATGCGACCGGTGCCGGCTGCAGTTCCTCTTTGCCAAGGACCGGGCAGAGCACAAGGTGCAGTATCACAAGACCCACCTCAAGCCAAGGCAGCTGGAGGGCCTGAAGCCTGGGACCAAGGTGAGGAGTGTATGTTTGTCTATGTATGTGCGCACGTGTGAGTGATTGCTGGAGTGTGATATTTAAGCAATTTGGCCCGAGGGGGTGTGGTATATGGCCAATATACCTCGGCTAAGGGCTGTTATGAGAGTGCCTGGATTCAGCCCTACGTCGTGGTATATTGGCCATATACCACATATCCCAGAGGTGCCTTATTGCTATTATAAACTGGTTACCAACGTAAATGGAGCAGTAAAAATGTTTTGTCATAACCATGGTATATTGTCAGATATACTATGGCAGTCAGACAATCAGCATTCAAGGGCTCGGCCCACCAGTTTATAATCGTCATTTTTGTCTGTACTTTCTCTGTGATGGGAAAGTCTATTGCTGTGATGTATGCATTTTCCCTGTGCATAATGGGAATATTAGTCATGTAGAGTGGTCTAAGAATATTTCTCTGTTCCAGGTGACCATTAGGGCCTACGCGCTGCAGGGTAAGCAGTACCTCCATCAGGAGTCTTCTGGCCGAGGAGACCTCCGGCCCTCCAAAGTGATTGACGTTCCGTCTGCTCCCCAAAAATCTGAGCCCAAGAAGAAGCCTGTCGAGAGCCTGATGGAGCTGCTCACTAAGTTCCAGATGAGGTAGAGGGTTGACATTTTTTCACCATGATTTTATATGGAATTGACTCCCAAGCTTTATTCAGACTCCATTGTGTTTAAATAAATACTGTAAACAGTGTTTAGTTTTTGTCAGACAGTAAAACTGTTGACAGTTTTTATAATTTGGAGCCGTGTTCTGGGATGCTGCAGATAGAAATTGAATGTGTAAAATGGATAAGCTTGGACATTCCATCGCTGTGCACTATGGGTAACCTGCCTCTGCCTTCATTTCACCTCCTTTCCCCACAGTGCATCGCTGGCCCAACAGAACTGCATGGAGTGCGCCTTTAAGATTCCTGACTTTGCCAACCACTTCCCCACCTACGTCCACTGCTCCTTGTGTCGTTATTGCACATGCTGCTCCCGCGCCTATGCCAACCACATGATCAAGTGAGTGATGTCGCTCAACACCTCAAGATTTTGTCAACTCAACATTTCCCAAGTGATTTCTTCCATCATAGAGGGTCATTGAAATGATGTGGGTTTGGAAAAGGGTGTATGACACAGGTTCTGTCTCTTTTCACTTGCAGTAACCACGTGACTCGTAAGAGCACCACCCAATACCTGGCCATGTACGAGTCATACCCAAGGTAACAATCATTTAGTCCGAATTTGTTGTATTTAACTGAATATAGTGTGTTTTTATTTAATACGGACTGCTCTAAACCCTCTGTTGGTCCCGTGTCAGAATGGATGAGATGAGGTGCACGTCTTGTAACTACAAGACCAAGGTTGGAGATATGATGGCCAACCACCTGGTGGATCACCAAGACCATGATGCAGCAAGCTTCAGCAAGCCGGAGGTGGAAGGTAATTACATTACATTTTAGTCATTTAGCAGACGCTCTTATCCAGAGAATCGTGGGAATCAAATCCACAAACCTAGCGCCACGCTCTACCAACTAAGCCACACGGGACCAGAAATTGTTTTGAGTTCCACGTTCTGATATTTAATCTTTTATCTTTATGACAACCTTTTTCATGCTTCTTTTTTCCATCCAGAAGTTCCCGAGGAGGGTTCTCAAAGGTATTTAATATCCTCTTACATATTGAGTGAAATTACTTACTGCTGGACAAACCTGGAGTTGGCTCTCAAGTCTATTTACAATTTGGTTGCACTGCGACACTCCATTGCTACATTATCAAATGTGTGTGTCATTTACTGAGCTTCCTGAAAAATGTAATAATGAACACGTTTTCATTCCTCCTGTAGCTTTGTAATTAGGGAAATCAGCCCGGGTCAAGGAGGGTCCTTTGTGCCTATCCATCTGCTACCAGCTGGCAATAGTTCCACCCAGCTCTCTATCAAACCGCTCCTATCCTCCAAGCCCAGCATGACTATCACGGTCCTTGGTCCTAATAAAACCATGCCCTCCACTGCTGCATCCAATGGTGTCTGGACAACCCCCAAAGTCAGAGGATTGGGCCATGTGATGGAACACCAGGCAGTGGAGTCCCACGAGTACAACGGAGAGCTGTTCCATGGAGGAGAGGCCAGGATGGGCAAATCCAGGAAAGAAGGGGCAACCAAATTGACATTGCGCCAGCTGAAGGTATTGCTCTACGCCCTATGCAGTGGCTTCCCCCAGGCATCCCTGCGCTTTGGCACCCAGCCAGAGCTCATCCAGGACTGGATGCTACAGCTGCAGAACCAGCGCCTCCAGAAGGACTGGATCTGGAGCACGGACCGCATTGCAGAGTGGGTGATGTGCCAGCGGGAGCAGCAGCTGCCAGTCACAGAGGAAAACCTGCTCCAGACAGCTACGCAGGCCTTGGAGGAGTCGCACGAGATCGGTGAGTTCTACGAGTGGGCTGTGGAGTTCATGCTCCGCCACAACCTCAGCCTGCAGGCCACCTGCTCGGCCAAGCGCCCGCTGCCGCGCAATGTCTACGAGAGCGTCCGCATCTTCACTCGATTTGTCTGCAAGCAGGTCAAAGAAGTCGGTTTCCGGCCACCCTCCATGGGATGCGTCGACGAGCTCTCGGTGTTCCTGGACCTGGATAAGCTCAAGACGAGCCCTGAGGCGTTCCAGTTGATCGGCACCGGGGAGCCCCTGATAGAGGTGGTCCTAGCAGGGCTGGCTGATGGCACCATGCTGCCCACCATGGTGTTCCTCAAAGGCAACCCTCCACACCTCAAGGCCATCCCGAACTCTGTCATCCTGGAGGCGCGCCCGGAGGGCTTTACGGACGACGAGCGGCTCCAGCTGTGGCTCTCTAAGGTGTGGCAGAAGCACGTGAACCCCCAGGCGGGGGGAAAAGGTCTGTTGATCATGGACACCCACCACGGCCACCTGGCCAATGACTTTCTGGCCGCTCTCAACAGCAGCAACACCCTGCCGGCGGTGATCCCCATCGGCTGCTCCTGTCGCCTGCAGCCCCTGGAGCTGTGCGTAGTACCTGTTATGAAGGAGTTCCTGCAGGCCCGCTGGTGCGAGATGCACACCCAGAATGAAGGAGCTGTGGCTCTGGGGCCGGGCGACCTGGCTCTACTTCTGGTGGAATGTCTGGGTGATGTGGTCTCGTGCTTGGCCACGCAGCCCAAGATCCTCCAGCAGTCCTTCATGATGGTCAGCACACCGCCACAGGAGGAAGGAGAGGAAGGTCCAGCTGAACTGGCGCAGAGCCTGACCGAGGCTCTGGTCGGCCTTTCTCAAGCAAAGTCGGCAAAGAGGAGCTCTGAAGCGCTAACGAAAGTGGAGCCAGAGGACAAAGGGGTGGTCTCGGACACTACGTCTGAGTACACCTTGCCCTCGCCGACACCCAACCCTCAAGCTCTTAAACAGGTGTTTGAGAAGGACAGCGATCTGGAATCTTTCCATGGCTTTGAGGAAACTGAGATTGATCATTTGCGGACTCGCAACTCACAGTAGAGACTACGGACATGGATCATTCAACACCGTTTCAAACCAAGGGAATCATGACATTTGAAGCAGAAATTGAATATCTCTGGAGACTTTACCACCCCTGTTAACTGTGTGCACACATTCATTCCTTTCTCTTGGGAAGGTGAGGTAACTTTTGCTATTTTGTTGGTGGAACATTCACATAATGAAGTGTTTTTGTACATTTTCTATCACAAGCTGCTGTTGTACACGTTTTTGTCTTACGTGTAACCCTAAGGTTAAATCATTAAATATGACTAACCTGTTTTATGCAATTAATCAGTCTCTTTCCATCAACACTGTAGACTTTGTAAATAACTTGTACTCAAACTCCTTAGAATTGATTGAAACTGTCATTCATAGGCTGGCTTAGAGAGCAAAACGTTGCGGTCTAAGGCACTGCATCGGTTTGATCCCAGGCTGTGCCGTGACTGGGAGACCCATGATGCGGTGCACAATTGGTCAAGCGTCGTCCGGGTTAGGACGGCTGGGATGTCCTTCTCCCATCGTGCTTTACATTACATTTTATTGGTCACATACACATTTAGCAGATGTTATTACGGGTGTAGCGACGTGTGAGCAACTCATTGTGGCGGGCCAGGAGTGTCTGCAAGCTGACTGTCGCTAGCTGGACAGTGTTTCCTCCGACACATTGGTGCAGCTGGCTTCAAGGGTTAAGCAAGCAGTGTGGCATGGAAGGGTTGTTTCGGAGGACGCATGGCTCTCGACCTTCACCTCTTCCGAGGCCATAGGGGAGTTTCAGCGATGGGACAAGACTAACTACCAAATTGGATATGAAATTGGGGAGAAAGTTATTTTTTTTAAAGAGCAAAATGTCACTTCTAGTAGGGATCGTTTGATATACACTGCTCAAAAAAAAAGTGAACACTAAAATAACACATCCTATATCTGAATGAAATATTCTTATTCAATACCTTTCTTTACATAGTTGAATGTGCTGACAACAATCACACATTATCACTGGAAATCAAATTTATCAACCCATGGAGGTCTGGATTTGGAGTCACACTCAAAATTAAAGTAGAAAACCACACTACAGGCTGATCCAACTTTGATGTAATGTCCTTAAAACAAGGTCATTTTGCAGTGCTCCTCCTTGCACAAAGGCGGAGGTATCGGTCCTGCTGCTGGGTTGTTGGCCTCCTGATGTCCTGGTAGCGCCTCCATGCTCTGGACACTACGCTGACACACAGCAAACCTTCTTGCCACATCTCACATTGATGTGCCATCCTGGATGAGCTGCACTACCTGAGCCACTTGTGTGGGTTGTAGACTCCGTCTCATGCTACCACTAGAGTGAAAGCACCGCCAGCATTCAAAAGTGACCAAAACATCAGCCAGGAAGCATAGGGACTGAGAAGTGGTCTGTGGTCCCCACCTGCAGAATCACTCCTTTATTGGGGTGTCTTGCTAAATGCCTATAATTTCCACCTGTTGTCTATTCCATTTGCACAACAGCATGTGAAATGTATTGTCAATCAGTGTTGCTTCCGAAGTGGACAGTTTGATTTCACAGAAGTGTGATTGACTTGGAGTTGCATTGTTTTGTTTAAGTGTTCCCATTATTTTTTTGAGCAGTGTATTTAACTTCTCACTTGTATGATTCTGTGTGTAGCTCAGTTGGTAGAGCATGGTGCCTGCAACACCAGGGTTGTGGGTTTGATTCCCACGAGGGAACCAGTATGAGAATGTATGCACTCACTACTGTAAGTTGCTGTGGATAAGAGCTTCTGCTAAATGACAAATGTATGCTTCACCTAACACCCGTGCCAATATATCCTCCAAAAACTGGCTTCTCTGTTTTTATCACGTAAGTGGATAGACAGGCCATTGCTTCATTTGATCTACTTTTTGTTTATGTACTAAAAGCAATCTAGCCTTTAAAGAAATCCTGTCCACAGCGATAAATTACCTCAAGAAAACCAACTATGCGTTCCAAGGAAATCTCAGATGTCGATGCCTTACTGACTGCTTTCTCTTGGATTACATCCTACCCCCGGGCTCATTTACATATTTTTGTATTTTTATTATGACCTGAATGATTCTCCATTTTTAAATAAGAAATAAAGTGTCAAGCCTGCTTTAATGGTGGGTTTTCCTTTGAGGTACTAACAGCGTAGTTCTGTTTGAACCAAAAACAAGTTTAGGTGAACCTTTACCCAAAGCTCTGCTTGTGTGTGGACCTCTCCAATTACAGAATATAAATCTAATTTCTCAGAATTTCACCAGATTTATTTTAAGCCTGATTGTCATTCAAGTTTAAATAACTCACCCAATTCAGAAATGTACATTTATTTTTCATATTACAAAAGTGGGAAAAACTAAATTGGTTACATAGCAGCCTTATCAAAGCGCTAACATTTTAGAATGTCATGGAACAAATAGACTGATAGTGTGGCTTAACGTACAGTCCTGAATCGCCAACATCGTCCTTATTCAAACCCACTGCAAAAGAAAAGAAAATTACATTTTCATATCACTTAAGATGAACTAATGTACAATGTATCTTCAGTTAAATGCTATAATCAATTTAGGACAAATGACAGCTTTAAACAACAATTTCCTATCAAGTAATGTACTACACACAAATACACTAAACATGCCAACTTCATGGACACTTCTGACTGGACAGTCACGATGAGTCATGTGGCTATAACCTACCTGACCATGTGGGCAATTTCCCAGTTGGTCTCACAAGACATGGGGCCAACAATCTCCACACCTTCTTCTGTCACAATGGCAATCTCATGCTAAAAACAGTCAAAACATCAGTCATGTCACAAATGGCTATGAGACTGGTAGCTACAAAAACAGAAATTCACTATATGCTGTTGAAAATAACTAATTCAGAAGTGTTACGAGACTAACGACTCACCCTGTTGTAGGAGCGAGCATCGCGATAGTACAGCACTTTAAGGCAGCGCTCAATCAGCGCTCGCGCCTCATCCTTAGTGATCTCCACCTTGTTCTCCACCACCTCCCTCATCAGGGGCTGCATGGACACAGAATAACCTTAAACAAACCCATACATACTGCAAGGGTCTTTGTTGAACTCCAACTGTGGAACATTCATTTTTACATACAGTATTACCATGAAGTAGTAGATGCATCATGCAGTACAGATTACACTCATTCCTTTTCTTATCCCTGAAGGGGTTGCCACTATTTCTATGAAAAAGTGTAGCTCGACGACTTTATAAATAAATGACTACTCCAGCCAATCATGGGAATAGAAACTATGGCATTTTATCTTTGATTTATAAAAGATACATTCTAAACTATGAAATGTATAGAAGTTATTACTGCCTCTCAATAATAGTCCCCTCATGTGTGTTCATTAGCTTATTTGTCCTCACCTGGGCCAGGTAAGCACCAAACCCTGTCGCCACTGTAGGTGCCTCATAGGCCACACCCAGCTTGTCCACGTAGCCCAGGAAGCTAGAGAAATACAAGATGACAAGCTATGCATTTATTTTGACGTAGCTAGTTACAATATTTATAGCTGCAGGTCTCAAGTCAGTTTGATGTTAACATCAAGACCTATGAGGTTTGTTAAAAGGGGTGGCAGCGTAGCCTAGTGGTTAGAGCGTTGGACTAGTAACCGAAAGGTTGCAAGAGTTCAACACGGACCCTTGCTGACAAGGGTAAGTAATCCTTCTCACCCCCCCCCCCCCTTAAATGATTTAGATGCACTATTGTAAAGTGGCTGTTCCACTGGATGTCAGAAGGTGAATTCACCAATTTGTAAGTCGCTCTGGATAAGAGCGTCTGCTAAATGACTTAAATGTAATGTAAATGTAAGGTACAAAGCTGTCCTTCTGCCCCTGAACAAGGCAGTTAACCCACTGTTCCTAGGCCGTCATTGAAAATAAGAATTTATTCTTAACTGACTTGCCTAGTTAAATAAAAGGTCAAATAAAAAAGGCAAAAACTAACCAGGGTCATGGTTAAACTATTCAATCTAACATGACAACATTGTCAACGGGCACTCCTAAATTGCTAAGCAATTTCAAGAGTTCCACATCTCGGCATAACTTCTGATAAGGACAAAAAATGGACATTAAAGATGCTGAAAAATCATCCCACCTCTCGCCGTTGTAGAATCCACCAACAACCACAGTGTTCCACAGTGGGTTCATCTTGCTGCGGCGGTTGTACATTACCCTTGTCAACCAGGAGTGAATGGCTTTGGGGCTGTAGCTGTGACCGTCCCCCAGGAGCTCCTCATCGATCCTGGGATGCAAAGACACAGACCTGATCAGTGGTGGTCCTCAGGGAGATAACCAAGAAAATGTTTCAGCACCCCAAGTGAGGGAAATGACTCCTTATTGCCAGAAACCATTAAAACAAAGAGATCCTGCCCCAATCTCCTTAAAACCCATTATTATACTTTGTATCAATGATCCAGACCCTATACTCCAATCTATCTGCAAACATCTGCTTCCGTTAGTTTTCCCATCTCCAGAAGTACACACAAAGGATGTCCTCTTCATTGTTAATTGCCTTCTCTCAAACCCGTAGTCAGTCTGCTATGATCCTATTACAATCTATGGCACCAAATATATATACTGATGACATATTATTCTTCCAGATTGTTTCTCACTCTTTTCCCCACCTTTTAGATATCTTTAATTTTTTTATCAAAATTGCAGGATACAAGATCGATTGGGGGAAGTCTGCATTACTACCACTGAACAATAGACGAGAGTAATCTATTCCGTTAAACATCCCAGTGGTCCAGTATTTTAGATATCTGGGAGTACAAATGTATCCCTCCTTGCAAAATATTGTACTGAATCATGTAAAAAAAAAAAAGTACATAAATTATGTAATAATAATTATTAAATTCAATTGCGTTTTTCAGTAGTTAAAATGAACACCCTTCCACAATTTTTTTCAGTATCAATGCTCCCTGTAGCACCACCTGGGCTCCCGAATGGCACAGCGGGGCATCGCAGTGGCACTGCATCACTACAGTCCCTAGTTCGATTCCAAGCTGTATCACATCCAGCGTGATTGGGAGTCCCATAGGGTGTGTTTGGCCGGCATTGTAAATAAGAATTGGTTCGTAACTGACTTGCCTAGTTAAAATAAGGGTACATTTTTAACAAATTGTCAACAAACAAAAGAATTGTCAAAACAAATTGTTTTGGAAAAAAATTTACTCCTTAATCTCCATGTATCTGGAAGGGGTAAAAACCCAAGTACGTTCAGAAATTATGGGGGATGGCTCATTCCAAAACGTCCAACAAAAGCACAACCCGCCGAAGCACTTTTTTTTCTACTTACAATTACGTTCGGCTAGGAGCGGTTATGTGGTACCTTGGGAAACCAAGTTTAATCCTCATCCCTTTCACAAGGTACTGCTTAGAAAAAGAGGTCTCGCATCTGAAATGTATTCTCTTCTAGTAAAGACCTCATCCAAGCAACTTTCAATTTGGCTGATTAGGGGAAAAAGTTGGAGTTTAACTCAACCTCATTCCTTAATTATTTCCTCTCATGTTGGGCATATTCATATAACTTCTGTTAATGGATAATATCTGTATATAAAAAATGTTGACACTAGCATATGCAAACGCACTGATGTCATTGACAGAGATAGTCAGATCTGCTTGTGTGTGCCAATGTCAGTGAGTTAAGCATACAAAGCTAAGGGCATCTCTTGCGGTTTCTCCTTTCTAGAACCAACCTATTATTATGAATGCTACTATATTATGAACTACTCCATTTTCTGTGTATGTGCCTTTTAAGAGTCAACAATAAATAAATTAAAACAAAGACACACACACACACACATACATATATATATATATATAAAATTATTATTTTTTTTAAACATTAATGTAAATATTCACCATAAAGGACCAAGACAGTATATCCGATTTTTCTGAAAGAAACCTCAAACTTACACCATCTGTTCGATTATCTGCTTCATGTACTGGTAGTCTGCGTAGTCACCGGAAGCGCCCAGGATGGTGGTGTCATTCACCTTCATGAGACGAGAGATGTTACGGAACCGTGCCAGGGAACCATAGGAGCCCAGCATGTCAGCTGCGATGATGACTCCACCTGTAAACTTCACTCCCAACACTGATGTTCCCGTCACCATGGGGTTTCTAAAGTTTAGGGAGGGGAAAATGTAGATAGCTAATAAAACTTTCCCGTGACAAACTAACGTTACACTAAAAATGCAATACAGAGGAATGCATGCTGAACGTCCATTTAGGCTCATGCACGCGCATATATAACATATATGGCGGGAGTATGACTAGCTACATAATATGCTTCTATAGCATCCTTCGTGATGGTGCGTTTGTTAGCTAGATAGCTACCTCACTGCCATGTCATACTAGCATTAGCTACCGTAAGCGCAATATGATTGGGTAGATAACTGGCGAGGCATAGATGGACAACGTATCACGTCAGTCAATTTGTGGGAAATAGAATAAGATAGCTAAACTGAATATGTTCACGCGCTAACTAGTAGCCCAACTAAATAATAGGGCAGTAGTCAGTGAGCTAACGTTAACTACGTCGGCTAGCTCCACCATGATGATACAGCACTGCAGCGTACCGAGGAAATCGAAAGTGGGATGACATTATTAGGGTCTCCACTCAAAAGTATTTACTTACAGAGTGTGTTTGATAGGTCCGCATCCTGGGGCTAAACTGTTGCCAGGAAATGAATAAAACTGTCCGGGTTTTGGTCCATTCTCCCAGAAATTGAGCTTCAAACCGCTTGGATCCATGTTACAAATTTGCGGATGTGACGACACAGCTGCTCGTGTTGTGTTCTTTTGCAAAGATTATGGGATACAGGAAGCAGACAATTCTAACAAAAGCCAAACATTATGTATCTTATTTATAACCACATGTAAACCTTATCCCGAAGTATAATAAATAAAACAAGAAACTCGTCAATAACTGTTAGTTTTATTATAAATATTCGATGATTTAGTCAGAAGGAAAGGAGTAAAATCAGAGGGGAGTTAAATTGCACTAGATGCTGATCCAAGGTCAGGTTTACGTTTCCTGTGTTTAGAAGGCGACGTTAGGATAGTGTTGTAGTAAACTGATTCTAGATCTGTGCATGGGGTAAGTTAGCCCAAAAGGAAATAAAATATTCATATATGGGTAAACCAATCAAGTTTCTGTCACTAGGCAGAATTTTCTTAGACGAGCCATCAGCTCAGTTACTGGGCAGACCAACCATAACGCCTCCTATCAGAATAATATTTAGCAAGAAAATAAAGCAATTGAACCAATAGAATTTAACTTACACTTGGTATCCGAGTAGAATTAGAACAATCCACCAATTGGAATTTACGTTTGCTTTGTAGTCAGGCAGACATGACATATTTGTCCAATCACAAAAAAAATCTGAAAGGGGGATTTTTGCTGTATCTTTGGCTCAGGTACTTTCTTTTTCTTTTATAAAATAAATAGTCAAATAGGTTTTTATTATATATATAACCGAATAATATGCGCAATTTAAACATTACTTTGATATATTGTTGAAAAAGTTTGAATTCTGTTACAATTAATGTTTCAAAGGGTGTTTCATTGCTTGCTAATGCTAGCCCAGCTATCAAGTTTAGCTAACGTTAGTCACTTGCTAAGATTAAATACTAGTATTCAGTGAATCTACATGTGTTAAATGCCTATCAAACTAGCTTATTTGTTCTTCGTTTGTTATATGTGCTTTCTATTCCCAAAAAACTGACCACCAGTGTGTGCCTAGCCAGATGGCTAGCTAGCAAGCTAGCTACGGTGAATTGAAACATGTTGTGTCGATAAAGCGGGGAAGTATGCAAATTGCAAGCGCATGACCATAGAATAGCACAAGCTGTGACATGAAAAAGCCATTGTTAACCATCTCAAATAATGGAAGTCGCTAGCTAGCTGAGAGTGAAGCGAGTAGTTTACAACGCTAGTGAGAAAAAGACCCATGTCATGGCAGGTATTGGTACGCCAAAACCATGCCTCATAGTATTTCGGCACCGTGCTAGTGACAGCCGGGTAAGCCAGCTTGACAGCGGCTGCACTCTGTCAATGCGCCATTGTATTATGCCAATCAAGCTTTATAATTAGGAACACTTCTTTTTTAATTATCCTACGTAATCGCCAGTTTGTCATGTTTTGGAAATACAGACAGCATCGTGCATGTTTCCCACCCAAGTATTATTATTTTTCCAGACGTTGGTTGCCGTAGTGGGAGTGTCCCTGGCTGTTCAACTGATTGACTTATTTTCTATTTAGGGGACAGCCTTGAAGCTGCAATAGTGTGCAGTTGCAGCCCGCAATTCGGGGTGTTCCTGCATGTGGCCACCCTTGAGCATCCCATTGGTTCCTTCATGAACCCCCATGAGCATCCAATTGGTTCCTGGATGTCTTCATGCTTTTGAATGTGGAGTCAAAAGGAAAGTACAAGTATTATGTGAGTTTTTTGGCGGAGTCCGACTCGATGTCCTTCGCTCCCTCCTGCCCTCACTGTCTTTAACAGAATTGCAGGAAAACTGTACCCAACAAGCCGGGGCGAAGGACACTGTCTTCCGGTCGCCCCCACCTCCTGCTAGCACGGGAGGCTGGGGGGACAACATGTGCTAGCGAACTAGCTAGCTTGTTAGCGACACTGTGTGCTAGTTTGCTAATTAGCTAGGGCACGGTGTCGCCCCCGCCTCCCACCCTGCTGTGGAAGTCGTGTCCTTCACCCCTGCCTGTCGGGCACAGCTTTCTGTTGTGGGCCGACAGGCGGTGGTGAAATACAGTTTCTACCGGTCGCCCCCGCCTCCCGCTAGCACAGCAGGCGGGAGGCTGGGGCGACACCGTGTGTTAGTTAACTTGATAGTTAGGGACACCGTGCGCTAGCGAGCACACTGTGTCGCTCCTGCCTGCTGTGTCCTTCGCTCCCGCCCGCCGAACGCCTGCCCTCATCGTAGTTAACAGTACTGCAGGATAACAGTGCATGACAGGTGTGGACGAAAGACACTGTCTACCGGTGTACGGCTAGCTAACTACCGTTGTCGCCCTTGCCCCTTCTTCTGTGGGGTGTATTGGCGGCTGGCATCCAACATTATTGTGCATTAATACCACCTACTGTACTGGAGAGCTCCCACGTGTCCGAGTTGAATAATTTAGCAATAGAAAGAGGGTAATGCAGATGCAGGAATGTCCCGAATTGCACCCTTCTGTGTAGCTGTAGCACGCAATCACTGTACTTGATTTTGGCTATCAGATTTTTCTCATTAAAAAAATATGCTCACATTGATACATTGAATATATGGACACACGATTGAAATGAAGAAAAAAAAGACTATTTCACTTCTGCAGTACTATTCTTCATTTAATAATCCTGACCTGAAACAATAATGAGAGTGAGAAAGTTAGAGAGAGGGTCGAAGATCATACCCCCAAGACATTTTAACCTCTCACCATTACCAATAACAGGGGAGGTTAGCATGTCTTGGGGTTATGATATTTGACCCTCTGTAACTTTCTTTCTCACTCATCATTATTAACTATTCATTTCAGGACTATCCGTAATCATGGAATCATCCATATTAGGATAATGTAGAAGTGTTTAGAAACATATTCTGTTCTTATTTACAATAAAAGTTACTCCAAAATGACACAACACATTTACCATTAATTTGTAATTGGGCACAAAATAATCTGAAACAACCAAAACTAAATGCAAATACATCCAACAAGTTTGTAGAGTCACACGCTTGATGTAGTCATTGCGTGCTAGGAATATGGGACCAAATCCTACATTTTGACTACTTTATTTATAAGAATCTTTAGGGGTATTAATAATTTTGACCCTTACCTTTTTGCGAGAAAAAACTATTACTTGTTTCAACGAAATATCTTTCTCTGAGCAATTGTATTAGTATAAAATAATATACAGTGCCTTCAGAAAGTATTCATACCCCTTGACTTATTCCACATTTTATTCCAGCCTATTTTCAAGATGGATAAAGTATATATTTTTCTCAACCATCTGCACACAATACCCAATAATGACAGTGAAAATGACCGTTATTAAAAATGTTGGCAAATTTATTGAAAAAAAAACCTTCAAATTTGTGGATTAGGCTATTTCAACCACACCCGTTGCTGACTAGTGTTCAAAATCGAGCACATAGCCATGCAATCTCCATAGACAAACATTGGCAGTAGAATGGACCGTACTGAAGAGCTCAGTGCCTTTCAATGTGGCACTGTCATAGGCTGCTACCTTTCCAACAAGTACGATTGTCAAATTTCTGCCCTGCTAGAGCTGCCCCGGGTCAACTGTAAGTGCTGTTACTGTGAAGTGTAAACATCTAGGCGCAACAACGGTTCAGCCGCGAAGTGGTAGGCCACACACGCTCACAGAATGGGACCGCCGAGTGCTGAAGCGTGTAGCAATCGTTTGTCCTTGGTTGTAACATTCACTACCGAGTTCCAAACAGCTTCTCGAAGCAACGTCAGCTTCATGAAATGGGTTTCCATGGTCGAGCAGCCACACACAAGCCTAAGATCACCATGCGCAAAGCCAAATGTCGGCTACAGTGGTGTAAAGCTCTCCACTATTGGATTCTGGAGCAGTGGAAAGGTGTTCTCTGGAGTGATGAATCACGCTTCACCATCTGGCAGTCCAATGGAAGAATCTGGGTTTGGCGGATGCCAGAAGAACGCTACCTGCCCGAATGCATAGTGCCAACTGTAAAGTTTGGTGGAGGACAAAAAATGGTCCTGGGCTGTTTTTCATGGTTTGGGTTACGCCCCTTAGTTTCAGTGATGGAAATCTTAACGCTACAGCATACAATGATATTCTAGACGATTCTGTGCTTCCAACTTTGTGGCAACAGTTTGAGGAAGGCCCTTTCCTGTTTCAGCATGATAATGCACCCGTGCACAAAGCGAGGTCCATACAGAAAAGGTTTGTCGAGATTGTTGTGGAAGAACTTGTTACACCCCTGAGTCAAAAATTTGTAGAAGCACCTTTGGCAGCGATTACAGTTGTCTTTATGGGTAAGTCTCTAAGAGCTTTTCAGACCTGGATTGTGCAACATTTGCCAATTATTATTTCCAAAATTCTTCAAGCTCTGTCAATTTGGTTGTTGAACATTGCTAGACAACCATTTTCAGGTCTTGCAATAGATTTTCATGAAGAGTTAAGTCAAAACTGTAATTTGGCTACTCAGGAACATTACCTGTCTTCTTGGTAAGCAACTTCAGTATAGATTTGGCCTTATGTTTTAGGTTATTGTCCTGCTGAAAGGTGAATTGATCTCCAAGTGTCTGGTGGAAAGCAGATTGAACCAGGTTTACCTCTAGGATTTTGCCTGTGCTTAGCTCCGTTCCATTTATTTTTTATCCTGAACAATGCTCCAGTCCTTAACGATTACAAGCATACCCGTAACATGATGCAGCCACCTACGCCACCACACTACACTTAAAAATATGGAGAGTGGTATTCAGTAATGTGTTGTATTGGATATGCCCCAATCATAACACTTTGTATTCCGGACAAAAAGTGAATTGCTTTGCCACATTTTTTTCATTATTACTTTAGTGCCTTGTTAAAAACAGGCAGTGGTGTTTAGTGAGTCCACCAGATCAGAGGCAGTAGGGATGAGCAGGGATATTGTCTTGATAGGCGCTTGAATTAGACCATTTTCCTGTCCTGCTAAGCATTCAAAATGAAGCAAGTACTTTTGGGTGTCCGGGAAAATGTATGGAGTAAAAACAAAATTATTTTCTTTAGGAATGTAGTGAAGTAAAAGTTGTCAAACAAATAAAGTAAAATACAGATACCCAAAAAAACTACTTAAGTATTACTTTAAAGCATTTTTACTCAAGTACTTTACACCACTGCAAACAGGATGCATGTTTTGGAATATTTTTTTATTCTGTACAGGCTTCCTTCTTTTCACTCTGTCAATTAGGTTAGTATTGTGGAGTTACTACAATGTTGTTGATCTATCCTCAGTTTTCTCCTATCATAGCCATAACATTCTGTAACTGTTTTAAAGTCACCATTGACTTCATGGTGAAATCCCTGAGTGGTTTCCTCTACGAAACTGAGTTAGGAAGGACCCCTGTATCTATGTAGTGATTGGGTGAATTGATATACCATCCAAAGTGTAATTAATAACTTTACCATTCTTCAATGGATATTCAATGTCTGCCTTTTTACATGTTTACCCATCTACGAATAGGTGCCCTTCTTTGTGAGGCATTGGACAACCTCCCTGGTCTTTGTGGTTGAATCTGTGCTTGAAATTCACTGCTCGACTGAGTGACCTTACTCATAATTGTATGTGTATGGTACAGAGATGAGGTAGTCATTCAAAAATCATGCTAAACACTATTATTGCACAGAGTCCATGCAACTTATTAAGTGACTTATTAAGAAAATTTTAAATTCAGTCTGCAACACAACAAAATGTTGAAAAAGTCAAGGGGTGTGAATACTTTCTAAAGGCACTGTAATTTTCCAATTATTATTTTTTTATACAATATAGCTCAGTATTTGAATTATTTATTTTATACAGTCATTATGTAATGATCGTCTGTGGTGGAAGAAGGTGAGGACCAAAGCGCAGCGTGTGGTAAGTGTTCATATTTTTAATAAAATAACTGAACAATGAACAAAACAATAAACGACAAACGAACAGCCCCGTAAGGTGCAAAAATCCCAGAACCACACGGGGGACCTAGTGAATGACCTGCAGAGAGCTGTTACCAAAGTAACAAAGCCTACCATCAGTAACACACTACGCCGCCAGGGACTCAAATCCTGCAGTGCCAGACGTGTTCCCCTGCTTAAGCCAGTACATGTCCAGGCCCAGGCCCGTCTGAAGTTTGCTAGAGAGCATTTGGATGATCCAGAAGAAGATTGGGAGAATGTCATATGGTCAGATGAAACCAAAATATAATTTTTTGGTAAAAACTCAACTCGTCGTGTTTGGAGGACAAAGAATGCTGAGTTGCATCCAAAGAACACCATACCTACTGTGAAGCATGGGGGTGGAAACATCATGCTTTGGGGCTGTTTTTCTGCAAAGGGACCAGGACATTTACATTTAAGTCATTTAGCAGACGCTCTTATCCAGAGCGACTTACAAATTGGTGAATTCACCTTCTGACATCCAGTGGAACAGCCACTTTACAATAGTGCATCTAAATCATTTAAGGGGGGGGGTGAGAAGGATTACTTTATCCTATCCTAGGTATTCCTTGAAGAGGCGGGGTTTCAGGTGTCTCCGGAAGGTGGTGATTGACTCCGCTGTCCTGGCGTCGTGAGGGAGTTTGTTCCACCATTGGGGGGCCAGAGCAGCGAACAGTTTTGACTGGGCTGAGCGGGAACTGTACTTCCTCAGTGGTAGGGAGGCGAGCAGGCCAGAGGTGGATGAACGCAGTGCCCTTGTTTGGGTGTAGGGCCTGATCAGAGCCTGGAGGTACTGCGGTGCCGTTCCCCTCACAGCTCCGTAGGCAAGCACCATGGTCTTGTAGCGGATGCGAGCTTCAACTGGAAGCCAGTGGAGAGAGCGGAGGAGCGGGGTGACGTGAGAGAACTTGGGAAGGTTGAACACCAGACGGGCTGCGGCGTTCTGGATGAGTTGTAGGGGTTCAATGGCACAGGCAGGGAGCCCAGCCAACAGCGAGTTGCAGTAATCCAGACGGGAGATGACAAGTGCCTGGATTAGGACCTGCGCCGCTTCCTGTGTGAGGCAGGGTCGTACTCTGCGGATGTTGTAGAGCATGAACCTACAGGAACGGGCCACCGCCATGATGTTAGTTGAGAACGACAGGGTGTTGTCCAGGATCACGCCAAGGTTCTTAGCGCTCTGGGAGGAGGACACAATGGAGTTGTCAACCGTGATGGCGAGATCATGGAACGGGCAGTCCTTCCCCGGGAGGAAGAGCAGCTCCGTCTTGCCGAGGTTCAGCTTGAGGTGGTGATCCGTCATCCACACTGATATGTCTGCCAGACATGCAGAGATGCGATTCGCCACCTGGTCATCAGAAGGGGGAAAGGAGAAGATTAATTGTGTGTCGTCTGCATAGCAATGATAGGAGAGACCATGTGAGGTTATGACAGAGCCAAGTGACTTGGTGTATAGCGAGAATAGGAGAGGGCCTAGAACAGAGCCCTGGGGGACACCAGTGGTGAGAGCGCGTGGCGAGGAGACAGATTCTCGCCACGCCACCTGGTAGGAGCGACCTGTCAGGTAGGACGCAATCCAAGCGTGGGCCGCGCCGGAGATGCCCAACTCGGAGAGGGTGGAGAGGAGGATCTGATGGTTCACAGTATCGAAGGCAGCCGATAGGTCTAGAAGGATGAGAGCAGAGGAGAGAGAGTTAGCTTTAGCAGTGCGGAGCGCCTCCGTGATACAGAGAAGAGCAGTCTCAGTTGAATGACTAGTCTTGAAACCTGACTGATTTGGATCAAGAAGGTCATTCTGAGAGAGATAGCGGGAGAGCTGGCCAAGGACGGCACGTTCAAGAGTTTTGGAGAGAAAAGAAAGAAGGGATACTGGTCTGTAGTTGTTGACATCGGAGGGGTCGAGTGTAGGTTTTTTCAGAAGGGGTGCAACTCTCGCTCTCTTGAAGACGGAAGGGACGTAGCCAGCGGTCAGGGATGAGTTGATGAGCGAGGTGAGGTAAGGGAGAAGGTCTCCGGAAATGGTCTGGAAAGAGAGGAGGGGATAGGGTCAAGCGGGCAGGTTGTTGGGCGGCCGGCCATCACAAGAAGCGAGATTTCATCTGGAGAGAGAGGGGAGAAAGAGGTCAGAGCACAGGGTAGGGCAGTGTGAGCAGAACCAGCGGTGTCGTTTGACTTAGCAAACGAGGATCGGATGTCGTCGACCTTCTTTTCAAAATGGTTGACGAAGTCATCTGCAGAGAGGGAGGGGGGGGAGGGGGAGGAGGATTCAGGAGGGAGGAGAAGGTGGCAAAAAGCTTCCTAGGGTTAGAGGCAGATGCTTGGAATTTAGAGTGGTAGAAAGTGGCTTTAGCAGCAGAGACAGAGGAGGAAAATGTAGAGAGGAGGGAGTGAAAGGATGCCAGGTCCGCAGGGAGGCGAGTTTTCCTCCATTTCCGCTCGGCTGCCCGGAGCACTGTTCTGTGAGCTCGCAATGAGTCGTCGAGCCACGGAGTGGGAGGGGAGGACCGAGCCGGCCTGGAGGATAGGGGACATAGAGAGTCAAAGGATGCAGAAAGGGAAGAGAGGAGGGTTGAGGAGGCAGAATCAGGAGATAGGTTGGAGAAGGTATGAGCAGAGGGAAGAGATGATAGGATGGAAGAGGAGAGAGTAGCGGGGGAGAGAGAGCGAAGGTTGGGACGGCGCGATACCATCCAAGTAGGGGCAGTGTGGGAAGTGTTGGATGAGAGCGAGAGGGAAAAGGATACAAGGTAGTGGTCGGAGACTTGGAGGGGAGTTGCAATGAGGTTAGTGGAAGAACAGCATCTAGTAAAGATGAGGTCGAGCGTATTGCCTGCCTTGTGAGTAGGGGGGGAAGGTGAGAGGGTGAGGTCAAAAGAGGAGAGGAGTGGAAAGAAGGAGGCATGGAGGAATGAGTCAAAGGTAGACGTGGGAGGTTAAAGTCGCCCAGGACTGTGAGAGGTGAGCCGTCCTCAGGAAAGGAGCTTATCAAGGCATCAAGCTCATTGATGAACTCTCCGAGGGAACCTGGAGGGCGATAAATGATAAGGATGTTAAGCTTGAAAGGGCTGGTAACTGTGACAGCATGGAATTCAAAGGAGGCGATAGACAGATGGGTAAGGGGAGAAAGAGAGAATGACCACTTGGGAGAGATGAGGATCCCGGTGCCACCACCCCACTGACCAGAAGCTCTCGGGGTGTGCGAGAACACGTGGGCGGACGAAGAGAGAGCAGTGGGAGTAGCAGTGTTATCTGTGGTGATCCATGTTTCCGTCAGTGCCAAGAAGTCGAGGGACTGGAGGGAGGCATAGGCTGAGATGAACTCTGCCTTGTTGGCCGCAGATCGGCAGTTCCAGAGGCTACCGGAGACCTGGAACTCCACGTGGGTCGTGCGCGCTGGGACCACCAGATTAGGGTGGCCGCGGCCACGCGGTGTGGAGCGTTTGTATGGTCTGTGCAGAGAGGAGAGAACAGGGATAGATAGACACATAGTTGACAGGCTACAGAAGAGGCTACGCTAATGCAAAGGAGATTGGAATGACAAGTGGACTACACGTCTCGAATGTTCAGAAAGTTAAGCTTACGTAGCAAGAATCTTATTGACTAAAATGATTGAAATGATACAGTACTGCTGGAGTAGGCTAGCTGGCAGTGGCTGCGTTGTTGACACTACACTAATCAAGTCGTTCCGTCGAGTGTAATAGTTTCTACAGTGCTGCTATTCGGGGGCTAGCTGGCTAGCTAGCAGTGTTGATTACGTTACGTTACGTTAAAAGAACGACAATAGCTGGCTAGCTAACCTAGAAAATCGCTCTAGACTACACAATTGTCTTAGATACAAAGACGGCTATGTAGCTAGCTAGCTACGATCAAGCAAATCAAACCATTGTACTGTAATGAAGTGAAATGAAATGTGATACTACCTGTGGAGCGAAGCGGAATGTTGACCGGGTTGTTGAAGTTAATTCGGTAGACGTTGGCTAGCTGTTGGCTAGCTAGCTAGCAGTATCTCTTACGTTAAGGACGACAAATAGCTGGCTAGCTAACCTCGGTAAATTAAGATAATCACTCTAAGTCTACACATTCTAAACTACACAATTATCTTGGATACGAAGACAGCAAAGACAACTATGTAGCTAGCTAGCACTACACTAATCGAGTCGTTCAGTTGAGTGTAATAGTTTCTACAGTGCTAGTAGACGGTAGACGTTAGCTAGCTGCTGGGCAGATAGCAGTGTAGACTACGTTAGGACGACGAAATACGATAATTATGCAATTATCTTTGATACAAAGACGGCTATGTAGCTAGCTAAGAAGAAATTGCTAAGATTAGACAAATCAAACCGTTGTACTATAATGAAATGTAATGAAAAGTTATACTACCTGCGGACCGAAGTGTAGATGCGACCGCTCGCTCCAACCCGGAACCGGATAACGACTGATCCGTGTAAAGGAAAGAATGAATGGGGCCTTGTATCGTGAGATTTTGAGTGAAAACCTCCTTCCATCAGCAAGGGCATTGAAGATGAAACGTGGCTGGGTCTTTCAGCATGACAATGATACCAAACACACCGCCCGGGCAACGAAGGAGTGGCTTCGTAAGAAGCATTTCAAGGTCCTGGAGTGGCCTAGCCAGTCTCCAGATCTCAATCCCATAGAACATCTTTGGAGGGAGTTGAAAGTCTGTGTTGCCCAGCAACAGCCCCAAAACATCACTGCTCTAGAGGAGATCTGCATGGAGGAATGGGCCAAAATACCAGCAACAGTGTGTGAAAACCTTGTGAAGACTTACAGAAAACGTTTGACCTTTGTCATTGCCAACAAAGGGTATATAACAAAGTATAGAGATAAACTTTTGTTATTGACCAAATACTTATTTTCCACTACAATTTGCAAATAAATTCATTAAATACCCTACAATGTGATTTTCTGGATTTTTTTTCTCATTTTGTCTGTCATAATTGAAGTGTACCTATGATGAAAATTACAGGCCTCTCTCATATTTTTAAGTAGGAGAACTTGCACAATTGGTGGCTGACTAAATACTTTTTTGCCCCACTGTATATCTCTATTATGCGTTGGAATATATCATATTCCATATTATAATACTTTGGAACAGATTTCCAAAATTAAAATCACTTACATGCTGACAACACCGGCTGCATTGTGTCCCCAAGCGTTTCAAAATATATGTACCCATGCATGTTATTCAATCATTTCATCCAAACTGCTCGTGCGCATCAACAAGTATCTGCGTAGCCAGGTGCTAAAATAGAACTTGGTTCTATTTTAGATGCGCTGTCAGTCCTGCCTCTCCCATCTACTCGTTGGTTTTTAGGAGCATATACCCACGTGGGTGATTGAAAGATGAACGAGGTCCACACTCCAGTCCAGTTGGTTGCAGTAAGGCACCTTAAAGTTGGTTGCCAACTGCCATATACAATCCACAGAAGAATATGACTGAACTTGGAGCGATTACTAGAAACTAACTAGGTTTCCCCTTTTATTTTTGGATTAATTGTCGGAGTAGAGAACACATGATTTTGTGACTCAAAATAGGTCCATATTCTACAAAGATCCAGCAGAAAAGGACCCTGTTCATGTAATTCCCAGTGTTTATATCCCAGGACAAATTATCTAGCAACAGCAAGCTAGCTAGCTAAATATCCATTAATGTTTCATAAGTTTCGACCAGTCCCCAAATGAATATATTTCAGAGTTGATTTTGATATTTCTACCTCTGTGTCCTGATCACGTCTGGTGGGGATAGACAAACTCAACATGCAAACGCGGGTCACAACAATCTAAATTAGCATGACACGAGCTGAATTAAATGTAAACTGATTTTTTTTAAATCTTGGTATATGCTCAGTGCTCCGTTGACATTTTCACAGAGATACGCTTGTTTTTGTGAGAAATCTTGTAAAAAAGATAAGGGATTTTGAATTAATATGAAACGTGTATACTACATGTCATGTCTCAAAATCGATATCCATCTTACCTCTATATTGTTTTATGTCCTGCGGATTTGAGAAGAAAGATGACGAGTTAAACGGCAAAGTGAGCCTGTCATATAGCCAATAGCCTTAATTCTCTCACAGAATCCAGCCGAGTTGATGCAACTTTCCAGACTTTTGTACCACTTTTCAATAAATGTTAATCACATACTCACGGACAGTTTCCTTGTTGAGATTCAATTGGCACATACGCATTTGTGTTGCCATCATATTTTTTTAATTTAACGTTTATTTTACTAGGCAAGTCAGTTAAGAACAAATTCTTATTTACAATGATGGCCTACCGGGGAACAGTGAGTTAACTGCCTTGTGGCAGAACGACAGATTTGTTCCTTGTCAGCTCGGGGATTTGATGACTGAAGAGGCCCAACGCTCTAACCTGTTGAGCACTGAGCAAACAGTCAATGGTTGTATTTGACATTTATTTTTTAAGAGAATGGATTTCAGCAATCAAAGAAAGGCATGTAACTACAGAGGATAAACATAGGTAATGGTTTAGTCATAGATTATTTATTTTTATTTTTTTTCCACCACTCCATTGGTGGATTTAATCAGAAACTAACTCCTGTCAGTACTACCATCATCATAGTCAGATATAATCCATAGTTTCCATTTGGATTTAAATTAAACAAAATGAAGGCTTCTTCTGTCTTGTCTTGTTGGGCAGCTTATCAGTTGAAAATTCACTAATATTGTGCATGTCGAATAAAGAGCGATATTGGATGTGGAGGGATAGATTTAACATCCTCAACTAAAACTAAAAGTTGCTTTAAAAATATCAAATGACAGCCCCCAGCAAATTCCACAGTGCTTAGAACAGTGTTATAACGTTTACCCTCCTCCTCATTTCAGAGGCCTCAGGGTGTGTTTGCCACCGCTGTGTGAGCAAACAATGACAGAGGACAGGCTGAAGGCGGACCCCTCCAAGCGGGAGGGGCTGGACTCAGTAGAGGGAGACACAGAGCCCAGCCTGCTGCTGCAGAAACTAAAGAGCAACATCTCGTAAGTCCCACCCCTCTGTCCACACAGCCACTGCTTAAATCATCAAAATGTACTAAAATATTGTGTAGTATCAGCACCCTCTCCAACATTTCCTGCCATTTATCTCATACAGCTTATCCATCAGTGTCATTAGAAAGTCTGCAGAAATGTGTTTGTAATAGCTGTTTCTTTTCGCAGTAAGAATGTACAGGGCAAAGTGGACGTTATCCTGGTGAGTGCCAAGACATCTTTGGTGTTGCTCTGTGTATGAATTGCCTTGTCTATGAATGACCCATATTGTATCCTATGTCTCACCTACCCACAGCAAGATGTGCAGCGCTTCTCTGACAACGACAAACTCTACCTTTACCTCCAGCTGCCTTCTGGTCCCAGTTCAGGGGAGAAAAGGTGAGCATCATTATCATCAGAAATCACTCTGGGTCTAGCACTCTATGATTGTCCTCCTGGAGGGACATATTTGTGGCTCTTCAGATGACTGAAGAGGCTGATGTATGACTTACAAATCCCACTGAAGAGGCCAGTGTGTGTGTGGTGGTAGTGGCTGATAGTGGTTGATGTTTATCCTCTCCTTTCGTTGTTGCCGCTTGTCCTCAGTGGCACGGTGGAGGTCTTTTTCATGATGTGCAGCCCTACCGTGGATGGCCCTCCTCCATTTTGTTTTATTTCCATTCAGTCCATTAGAGATACATTAGGTGTCATGCAAGCAAGCGTTGCCGCAGTGGTCCATCCAGAAGGGGATGCATTGTACCTACCTGCTGGTGGTTTTAAGTTTAGTTTTGATCTGGATGTTATTGTGTGCGTTTGAGATGCAGAGATTCAACAGACCATGCAGATCTATGTATCTCGAACATGCACGCATCTCCAAATTCCCCAAACTCTTTTTCTCAGTCTGGCAATGGCCCCGCTGGCACAACTTAGGCGGTGGTGTATTTCTGCATCGATGTCAGCTTTGGAGGAGAGAACACTGCCAAGGTAAGGGAAGAGGTCCACGTTTTCATGGGTGTTATTGTCAACATGTATACAAAGCTCAATAACCCAGTCACATACTGACTTCCCCCCATAACACTTTACACTTAAAACGATTCATAAATGCTATTATAAGTAGTTTATAAACTATAAATTATTTAGTTAATAGTTTATAAATCTGTTATAAACAGTTGACACTGATTGACATTTTGTGATTGTTATTTAGTTGCTTGCCAAAATGTGAGTGCATATTGATTATTATTACTATTGCCAGGGCAGCAATGCATGTTTCAGCTGGAATAAAACAGCAGCAACATGAACCTTGTGCTGGCTTTTCATCTTTCTTTTTTTGGGGGTGAGGCACCGGTTGAGAAGTTGGGGATGTGTAAATCTCCTCATTAGATTTTTTTCTTTTTAATGTTCACCGCCTTAACTTGTTTCAAAATGTCTACATTGAACTGTCGCTTTGTTACCCGCCACAAGAAAGAAAGAAAAAATGTATCAGCAAAACATGGCTGCTGAGATGTACTGCTTTGCTGTGTTTGTCCTGAGCAGCAGCAGCAGTGACCCCAGTTCCTTCAACACAGCTGACCAGCTGCACACCTGCAACTGGATCCGCAGCCACCTGGAGGAGCACGCAGACACTTGCCTGCCCAAGCAAGACGTCTACGAGACATACAAGTAAGTTCATGTCATGAGGCACAGCTGCGACTGTGAGTTACAAATGTACTTGTGAACCCGGACTACCTGGACATCAATAAGAAATGTTCGTTTTCCCATTTGAAACGCTTTGCTACGGTGTGCCCTAATGAAAACAACCCAGCTAATGTTATGATCTCTTACACTCTCATCCCCCAGGAGATACTGTGAAAACCTGCAGCACAGGCCTCTGAGTGCTGCAAACTTTGGGAAGATCATCCGTGACATCTTCCCCAACATCAAAGCCCGGAGGCTCGGTGGCAGGGGACAGTCCAAATATCCTTTCAGCCTGTTACGAGGTTGTTTTGGGAGGCCCTTTAAGCATTTTAACGCAATTTTACTTTTGTTTGCCACAACTGCATTGACGCCTGTAAATTAAATATTCAAGTGTCTCCCTGAATGCTGGATGGAATTCAGGGATTCACCCATACTTTCAATGCATCCTATTTACATCCTATTTTATATTTTTGCACAATATGGGAAATGTGGATAGAATAATGCCACAGAGTACAAAGGATCAAAAAGTATTACCATAATCTATTGATAAGTGGAGAGGGTGGGGTTCCCCTTTCTGTCTACAGTTATTCCTTAACTCCTCCGCTGACACGTATTGTTATAGTGGAATCCGCAGGAAGACGGTGCTAAACATGCCACTGTTGCCAAACCTGGACCTGAAAAACGACCCAGTATGTATGACTAGCCAACTGCACTTCCTGGTTAGATGATAGCACACTACCATTGCTTTTGCTATAGTTAAGTGCAAAAATGACTGTCAGTAGTGATTAAGGCTGTACGTCCATGTAGTCGGAGCTGACGGAGCTGGTGCAGACCTACAAGCAAGAGGTGACGGAGGCGGCTTGTGAGCTCATCTGTGATTGGGCCCAGAAGATCCTCAAGCGTTCCTTTGACACAGTGGTCGAGATCGCTCGTTTTCTTGTGCAGGAGCACATCGTCAATCCGCGCTGCAGCCAGGCTGAACTTGTCACTTCTGCCGCTATGGCAGGTGAGTCTCAGTGTTTCCATCATACTGTGTTCAGTCGTCCTCGTTACACTGTCTTCAGTCGTCCTCGTTACACTGTGTTCAGTCATCCTCGTTACACTGTGTTCAGTCATCTTCAATACCATCCGCAACCATCTTATGTTTGGAATTTCTTGTGATTTTTCTCTGTCTCACAGGAGGTCCTGCAAAGCCCCACAAGGTGATCAAGAAGAACCCAGTACCATCCAAAGGAGGTGGGCCAGAGACGGAGGGGGGCGGCTCTGAAGCTAAGGTAGTGAGTGCATCAACAATACCCTTTCAAAGACTAAACGCAAAGTACATGAACACACTGCTGGGCTGGAAGTTGTAATAATGAGCCATGTCTACTTATATTGATTTTATGTAACACAATGATGTTGTTTCTCTCAGAGGGATAAAGACGTTGGGGATCAGTCGTTGCCAGGGAAACTGCAGTGCAGTGACAAGCCTATGAAAGGGGCGGAGTCGGTACGCCCGGGGGGTCGCGAATTGCAGGTGGAGGCTCTGATGAAACACTTGCCCCGAATCCTGCCTCGCAGCTCTGTCCCGGAAAAGTCCCAGCTTTCGGTGCGCTCCTCGCCTCCCTCGCTGGCGCCCAAAGACGCAGGCGGCATGAAAGTCATCACAATGACTGCCCTGCCCCAGCAGCAAGGGGGCGCTCTCCCCGTCATGATTCTCCCCCAGAGCGTCAGCCTCTCCTACCCCGACAGGGAAAAAGCCCCGTCAATCACTATGGCGCCCGTGGCACCAACATCGGTGGTGCAGAGGGCTCGCGCAGTGGGCAAACGGGCCCCCGAGGCAGCAAGTGGGGGCCCCGGGCCGGGAGGCATGCCGGCCAAACGGAAACGAGGACGACCCAGGAAGCCACGGCCAGAGGACACCACCCCCCCGCAGCCGCAGCCGCCCCCTCCACCCTTACCCTCGGTCAACCAAGCCCCTATTATGAATTCCCTCACCGGAGGGGTGATCCAGAAAGCCTGCTCTTCCTCCTCCTCCCAGGTGGTGGAGGTCGTATTCCAGGACCAGCAGGCCTTGGTACTAGGTCAGCTGCATTCGGTAGCGGACACAGGTGACCCAGAGCACCGGGGTGTGGTGCTCGAGACTGACCCACGGCCCGTGCTGCTGCTGTCAGGGGCCAGTCACACAAACTGGGACATGGGCAGGGCCATGGTAGAGGTCATCCAGAGGGCCCCGAGACCACCCACCATCATCACCAAGAACAACAACAACTCCCAGTCTACCCCCCAGCACCGCCTGCCCTTGCCCACTGTGCTGGAGGATCGAGGGGAGGTGGAGATCACCCTCACCCCCGTGGAGCCTTCGGACGATCTGCCGACCCCCACTGGCCAGGCTAGCTCGACCCCCACTGCCCAGGCTAGCTCGGAGGGTGGCCCCACACCCGATGACAGTTCTAAAGAACCTAGCCCTGGCCTTCCTTGTCCCAGAGACTAAGGAGCACTAAGGGACTTTATACTACCCTTAGGGGGAGGATAACCACCCCCAATCATCTTCTCCCAGGTAGCGTCTTCTCCCCGATTGGTGGAAATCCAAGATTGGTAGCACAGAGAGCCAAGAAGGATCGATGAAGCCTAAACACTATTAATACCCGTTGACCTTCCATTTATAACTCTTTGCTGTGACTCTAACTGCACGTTTGTCTTTGTAATTGTGAGCAGAGAGAGCGATAAAGGCGGTTCCATAGTTCTTATGACGAGGGGGGGGGGGTATTTACGGGTTTGGACCTTTTAAGGTATTAAGTGCTACTCTCCCTGAGAGGAACTCCCCTCAGTGTTTATTTTCTTTTAATAATATACAGTTGAAATCGGAAGTTTACATACACCTTAGCCAAATACATTTAAACTCAGTTTTTCATAATTCCTGGCATGTAATCCTAGTAAAACTTCCCTGTCTTTGGTCAATTAGGATCACCACTTTATTTTAAGAATGTGAAATGTCAGAATAACATTTGATTTATTTCAGCTTTTATTTCACATTCCCAGTGAGTCAGAAGTTTACATACACTCAATTAGTATTTGGTAGCATTGCCTTTAAATTGTTTAACTTGGTTCAAACGTTTCGGGTAGCCTTCCACAAGCTTCCCACAATAAGTTGGGTGAATTTTGGCCCATTCCTCTTGACAGAGCTGGTGTAACTGAGTCAGGTTTGTAGGCCTCCTTGTTCGCACACGCTTTTTCAGTTCTGCCCACACATTTTCTATAGGATTGAGATCAGAGCTTTGTGATGGCCACTCCAATACCTTGACTTTGTTGTCCTTAAGCCATTTTGTGCCACCCCTGTGCTTCGCAGTTGGGATGGTGTTCTTCGGCTTGCAAGCTTCCCCCTTTTTCCTCCAAACATAACGATGACTCATTATAGCCAAACAGTTCTATTTTTCTTTCATCAGACCAGAGGACATTTCTCCAAAAACCGTTGTCTGGCTTTTTAATGGCGGCTTTGGAGCAGTGGCTTCTTCCTTGCTGAGTGGCCTTTCAGGTTATGTCGATATAGGACTTGCTTTACTGTGGATATAGATACTTTTGCACTAGTTTCCTCCAGCATCTTCACAAAGTTGTTTGCTGCTGTTCTGGGATTGATTTGCACTTTTCGCACCAAAGTGCGTTCATCTCTAGGAGACAGAACGTGTCTACTTCCTGAGAGGTATGACGGATGCATGGTCCCATGGTGTTTATACTTGCGTACTATTGTTTATACAGATGAACGTGGTACCTTCAGGCGTTTGGAAATTGCTCCTAAGGATGAACCAGACTTGTGTCGGTCTACAATTTTTTTCTGAGGTCTTGGCTGATTTATAAGCGAAATAATCTGTCCGTAAACAATTGTTGGAAACATTACTTGTGTCATGCACAAAGTAGATGTCCTAACCGACTTGCCGTAACTATAGTTTGTTAACAAGAAATTTGTGGAGTGGTTGAAAAACAAGTTTTAATGACTCCAACCTAAGTGTATGTAAACTTCCGACTGTATATCTTTGGTTGTGTTATGTTAATGTTTGTAGTTGTGCTTTCAAATAGACTTCCAGAGTAAAGGAGAATGCATGACTCGCTGCTGGTGGAGCTGCATTTAAATGATGCCCCCCTCAAGCATCAGAACTGGGTCTGCCACAGTGTTGTAAAAAATTGTGTGACAAGATTGTGAGTTTGCCCCCTCCCCCTTCTCCAAATCCATTAAATTGGAGTGTGACAACGCGAGCACTTACCAGGTCGTCATGCCAATATTACAGCACTTCCTGTTAGAGATTTAGCATAGATTACAAAACGTAGACACCATATAGGCTAGACTATGACAAACAGTCATTAAATATGCCTATTTTGAACTTCCATCACCTCGGGCGAAAGCGTCAAAGCACAAACCTGCGAGCCTAGTGTAAAACCTTGAGCGCGGCAAAGAGACATATTGAAATATTAGCGCAGATTTAGCATATGATTTAGCCTGATGCTAAGCTAATGCAGGTTACCAAGCCCTTTTTTTATAAGTTATGGATGTTGTACCTTAGTCCTAGAGTGTATAAATATTATATAATTTTCACATTTTCAAACTGTCTGGCAGAGACAACTATTTTTAGACACCCTTTGCCAAACTTTCAGCCTCTGGCTTTGCCTAGGGGTGCATACATCTTTGGTGCTGAACTGAGGCATATTGCAATACATAGCAGTACATGATAATGTAAGATATTGATACCCTTCAATCCAAACCCAGCATATCATCCAAAGTATCATCAACCTTAAATAGGCTGGTTTTGTGTTTTTTATACCTTCCGTCCTTTGACAATGGGAGATTCAATTTGTAATCCCCAGCCTCAGCCCTTTTGGAATTAAATTGAAGCAGACAACAAGAATATTTGCACTGATATGAAGAAATCAAAAAGGGAAGAGCCTGTTGGTTAGAACATATAATAGTAGTGATTACTAGGAATTAAAACAATGATTAAAAACCTGCTATATGCTTGAGGTAGTTTTAGATGAGGCTATGTTAGCTTTATTTTTCATTAGAGTTGATGGTCAAATTTGACTGAATTGAGAATGAGCACTACGGAATTAGACTTTATTATTAGCCTATGCCATGTTATTGTCCTTCTGTAAACTATGGGCTTATGAAGAGAGAAACTTTATGTAAATTCATGATGCATTCATTTGGTACTGTATTGGTGAGGACACAAGTTTGTCTACACACTACACTATTTCCTGTGAAAACAGGGATTCCCTATGTCTGTCTTAATAGATTTTCTCCCCAACCAGTATGAAGTACAAGGGTGACCAACCATATACATACATGTGGCCAACCTTCTTGCTGGCAGGCTTTTGTCCCAGCCCTGTTCTTACACACCTGATTCTATTCTTCTAATCAGCTACTCATGATTAGGTAAATCAGTTGTGTTTAGAGCAGAGCTGGAATGAAATCCTGCAGTGCATACCTTGTAGCTGTGAGGAGGGTTGGCCACCCCTGATCTAGTATATTCTATTGGTCTGTTAATTGTGTAATTACATGTGCATAGTTATAGTAACTCAACTTATCCTCGTTGATGACATTGGAGTATGTGCTAGCAATGATCTCAGAGTTGTATTAGTCAATTGACAGATCAAGTTAATATCAGTAAGAGGTGGGTTTTACTTTGAATGAAAACTACTGATAAACTGGACGCCCAGGGGACACAAACGGGTAACCCCTTCCCTAAGTAAGTGCAGGTCCTTTAGTGTGCAGTTAAATGAGTGTTGCAGTAAGTGAATGAGTGAGTGGGAGAACTTTTTCACTGTGGAGCCACGGTGCTCAAAAGAAACGGGTTAGAGAATCAAAGATAAGGATCGGGATCCGGGTAGCGGAGCCTTGACCATAACTGGCGGTCAAACCACATCATGACTGACCACGGTCAAGCTCTGTAGATGCTCTGTTGATGGTGGTAACTCTCTGTAAACCAGCCCGGCTAGCTATGTAGTGGTTAAGTAGCTTCATAGCTTTGCTTTGCGGTTTGTTTGAGTCATGCAAATAAGAAGATTACAAATGAGTCATTTTGCTATTGTTGTTTTATCAAATCTATAAAAATACGATTTATCATATGTGCTTTTGTTGATATGAGTCATTCAAGTTTCATTCATTGTACAGGTCATTTGAAGTCCAGTTTTAACATGAATGTCTTTGAATTTCAAAGGCACTTCCAGTTTTAAAAAAATCTGTCCATGCATGGTTTTATGTGACAGTAATTATATTATTCTAAGATTCAATAAAAAAATCTGTTACTCTCCTAGATTATAAAGCATACGTCAAACCATAAAATGTATTGACTAAGGGTTTAAAAATGAGATGTGTTAAGTTATCTGTTTTAGTTTAACATTTATATTCCCCCAGGTTGTGTTTTGCACTTTATTTATACCTGAAGATTAAATCATTTACAATTTGGTGTGCACATAAAAAACAGAATCCTGATTTGATCATTAAGAATTGCACCTTACATGTTAGTGATTTTATACATGCAACTCCGAATGCCCTTGTTTGAAATTGTTTGAATAGTTTTTTTTCTAAATCATTGTCTCAGAGTTGTATCATTTACACCTATGCTTCCTTTAAAAAAAACAGAGCTAAACAAAATGATGCCAACAACAACTAATGTGAATATATTTTCCTATGCTGACTGTAATAAATGTTGTTAAAGGGTAATTGGAGAGATGTTGGGTGTTGATCATTTGTGTAATTTTTTTTACTCTTCTCTTAAAGACACACTCCAGCTATTTTGAAACTTTCCCTGTTGAAAAGCAATATCCCACATATAAATTTGAGCGAGAGAAATAGTGTAAACTTCGTGGAGTAGGCCATTCAAGTAGTTGGTCCGATGGCCCTCTGATGTCATCGGCTTACCCACTTGCTTGAGGAACAATACAGAACAACAGAGGAAAGCCTCCACACACACTTAAAAGAGGACACCTGGATCACCTATTAAGATGTGCCCTTTGTTAAGTAAATCAGGTGTTAAATGAGCTGAAAATGACACTGCAGTAGGACTTTAAGGGAGGGAGAGTAGAGGGAGAGTTTTTAATCCATTGATGCAATGGAGCTGTTTTGAGCTCTTCCTAATTTCGGAACCCATATTAAGCTCTTCCAAACCAGATGCTAAGAGTCAAACTCAGTCAATGACTATTGGAAAAAAACAAGGGTATGTCAAAGTGGGGTGAGTAGAAATACACCCACGAGTTGAATCTCATTTACTGTAATTCTACACAATATTAAAACTCTAAAATTATATTTGGAGAACAGTAAAAACAAACAAATGTCCCCCAGATATTATCACCTCGATATTAGGTATATATTAGGTTTGGCGTGTACATTGTACTATTCAACCTCATTATCCATAGGCTATGTTCATTCATTTAGCCTACTTGTGGCACAGTGCATTAGCTCATGGGCATTCCGGCTCTTTTCTGTGAGCCGACTCGTTCAGCTCAGCTCACCAAAAAGAGCCGGCTCTTTTGGCTCCCAAACGACTCTTTTAAAAAATATATGTTTTGTATTTTTTCAAGTCAAACAGTTTGCGGTAGTTTGGCTATGATTGGTGTTAAAACAATTCTAATTAAATCATACTCTACCTTAACCACAATGTATTTAAAAATGCATTGGTTTGTTGTGAAAAAGAATGCTATTAAACATTTGCATTTAAAGTGTAACGTTTTAATGTAAACAAAGTGCATATAAATCTAACAATTCAAAACGAATACAATTTGAACAGTATAATACAATATTGCACCATATAAAGAAAAATAAATAATGTGTAAAACTGCAGCATCCCACTTAAAACATTAAACTGGTCCCTCTTTTCTCTCTTCTTTATTGCCATGTAATAACCAGCAGCACACAGCAATGCTGACCAGATTTAGCTTTTATGAGAGATTTGCATTCAGAAACGCAAGCTGCCTTACTTTCGAGGGGCTGATGCGGTTTTGTCTGTCAGTAATTATTTGTCCCGTTTTCGAGAAGACCCTCTCAGGGGGAATGGATGTGGCCACTATGCAGTCTCCCTGTCATGACTTTAGTAAGCCGTGGGTAGACAGAGGCCTTGTTCTTCCACCAGCTCAGAGGATCTGCAGATGTTTCAGAACAAATGTGTGTGCGGTTGAGCATTTAAGCCTATATTATTTTATTTATTTTTTCGTTCTTTGAATTAGTTAATTATATTCATGTAAATATTTTGATTATTCATATCTTAATTTAAAAAATAAATAATTATAAATAGATTCGGCTCTTCTAATATGCGAGCCGGCTCCCAACGTTCACCTACAAGAGCCGGCTCGTTCGCGAACGACCCATCACTACAGTGCAACATGAAATAGATGCATAATACACGGTATCAAGGACGACTTCAAATACCGACATCAATGTGAAAGTAACCAGAACATAAAACAGCTGACTGCGAATGCAAACTATGTCAGATAAATCATGCACATGCATTGAAATAAAAAGCATACATCAAAATAATTTGTTTGCAATTCGCTTACAATCGACAAGGACGCATAAAGACAAACAAACTCGACCAAGGAATGAAGAAGAATCTACACATTAAGGCCGCGCCCATGATTCAGCACCAGGGAGCTCCGTGCGGTGTGGATGAATGGACAGCCATTGTCTCGTAGCCAGGTAGAATTAGGATATTCAGTTTGTGGGCACAGTTGAGATAGCCTACAATGTTTATGAAAACCATAACTGACACGCAGATCTTTAGAAATTGTAGGAACCCTTTTAAATTGTTACTCATATGAAAAAGGTTGCAGACCCCGTGCTACAGGCTATATGAAGTCGCATACAGTGTACTATGAGTGTCATTGTCTCGTGTAAGGGAATACCCCCCCCTGAAATGGACAAAAATGAATGGGAAACCATTGGCATAGTACAAACCATGTACACGATGGACAATACCACCCAAATCGGCGTTGATTCATGCAAAATGTTTTGCAAATGCCATATGGCAATTGCCAGTTGTAACACTTCAAAAATCCAACAGGTGGCGTGTGCGCTCCACCTTGGTTTTTCATATAGGAAATGGACCCCAAGTCAACATCCAAAAGCCAAATTTTGAAAAAATGAATTTTTTGTCAAAAACTTATCACCCCTTAAAAAAGTGCTTTCTGGACCGTTTTTTGAAATTCTTTCGCTTTTTTTGTCAATTACACATGTGTAAGAACTGTATGAATATACTTTTGTCCAATTTTATTATCATAATTTTTTTTTTTTATTACTTGCGCATAAGGCACATGTTTTGTCCATTTGCAATATGATTTCATAGGAAGTCAAAAGTCAAAAATTGCAAAATTTCATAAAAAACTTCACACACCCCTAAAAAAGTGCTTTCTGGACCGCTTTTCGAAATTCTTTAGAATGTTGTGTCAATTAAACACGTATAAGAAATGTATCAACATACTTTAGTCATATTTTATTATCATAATTTTTTTTTTTTACTTGTGCATTAGGCATATGTTTTCTCCATTTGGAATATGATTTCATAGGAAGTCAAAAGTCAAAAATAGCTAAATTTTATAAAAAACTTCACACACCCTTAAAAAGTGGCATATGTTTTGTGGGGGCCAAATGTCATAAGAAATTTGACATGCTCAAAAATCCTGCAGAAATGCAAAATTGACTGGCCTGATGAACTCGGGATGGCCGGGCAGTGATTGTTGTTCCTTTCCATCACTCGTGGTGTTGATTTCATCATGTCCATTTGTTTATGTTTTCTCACTTTTGCAAAGTCACTGTGCATTTGCAATATGGTTAACTGGGCATTCACCATCACAAATGTGTCATGCTATAAAAATCGTGCAGGAATGCCAAATTGACTGGCCCGATGAACTCGGGATGGCTGGGCAGTGATTCTAGTACCTCTCCATCGCTCGTTTGGGTTGATTTCAGAATGTCACTTTTGGTGATGGTACCTCACTGTTAAAACATATTGCAAATGTTTTCTCACTTTTGCAAAGTCACTGTGCATTTGCAATATGGTTAACTGGGCATTCACCATCACAAATGTGTCATGCTATAAAAATCGTGCAGGAATGCCAAATTGACTGGCCCGATGAACTCGGGATGGCTGGGCAGTGATTCTAGTACCTCTCCATCGCTCGTATGGGTTGATTTCAGAATGTCACTTTTGGTGATGGTACCTCACTGTTAAAACATATTGCAAATGTTTTCTCACCTTTGCAAAGTCACTGAAAATTGTGCAGGAATGCAAAATTGACTGGCCCGATGAACTCGGGATGGCTGGGCAGTGATTCTGGTACCTCTCCATCGCTCGTTAGGGTTGATTTCAGAATGTCCATTTGTTTATGTTTTCTCACTCTTGCAAAGTCACTGTGCATTTGCAATATGGTTAACTGGGCATTCACCATCACGAATTTGTCATGCTATAAAAATCGTGCAGGAATGCCAAATTGACTGGCCCGATGAACTCGGGATGGCTGGGCAGTGATTCTGGTACCTCTCCATCGCTCGTTAGGGTTGATTTCAGAATGTCACTTTTGGTGATGGTACCTCACCGTTTAAACATATTGCAAATGGACAAGAGTCACCAGCAAGTCACCGTCCATCAGTCAATTTGATATCATTCTGACACCAAACTGATACAAACTGACACCAAACCCACTTTTCCCAACTCGTTTAGTAGCCAACTATCACATACTTCAGAGCTGGCCCAAAATTCACAATGCCTTCGGTTCAAACCATAAAAAAAACATAAAACACGTAGTTATGTTCTAGCTGCGGGTCCATTTCTTGTGTTATGTGTAGGCCTAGCTGAGGCGACACCGAATCCCAAGTTTCGGCTCGATAGGTCATTTGGTGTCCGAGTAAAACCCTAATTGGTGCTGAAAATCCACTTTACTTGCTACGGGGTTACTTGAATGAGCTATCGGACAGAAACGTTGGGTTCTGTCTCTATGGGCCGAGACGGTCACAATGCACCTAGTCTTGTGACTCTGGGACATTTCTAAATGTCGCCATTTTCGTAATGGTCAAAATGAATTGAAGTCATTGCAAATGTACGAGGCTGTTTCTCGGTCCGAGAACCTTCTAGAGCGCCGTAACTCACCACACACTATCGACCTGAGGTCTAGAACAGGATTCTAAAGTTTCGGAACTCTAGGTCTGACGGTTCTTTAAAAGTTCCAACAAGGTTAACTAATGCAGGGAGTGTATGTCTCTAAGCTACTTCCAAGCTGTGTGTGTGTGTGATTTAGTTTTCCTTTGACATTTTATGGGAAAAATGACTGATTTACAGTTCATGGGGGTTGCCTAATCACATATATGAAGTTTTGGAAAGATCTGGTTTTTTTAACCCCTTGAAACAGCCCATGAGACACCAATTATGGCACTTCCGGTTGGCACAGGAAGCTATAACTCAACACACATCCTCATTGGGGTATTCTATTACATAATCCTGAGTTTTAAGTCTGAGTTTTACCATAAAAACTGACTGATTTACAAAGGGTTGAATGCACTATGTCTTTCAAACTGCAGGCAGGTTATGGGTATACACTTTTAGGGCGATTTTAACCACTTCCGGTTGGTCCAGGAAGCTTAGAATCGACACAGGTAGACCTCTGTTATGAACTTGAGTGAAGACCCAAAAGCGGTTTTAACAGAAAACAGAGTTCTTTAATGAAAATACAGGAATGGCATAAATCCTCTTCCAACGTTGTCAGCGGAACAAAAAGAACGTTAGTATAGTGCAGGATGCTCCTGCCAGGCAGACTCCGACAGGACAGGACAAGGTGGAAGCAAACGAGACGACAGCTTGCTTCTGGCATCAAAAAACACAAACAAGAATCAGACACTGAAAGTAGCAGGAACAGAGAGAGAAATAGAGACCTAATCAGAGGGGGAAGAGAGAACAGGTGAGGAATGAGAGACAGAGAAGGTAACCTAAAAAGACCAGCAGAGAGAGAGAATGAAGAGAAAGGACAGGAACAGACATAACAAGACATGACAGACCTCATAGTGGCCTGATGGACTGGTACCGAAGACAGGTTCATAAGGCATTCATAACCCATATAGGCTCCAGGTTGAATTTAGGGGAGCAGGCAATGTATTCCTATGGGGAGAGAAGTCAATGCAAACTGTTTTTATGTAAACACCTTCTTTTAACTGTGAAGGGTTAATGCCACACGGTCAAGGTTAGGCTTGCACAGATCGGGAGGACCTTAGGAACATTCCTGTGTTTGAATTGTCCTTCTAAACCTAACGGTTCTGCCGCTGTCACCCAAAATCAAATGACGTTGTGGTGCAGGCTTCATTTTGGGCCTACTTTTCTCATGGTCGCTGCGCTCAGACCGAGCGAGCTACGGTCAAGCGGGGCGTCTCGTTGAACTCGGCACAGTCTGGACACTATGGTGATGCCATTTTTTGTGTTGATTTCAGAATGCCATTTTGGTGATGGTCCCTCTCCGCTTAAACATATTGCAAATTAACAAAAGTCAACTAGCAAGTCAGTGTCCATCAGTCAATTAGATGTCATTCTGACACCAAACTGATATCAATTGACACCAAACCCACTTTTTCCAACTCATTTAGAAGCCAACTATCACATATGTCAGAGCAGGCCCATAATTCACAGCGCAATTAGTTTAAAACATAATAAAAACGTAAAACACATAGTTACGTTCTAGCTGCGGGTCCAGTTCGGACATTATGTGTAGTCCTATGTGAGGCGACCCTGAATCCCGAGTTTCGGCTCGATAGGTCCTTCGGTGCCCGAGTAAAACCCTAATTGGTGCTAAAAATCCACTTTTTTTCCATGACTTGTTACGGGGTCCTTGAATGAGCTATCTGACAGAAACATTGGGGTCCGTCTCTATGGGCCGAGCCGGTTTCAATGCACCTAGTCTTGTGTCTCTGAGACTTTTCTAAATGTCGCCATTTTCGTAATGGTCAAAATGAATTGAAGTCATTGCAAATGTACGAGGCTGTTTCTCGGTCCGAGAACCCTCTAGAGCCACCTAACTCACCACGCACTATCGACCTGAGGTCTAGAACAGGTTTCTAAAGTTTCGGAACTCTAGGTCTGACGGTTATTTTTTAGCTCGAACAAAGCTAACTATTGGAGGCACTGTCAGTCTCTACGCACCCCAATACGTCCCTCCATCCAAGTTGTGTATCTGTGTGATTTAGTTTTCCTTTGAATTTTTATGGGAGAAATGACTGATTTACAGTTCATGGGGGCTGCCTAATCACACATATGAAGTTTTGGACTGATCTGATTTTTTTAACCCTTCCAAACAGCCCCTGAGACACCAATTATGGCACTTCCGGTTGGCACAGGAAGCTATAAGTCTTTACGTTAAGAATTGACTGATTTACACAGGGTTCAATGCACTATGTCTATCAAATTGCAGGCAGGGTATGGATATACACTTTTAGGGTGATTTTTAGCACTTCCGGTTGCTCCAGGAAGCTTAGAATCGACACAGGTAGACCTCATAGTGTCCTGGTGGACTGTCATCAAAGACAGGTTCATAAGGCATTCATAACCCACATAGGCCTCAGGTTGAATTTAGAGGAGCAGGCAATGTATTCCTATGGGGAGAGAAGTCAATGCAAACTGTTTGATGTAAACACCTTATTTTAACTGTGAAGGGTTAATGCCACACTGTCAATGTTAGGCTTGCACAGATCGGGAGGACCTTAGGAACATTCCTGTGTTTGAATTGTCCTTCTAAACCTAACGGTTCCACCGCTGTCACCCAAAATCAAATGACGTTGTGGTGCAGGCTTCATTTTGGGCCTGCTTTTCTAATGGTCGCTACGCTTAGACCGAGCGAGCTACAGTCAAGCGGGATATCTCGTTGAACTCGGCACGGCCTTGGGATTATGTTTATGCCATTGCTTGCTCTCTGTGTCTTTAAACACCGCACTTTGTCACTCCATCCTTGCTGTGTGTGTGTGTGAGAGCTTTTCTTTGACATCTGTTGGGAGAAATGACTGATTTTACAGTTCAGGAGGGTTGCCTAATCACACATATGAAGTTTTGAAAAGATCTGACCTTTTTAACCCTTGGATACAGCCACTATGACACCATTTAAGGCACTTTCTGTTGGCACAGGAAGCTATAAATAAACTCATATCCTCATTGGGGTATGCCTTTACAGAATCCTGAGTTTTAAGTCTTTACGTTAAGAACTGAGTTATTTACGGAGGGTTTAGTGAGTGTGTGTTATTTCAGAAAATCATAGAAAATCACAGAAATCTCACAGAGCTCCGCAGCACACTTTGAAAATATTCGTATGAACACCCTGCAACTGGATCTGTAACTGTTGAAAAAAAAACACCTATATTTGAACATCACAAATCTGTCATTGTACGATTTCTCTTAAATGACGATAGATAAATGGCTGATTTTTTTGTTATTGACACCGGAGGCTCCTTGACTTTGACGTGAAGTGAAAAAATAATTTCTCTATTTTCATTTTGGACCTTTAATCCCAGAAAAATGGCCATAACTCAAAAACCGTTGAGGCCTAGACGCCATCTTGTTCGGGGCCAACTGCCCATTATGCCAAACCTATGCTCACCAAGTTTCGGCTTCGAAATATTTTCAGTTTTCGAGATAATGCCCGTCGTGATTCGTGATGTTTTGTCAAATTGCAGTATGATTGCTTATGCCCTCTTGTGGGATTTTCCGGAATAGCGGAAAAATTACCAAAATTGGATTATTTTATAAAACGAAAACCGAATGTCCGACAAAGTTCATTTGTTGACTTCCCGGTAGGTCTGGCCCTGCCGCTCAGCCCGACGCCGTCCCCGAATTTTAAAAATGTTTTCGGACGTCTAGTAAGGGACGGTACATTTGCAATATGGACTTTCTCACTAACCATACAGAAAATGTCGAAATGTTCCCTTAAGGTATGCTATTCCCACCAAAATGGTTGCTCTGCATTCAAAGATGTTCCTTATAATGTGTGCGCCCAGCTCATTTTTGTATTTGCCTGTCTGCATTATTCGCCAGGGAAGGGAAACATGCTGCGTATATTGAAGCATTGCATCAACAAGGTGTTTATGAGAATATTGAAACATTGTATGAACGAACTGGGGAAAAAACGACTGTACTGAAGAGATCTATATCAGTCCGCTAATACAGGACTTGTAAATGCCCGGTGCACTACTTTTGTGAAAACATTTAATCTACATGTATTTGAGTGTTTACCAGCATTTGTAACTTGAATCTGATAATCATCTGTGCAAAACAGTTAATCTGATAATATTTATGGAATATAAAAATACTTGCTTGATATATCCCCGGCATTGATTGATTTAATTCTTACTAATAACCCCCATAAATACTTGTCTAGTATTGCATATGATCTGATTCATATGAATGTACCCTAGTAAAATGTAATTCAGGATAACATTAAGTGTTTTAAAATAATAATAATAATTTTATGCCCATTTTTCATAATCACAAGTTTATACAGTTGAAGTCGGAGGTTTACATACACTTAGGTTGGGGTCATTAAAACTCGTTTTTCACCACCCCACTAATTTCTTTTAAAAAAACTATAGTTTTGGCAAGTCGGTTAGGACATCTACTTTGTGCATGACACAAGTAATTCTTCCAACAATTGTTTACAGACAGGTTATTTCACATGTAATTCACTGTATCACAATTCCAGTGGGTCAGATGTTTACATCCACTAAGTTGACTGTGCCTTTAAACAGCTTGGAAAATTCCAGAAAATGATGTCATGGCTTTAGAATCTTCTGATAGGCTAATTGACATCATTTGAGTCAATTGGAGGTGCACCTGTGGATGTATTTCAAGGCCTACCTTCAAACTCAGTGTCTCTTTGCTTGACATCATGGGAAAATCAAAAGACCTCAGAAAAAAATTCTACACCTCCACATGTCTGGTTCATCCTTGGGAGCAATTTCCAAACGCCTGAAGGTACCACGTTCATCTGTACAAACAATAGTACGCAAGTATAAACACCATGGGACCATGCAGCCGTCATACCGCCCAGGAAGGAGACACGTTCTGTCTCCTAGAGATGTACGTACTTTGGTGCGAAAAGTGCAAATCAATCCCAGAACAACAGCAAAGGACCTTGTGAAGATGCTGGAGGAAACAGGTACAAAAGTATCTATATCCAAAGTCAAACGAGTCCTATATTGACATAACCTGAAAGGCCACTCAGCAAGGAAGAAGCCACTGCTCCAAAACCGCCAGACTACGGTTTGCAACTGCACATGGGGACAAAGATCGTCCTTTTTGGAAAAATGTCCTCTGGTCTGATGAAACAAAAATAGAACAGTTTGGCTATAATGACCATTGTTATGTTTGGAGGAAAAAGGGGGAAGCTTGCAAGCCCGAAGAACACCATCCCAACCATGAAGCACGGGGGTGGCAGCATCATGTTGTGGGGGTGCTTTGCTGCAGGAGGGATTGGTGCACTTCACAAAATAAATGGCATCACGAGGAAGAAAAATTATGTGAATATATTGAAGCAACATCTCAAGACATCAGTCAGGAAGTTAAAGCTTGGTCGCAAATGGGTCTTCCAAATGGACAATGACCCCAAGCATATTTCTAAAGTTGTGGCAAAATGGACAAACTTCATCAAGGAGAGCGGTTCAATTGTTGTGAAGAAGGCTTCAGGGCGCCCAAGAAAGTCCAGCAAGCGCCAGGACCGTCTCCTAAAGTTGAGTCAGCTGCGGGATCGGGGCACCACCAGTACAGAGCTTGCTCAGGAATGGCAGCAGGTAGGTGTGAGTGCATCTGCACACACAGTGAGGCGAAGACTTTTTTTTTTTTAGGTCCATGGCCAGGAAACTCTCCAGACCTTAATCCCATTGAGAACTTGTGGTCAATCCTCAAAAAGCAGGTGGACAAACAAAAACCCACATATTATGACTAACTCCAAGCATTGATTATGCAAGAATGGGGTGCCATCAGTCAGGATGTGGCCCAGAAGTTAATTGACAGCATGCCAGGGCGGATTGCAGAGGTCTTGCAAAAGAAGGGTCAACACTGCAAATATTGAGTCTGCATCGACTTCATGTAATTGTCAATTAAAGCCTTTGACACTAATGAAATGCTTGTAATTATACTTCAGTATTCCATAGTAACATCTGACAAAAATATCTAAAGACGCTGAAGCAGCAAACTTTGTGGAAATTAATATTTGTGTCATTCTCAAAACCTCTGGCCACGACTGTATATCCATGCTTAGACTGGCAGAAATATAACTACCCAGAAAAAAAACCTTTCAATTTGAATACCACATATTTGATGTGTCACGGGTACAACTAAAAATATTTTACACTGAACAAAATGCAAACATCTATGAAAATATCTTCCATTTTATTCTTTGAGATCTGTTTTTGTCTCTCCGAGTCAACAAAAAAGTTTTAAAGTATAAAGTATTTTAAAATGTGCAGGCTAGCTGAACTTAGATCGCTTCCATACTAGAGAAAGAGAGAGAAATGAACCATACATCACACACATAAAGAACATAGGTTTTACTATGCAACATAGTTTAACTGACACATGAGGTACAATTTAATTAATCTAGGATTAATGTTGTACTTGTACAAGTTGTTCAGGGGGCTGCTCAAAAGAGTTTCTGTCACGTTCTGACCTTAGTTCCTTTGTTTTGTCTTTGTTTTAATATGGTCAGGGCGTGAGTTGGGTGGGTTGTCTATGTTAGTTTTTCTAGGATTTTCTATTTCTGTGTTTGGCCTGATATGGTTCTCAATCAGAGGCAGCTGTCTATCGTTGTCCCTGATTGAGAACCTTATTTAGGTAGCCTGTTTTCAATTGTGTTTTGTGGGTGGTTATTTTCAGTCTGTGTGTCTGCACCAGATAGAACTGTTTCGGTTGTCACTTTGTTGTTTTGTATTTTTGAAGTGTTCAGTTTCTTATTAAAAAGATGAACACTAACCACGCTACGTTTTGGTCCTCTCCTCCTTCCACAGACGACAGCCGTTACAGTTTCTGTCAGAGTCGTGTGTGTAGGTGGCAGGGAAGTCAGGCGCAGGAGAATCAAACTGAGTGTAATGGAGTATTTAATAACAGATGAAAACAATACTCCACTAAATGTAACAAATAAAACAAAGTGGGTACGAGGACCCGATTACGCACCTACACAAATAACAAACAATCTCTGAAAAAGACATGAGGGGAAACAGAGGGTTAAATACTTAACAGGTAATGAATGGGATTGAAACCAGGTGTGTAGGAAGACAAAACAAATGGAAAATGAATCAATGATGGCTAGAAGACCGGTGACATCGACCGCAGAGCACTGCCCGAACAAGGAGAGGCTTCGACTTCGGTAAAAGTCGTGACAGTTTCCTTCAGTGGATACTGGAGTTCATCACCACATTCATTTGTTAGATTTTTTCACAGCGCCTCCTGATTTAACCAATATAATCCATCAGTTATACTGCAGTGCAATAAAGCCTTAACTCGTGTAATCGTGCAACTTAATGTTAAGTGTTATAAACCCAGCTTTATATCCTATGATATTCTATTATGTTGCTGACAGTAGCATGAAACCATGAAAAAAACACACCTTGTCTTAACTTCCGCCGAAGTCGGCACCTCTCCTTGTTTGGGCGGCGTTTGGCGGTTGACGTCACCGGCTTTCTAGCCGTCGCCGCTCCATTTCTTCATGTAGCCATTTGTTTTGTCTTGTTCCCTGCACACCTGGTTTTCATTCCCCAATCAATCCATATGTATTTATTCCTCTGTTCCCCATCATATCTTTGTGTAAGATTGTTTGTGTTACGTGTATTTTGGAATTGTGGATATTGTTACGCACATTACTTTTTGTCCATGTTCCGTGTTTGGGCACATTTTATGTTACTTTGTGCTGTCATTTTGGATCGGAATAAAAAGTGTGCCTGTTCACTACACTGTATTCTAAATTGTGTGCCTGTTCACTGTATTCTAAATGCACATCAGTTGGGTTTTAGACCAGATTATAGCACTATCTCTGCTGCATCCGTTGTCATAAATGTGGTTCATTGTATGGCTAAAAGGCAACATTGTGCTGCCCTCTTCATTGACCTGTCAAAGGCTAATGATACTGTTGATCATGCACCTCTAATTTAGAGGCTTCCCTCAATTGGCCTAGACCTAGCTGCATGTAACTGGTTTAAAAATTACTTGACAGAACTATGCATATCTGCTGATGGTGTTAAATCAGGTTTCCGGGATATTAAAGGTGTGCCGCAGGGGTTTTGAGTCCTGTACTTTTTTACATTAACAATATCGACTTGTCTGTAAACTTGTGACCTGCACGATGAAACTGTTTGCCTCCACGGTTGACCAAGCTCCAACTACAGCCTTTCATTGCTTTACAGAAAGACTTGAAATTAGTATTGAATGCAGGTTTTCTATTTTATTTAACTAGACAAGTCTGTTAAGAACAAATCCTTATTTTCAATGATGGTCTAACCCTGGCCCCCCTTATGACTCCCAATCACGGCCGGTTGTGATACAGCCTGGAATTGAACCATGGTCTGTAGTGATGCCTTTAGCGCCGACATGCAGAGCCTTAGAATGCTGCGTCACTCAGGAGCCCCTTGTAAATTAATTACATGTTCTCGAGAGTGCAGAAAGTCTGATTTAAGTATATGTACTTTGGATAGTATCCATATTGATCATGTATCTGGGCAAATAAAATGTCTTAAAGCATTGGGTTAGTTAAGCGGAGAATAAAAATGGAATTCTTCTCTAGAAATAGGTCCTGCCTCTAAACATTCAGTTAACGTTCCTATTGGTCCTAGACTATATGAACGCAGCTGCTACTTCATTAAAGCCATTAGATGCACTTTATTGCAGGCAACAGTTTTAGCACTCATTACTGCATTCTCGACCAGAAAGTTGGTTGGCCCTCTGTCACGTAGGTTGATACTTTTTCAAAAAGTTCCACTGTACCTAACATTACTAAACTCTAAACATACGAGTTACCACAACTTTTGGTCTCTAACTTAGTTCCACTAATGTCAAAAGCTGATTTACCTATCTTAAATGTTCAGAAATGTAATGTTTTGATGCCTCTAGGGCAATTCGGAATGCTTAGAGGACCCCGTTTACTGATGAGTCATTTTGACTATCTGCTTGCTTTAATATTTTCTGTAATTCAGGGCTCATCTTCAGCCAGGTTAATTAAGTAACAAATCCACTGGTCTTCAATGGGGGTACTGCTTCGGTCCTGAAATTAGGTATTCAACACAAACCACATACCATTAACTGCTCAGTAACACTACAGATTGAATCTGTGCATGTGAAGGAGTGAAATCTATCCATTCACCAATCGAAGTATACTATTACTAAAAGACATACAATGCTTTGGTAGCAGAGCAGGGCCTGTAGCTTAAATTGTAGTACCAAACATCAGCCAGCTAAATATAAAACTTAATTTTTCCTGAAAATACTGTACCTGGAGTAGGACATCCAGCATGACCCGCAATCTGTGTCCAAGTGCTACTCCCTTGGAATAAGGACAACAGCTTAGGGGTGTACTGGTCCAGCATGGCCATAAACCTTGGCTCCACACAGCTGTGTCCTTGACAGATACCAAAAGAACAGGATGTACCAAAACCATGGTCCCCCTTAAACGGCCCTCGATCGCATGACTAAGTAACACAAAGACACAAGTGGAAAAGTTACTAGCTTCGTACATGACCTTCAAACAGATAGTGGAAAAGTAAAGGTTGAGGCTTATACAGCACATGTATATGAGTTTGTAATTTTCCACCATAGTAGCTAGTCCAATTTTGACGAGGCACTGCCTACATTAGTCAAACGCTACTTTTAAAGTGCAACGTGTGCTCTGGGAGTCGGGAAGCAGGTTTGGGGTTGGAATATTTTCGTAAATAAATGAAAACATAATACAGAACAACGCACAGACATGAAACAGAAACAATAGCGCCTGGGGGAATGAACCAAAGGGAGTGATATAGGGAAGGTAATCAGGGAGGTGATGGAGTCCAGATGAGTCTGATGACTCGCAGGTGCGGGCCATAACGAGCAGCCTGATGACCTCAAGGCCGGAGAGGGAGCACACCTGACATAATGAAGCCACCGGTTCAGAAAGTGGTACTCACAAGCCAAATGTGGCACCCGAAAATTGTGTACTACATCATACATGTGCACCACATCTTTGCTATCTCTCTCTCTTTTTGCTCTCCCCTGGAGTCATTGAGCCTGCCTTGCAAACTGAGCGGTGCCCCACCTTATTGAAAACTGCTAGGGCAAATGTCAACTCACCACACTTCTGCAGGCGGTAATGCTGGGCAGTGCATTATTCTAATTAGTCTGGCTCACAAAACAGAAAATCAGTGTTTCTTGTATCCAAAATGGCTTACCACAAAATTATAAATTTAACTAAAGATTGTAGCTAATTGAGGTAAAACAGTATTTATGCATGTATTGAATGCTTATTGACGAATTACAACCAAAGCAAAAGGTTTAAAAAAATATTTAGTTGCTAACATTGCGGTCGGTATAAATCCCTTTCATAATCATGATCCAACAGTAAGATGGTATATGTCATGAAATGTTTGTAATTAGCCCACACAAGTGCAATAATTAAATGCAATATGCTGAGATGTACATACCTTTATGTTTTGAGATAATATGAATCAGCCACGAGGCACAAGAAGAATATAGATGATTAACCATTAACCGTTATCAAGACCCTGCAACTACAACAAGTAGCTACAATGTGTGTCACTAAATGTATTATTTCCATATCCTTCCATGCCAAAGACTCGGCTACATGGACCTCACATAACAAGCATTCATCATTTCGCTACATCGTTGGTTTTATAAGCTAGCTAGATATATACCAAAAAGTCAAATGTAGACATAGAAAAGAAAGCAAAGCTGGGTTAGAAAAACTCAGGCCATCACATTGGTCTACTGTCAGAACGAGCACCGCGAGCAAACAGAGAAAAGAAATGAAAACATCATCCATTTGCTAGCTATTAGCTAACGTCAGTTAGTAATCAACGGCTGACACATGACTACACCCCACCAGTTTGGAGTTGTGGATACACTATCTAGCTTCCTATAATGCATATGGGCAGACAAACCTAAATAAGCTAACGTTAGCCTAGCTTAGAAAGTTATTTTGCAAGCATAAACTCTCTTATGTTAGCTAGCTACTTACTAGCTAAAGTTAGCAAGAAATAAAATCTTAGAAGTTAGCTAGCATAGTTTACGTAGCTAGTAACACATTGTCAAATGATAGCAAACCATCTGTCACATGTGATCCAACAAATGCGCAGACAAAATATGTTATCAAAAACAGTCGTTACAATAATGCACATTTCTCCCATCATAGGTTTGACTACCAAATTCAGCAGATTTTTTGCCATCGTATTGAGCTAGTTAGAACACGTTAACGTTACCTAGCGAGCTAACCTTGTGCCGGCTAGCTAAATAAGTAACTATGAAAATTGTTTCGCTGGTAGAAAGCTAACATTACATACATAGTAAAAAAGGGTTTTGTTCTTTCTGGATCCATTAGAATGACAATTGCAGATAAAGGGACAGGGAAAGAACTCTTATAATTAAGAACAACAGTTGCAATTGTACAACTACCTTTTTGCCAAGGTGTATATGCTGAAAACAATTTTGCCCGCTCTACTGATGTTTATATCATCATTTTGTGAGAAGAATATATATATTTTTTATAAATATATTTTTTAAATTCAGATTTTTCAGGTGCTGCAGCACCCCAACTTCCCGCGGATATGCTTTTGGAACCTCTAACCCAGGCAATTTGACTATGCTAGAAATGCAATAAGGTTCTATCTGCAAAAATCGGATTCTGAGATAATTGGCTTTAAGTTTCCCGAACCCTCGTTGGTTTGAATGGTGTCAGTAATTTTTATATTGTATTCTTTTGAATTCTTTTTACATTCTTATCTATTTTTTTATATTGTATTATTTTTATATTGTATTCATGAATTGGGGTATTTAGAGTACAATATCGATAGAGAACATTGAACAGAACAAGCCTACAGTGGGGCAAAAAAGTATTTAGTCAGCCACCAATTGTGCAAGTTCTCCCACTTAAAAAGATGAGAGAGGCCTGTAATTTTCATCATAGGTACACTTCAACTATGACAGACAAAATGAGACTTCCTCAAATGACACAATCTTTGCGAGAGGGAGGTATCTGATTTCATTGGTCCTCAACTCGTGTCTCAGACACTTCATTCAGGGTAAGTGGAGTTAGCCTGCCCAGAGCAGGATTTATTGCCATAGAAATTTAACTGGCTAAATGATGAGCCACTTTTGTGTTACTGGTTATCCCGAGTTGAACTGAGAGTTCAACAAAGTTACCTTGCCAACTCTTCAAACCTGATTCTTAGTATAGGGCTCTGGCCACAGTGGCTAGGGGTTCCAAAATTTTATTTTTTTCTTCTTCCAAGTTACCACAATGCACTTTCTGGTCCCATTGATCACCCAATGTACAGAAATTCAGCAGTTTTACTGGTACCAGTGATTTTACTGTACCAAAGTAGTAAAAAGGAAATGAATGCCCCACTTGTTCAACGAAAGGGCTCGGCTCTGTTAGGCTATTGGCAAGTCCCTCAGAATATGATCTAGATAACCCCTACCCGAGGTATAACAAAACACAACCATGTTTTTCTATCTCATCAAGGGCTCCCATATATGAAATGGATGGTTGTGTAAAATTGTTTTTACTGCCAAAGTGTTTAAATTGATTGATATTATGACACACCTGCCCATGTAACTCAATATAGCCTGGCTGGAGGGGGGGGGGGGGCGTTGGTTCCCTTAGCCCCTAGACGTGCAATTAAGGGCTCTATTCAATCTGTATTGCTGAAGCGTTACAGTTTGTGAGAAATAAATGTAAAGATCATTTCCATTTGAGCTGTGAATGCAGTCTCCGCTACGCGGGAGAACTGCCTTTTTAATTTCACTCTCGCTGTAACGATGAATTTCCGTGATTAAATAGAGCCCTAAATCAAGGGGCTATCACGGATTATCTTATTCAGAATTGTGTACAACACTCATGCCTATAAAGACCGTTAGTGTAAATCAATTTGACTTGGTCTTTGACCAAATAGGGCGATCTTCTGTATACCAACCCTTCCTTGTCACAACACAACAGTTTGGCTTAAACGCATTAAGTTGAAAATAAATTCCACAATTTAACTTTTAACAAGGCTCACCTGTTAATTGAAATGCATTCCAGGTGACTGCCTCATGAAGCTGGTTGAGAGAATGCCAAGAGTGTGCAAAGCTGTCATCAAGTCAAAGGGTAGCTACTTCAAAGAATCTCAAATGAAAAATATATTTTGATTTGTTTAACACTTTTTTGGTTACTACATGATTCCATATGTGTTATTTCTGATCAAGCATTGTACACAAAGACCACTAACTCACAAATTTGCTTTCATGCGTGCTCAGTCCCCTCCTGTACTCCCTGGCCACCATAAATGTTCACATACATCTAGTTTTACCATCCTAAGGTCACCCCAGCGTGAATGCTCATTCTTCACATTGCGAGTCCAGTGTGAATGCTCATTCTTCACATTGCGAATGCTTATTCTTCACATTGTGAGTCCATATGTCCTTATAGAGATGTTGGGATTCCTTCGTTTTTTTGTTTTTTTAAGCCCTTTTTCTACCAAAGTTCGTGGTATCCCATTGGTAGTTACAGTCTTGTCTCATCGCTGCAACTCCTGATGAGGTCGAGAGCTGTGAGTCCTCCGAAACACAACCCAACCAAGCCACACTGCTTCTTGACACAATGCCCACTTAACCCAGAAGCCAGCCGCACCAATGTGTCAGAAGAAACACAGTACACCTGGCGACCGTGTCAGCGTGCACTGTGCCCGGCCCGACACAGGAGTCGCTAGTGCGCGATGGGACACGAACATCCCTCCTGGCCAAACCCTCCCCTAACCCGGACGACGCTGGGCCAATTGTGCGCCGCCCCATGGGTCTCCCGGTCACAGCCGGCTGCGACAGAGCTTGGCCTCGAACCCAGAATCTCTAGTGGCACAGCTAGCATTGCGTTGCAGTGCCTTAGACCACTACGCCACTCGGGAGGATGTTGGGATTGCTGCAGTTTCTCAGACCAATGCATGAGTCACCCCAGCATGAATGCCCATTCTTCACATTGCGAGTCCAGTTCAGTTATCATATGGGCTGGCCAGCCATAGTTGGTAGCAAAATAGTTACATATTAGAGCAATGCACAGCAGCCATTACCAGTGCATTTTTGCTGTTGAATGGCCTCCTGACATGTGGCAGTCCAGTTCCATGGTTTCTCTGTCTCTAGTAACTGTCTGAGAGGAGGACTGATGGTGGACTGGGCCTATCGAGGATGTTTTGGGAGATTCAGGATGGCATGAAAGCAAATTTGTGAATGAAAGCAAATTTGACTTGGAAGGTTGTCTATTGAACAGCTACCAAAAAGTGAAGTTTACATTCATCATGAATAATCATAGTTGATATTTCAACCCATTGTATCTGTGTGTTTACAGATCTATATTTCCAATATGCAGTAAGATATCCAAATGTTGTTTGTTTGTGTGTGTAGGTCAGACAACTGACTACTTGCTAAGGACCCTGGGACTAAACACCTCCCTCTGCAACTGGATCCTAGACTTCCTGACGGGCCGCCCCCAGGTGGTAAGGGTAGGTAACAACACATCTGCCACGCTGATCCTCAACACGGGAGCCCCTCGTGTGCATGCTCAGTCCCCTCCCGTACTCCCTGTTCACCCATGACTGCATGGCCAAGCATGACTCCAACACCATCATTAAGTTTGCCGATGACACCAACAACGATGAGACAGCCTATAGGGAGGAGGTCAGAGACCTGGCAGTGTGGTGCCAGGATAACAACCTCTCCCTCAATGTGATCAAGACAAAGGAGACGATCGTGGACTTCAGGAAAAGTAGGACAGAGCCCGTCCCAATTTTTATCGACGGGACTGTAGTGGAGTGGGTCAAGAGGTAAAAGTTCCTTGGCTTCCACATCACCAACTAACTACCGTGGTCCAAACACACCAAGACAGTAGTAGAGGGCACGACAGCGCCCATTCCCCCTCAGGAGACTGAAAAGATTTGGCATGGGTCCTCAACTCCTCTAAAAGTTATTCAGCTGCACCATCGAGAGCATCCTGACTGGTTGCATCACCGCCTGGTATGACAACTGCTCGGCCTCCGACTGCAATGCACTACAGAGGGTAGTTCGTACGGCCCAGTACACCACTGGGACAAAGCTTCCTGCCATCCAGGACCTCTATACCAGGCAGTGTCAGAGAAAGGCCCTAAAAATTGCCAAAGACTCCAGCCACCCTAGTCATAGAATGTTCTCTCTGCTACCGCACGGTAAGTGGTACCGAAGCGTCATGTCTTTGCCCAAAAGGATTCTTAACAGCTTCTACCCCCAAGCCATAAGACTCCTTAACAGCTAATCAAATGGCTACCCGGACTATTTGCATTGCCCCCCGCATTTTTACACTGATGCTACGCTCTGTTTATTATCTATACATAGTCACTTTACCTCTACCTACATATTACCTCGAACTAACTTGTGCTCCCGCACATTTACTCTGTACCGGTGCTCGTTGTATATAGCTTTGTTATTGTTATTTCATTGTTGCTCTTTGATTATTTGTTATTTTTCCATGTTTCTTATTTTTAATTTGTATTATTTATATATATTTTTTACTTCAGTTTATTTTAGTAATTACTTTCTTAACACTTATTTTTCTTAAGGTCTTGTAAGTAAGCATTTCACTGTAAGGTCTACCTACACCCGTTGAGTTTGTACTTGACCATTGCAGGTATGGCCCTCTCCGTTTCATTCTGTTTGCTTCCGTTTCGTTCTTAAATGGTAGACCGTTTCCCTAATTAAATAGACCCAGGGTTCAGGGACTGGTGTATTTTCCCACATTGGCCACCGGGTGGCATACTATCCACAGACATACATTTAGTTAATGCAAATCAATGCAGTGAGTGCACAAGGCAAATATAAAATCTCCCAGAAACACACCGAGAAGTCAACTCAGTTAGGAATAATCCAAAGACTCATGATCTACGAGAAAATGGGACATATCAAGTTAATATTCCAATGTAATCAATTTCCAACATTGGTTATTCTGAGCTTCCTCTTTTCAAATCACACAATATAAAGTACAGACCATAAACCATAATTTGGGTATATGTATGGTTGGTTTTGGTAATGAATAGATAGAACGCATCACACTGTACCTTATCTTGGTGGAAAGGGATGTGTTCATTTATGCCGCGTTCACGACAACTGGGAACAAAGGGAAAATTAGCTCCGACTGGAAAAAATAGTTTTAAACGGTCATCCAACTCAGAATTCTGAAGATCACTGACGTCATAATTTGACCTCGTTTTCCGTGTTCCCAGTTGTTTTCAACGCGGCATCAGATTCACTATGTGACAATGCTGGCGTCATCGGTCCTTTTAAATATTTTGAGGCGGATCCGTTGGCGAGAGGTTTCGGATTTGCGCAGCATCAGAATGAGATTTGAGCTGGGGTGCTAGAGTCTTTCCAAATGGAATTACAAATCCAATGGATAGATTGAGACCCTAAAATCAAAAACATATTGTCAAGAGGGTAAGTTGTTTATTTATATAACTAATTTACCTAACGTTACAGGGTTCAATTGATGTGTTGCTCCCGGTCCCAGCTGTGGCTAGTCGTTTTAAGGAATGCTTCCTCTTCCAATCGACGCAGTAGCTATCTAACAATACTAGCTACTAGTTAGCGAGAAAATCAGTCAGAAGCTGTGCTTTATTTATTGAGTTTAGCAGTAGGAATGTATTTGTCCTTTTTAACGATTGGAGGTTGAAGCCAGTGAGGTGAAGAATTTACTGTCTCACGCTTGTTGTAGCATTTAGGATCTTCAAGTGTTAGTTTACTAGCTGCTGGGCTAGGCGGCCAGCTAGCCTGGCTCGCGCTGCTAGCTAAGTAGATGGCAAACAATAACTCACGTGACCCAGTTTCTAGTTGTCGATGAAAGCATTAGCTAAAAAAATGTAAAGCACGATTGAGACGGAGTATTAATTACAGCTAGGATGCTAGTCATTCTCAGGTGGGCACTGGGCAGTGTTTTTTTTTTTTGGGGGGGGGGTTGATAGCTAACTAAGCGTTTTGACTGTAACGATGGAGTGTTGGCACTCCTTGAAAGCCAATAGGTTCTGGTATACTAGCTACAGTAGTTAGCCATAGTAAATATTAGTTTGTTTTCGCCTATTCCTCCATGGCTATAGCCAACTGACTTTAGTTCAAAAGCAATATCGTTGGTGTATGTACTTCAAAAACAACTGTGCGAAGTAGTTAGGCATGCCGTTTGGGAAGTGCTCCTAACCAGCATCATGACTAACCACGGTAGGATTCAAGTGGTGAGGGAAAAGTGTGCATGATACCACCTAACGTTACTCTAGGGTTACCCACGTTCGAGTCGTTGAGAATGAAACGAGTGGGTTTGCCGGGGGGTTCCCGACGAGATAATGCCAGTTGAGTCACATGACTGATGGTTACATTTGCGGACTGTTTTGAACTGCACGTGCCTCTTGACAAGTTGAAACGTCACACCGATGTTTATCATTAACGCTCGAGAATTGACTTGTCGCGTTCAAAACATCTGAACTCGGAAATCTCTGACCTCCGTGTGTTCAAAACAACTGGGAACTTTAAAAAACTAGCCCCGACTGGGAAAAGTCGATTGAACGTTAATCGAACTTGAAATTCCAAATCGGAAACCGCTGCATACACCAGTTTCATAGACGTCGTCATTTGATGCCATCATTCCTCGTAGCTATGTAAATTGGTGATTTGTCTGGTCATTTGTAACTGAAGAATGCACTCATTTTCATTTGTCATGTCCAAACAAACTGATTCACTTCCAGGTGGATTGTCTTTCAGTGCACCAAACATGTCTAATACCAACCCATGTCCCCTAAAAGAGAAACTGCAAAGGAGCATCATCAGGATTGTGTTTTATCCAGACAGGACCTCAAGTTCACTGCAAACATTACTTGTATTAGTCTAATATATGGTGACAATGTAACATTTAGTTCAGGCATTGTAGACGTGCCCATCTGTGTTCAACCTGACACTGAATTTCAAGAGCTCTTCCAGAGCGTACGTATAAGGAAGTGCTGTATACCGGCAAGACCATAGCAAGTCAGTCTTCAGTATGGATATTTACCGTCATTTAAAATAATAAGCCATCCAGTTCTCTTCCTGTTCAGTTGCTTTTTTCTCTTGAATACATTCTTACTGGGCTAGACCTACAGTCTATTTGGAAAGTATTCAGACCCCTTGACTTTATCTACATTTTGTTACATTACAGCCTTATTCTAAAATGTATTAAATTATCATCCCCCCTCAGTCCACACACAATACCCCATGGTGACAAAGCAAAAACAGGTTTCAACATTTTTGCAAATTTATATAAACAAAAATGACATCACATTTACATAAGTATTCAGACCCTTTACTCGGTACTTTGTTGAAGTACCCTTTCCAGTGATTCCAGCCTCAAATCTTCTTGGGTATGACACTGCCAGCTTGGCACTTCTGTATTTGGGGAGTTTCTCCAATTCTGTGCAAATCCTCTCAAGCTCTGTCAGGTTGGATGGAGAGAGTCGCTGCACAGCTATTTTCAGGTCTCTTCAGCGATGTTAGATCGGGTTCAAGTCCGGGCTCTGGCTGAGCCACTCAAGGATATTCAGAGACTTGTCCCGAAGCCACTCCTGCGTTATGGTCATTGTCCTGTTGGAACGTAAAACCTTTGCCTCGGTCTGAGGTGCTGTGAAGCAGAGGTTTTCCTCAAGGATCTCTCTGTACTTGGTGCTTGGTATTCAGGCAAAGGAGTTAAATCTTGGTTTCATCAGACCAATGGTCTGAGAGTCCTTTAGGTGCCTTTGGCAAATTCCAAGCGGGCTGTCATGAGGAGTGGCTCTACCATAAAGGCCTGATTGGTGGAGTGCTGCAGAGATTGTTGTCCTTCTGGAAGGTTCTCCCATCTTCACAGAGGAACTCTCGAGCTCTCTGAGGGACCATCGGGTTCTTGGTCACCCACCTGACCAAGGCCCTTCTTCCCGATTGCTGTTTGGCTGGGCTGCCAGCTCTAGGAATAGTCTTGTTGGTTCCAAATTTCCATTTAAGAATGATGGAGGCCACTGTGTTGTTGGGAACCTTTAATGCTGCAGACATTTTTTGGTACCCTTCCCCATATCTGTGCCTCGACACAGTCCTGTCTCGGAGCTCTATGGACAATTCCTTCAACCTCATGACTTGGTTTTTGCTCTGACTTGCACTGTCAACTGTGGGACTTTATATAGGCAGGTGTGCCTTTCCAAGTCATGTCCAATCAATTGAATTTACCACAGGTGGACTCCAGTCAAGTTTTAGAAACAACTCAAGGATGATCAATGGAAACAGGATGTGCAATTTCTAGTCTCATAGCAAAGGGTCTGTTTTATTTTTTTTAATACATTTGCTAAAATGTCTAAACCTGTTTTCACTTTGTCATTGTGGTGTATTGTGTGTAGATTGGTAAGGACAAACAATTGAATCAATTTCAGAATAAGACTGTAATGTAACAATTTGGAAAAAGTCAAGGGGTCTGAATACTTTTGAATGCACTGTATATGGTTAAGCTGCCTTCTGGAGATGTGTGTTGGAGGGTCTTTGTTGATTTGACGACAACCACACATTCCAACTCTAAAAGAGCATGATGTATCATAGTTTATTCAATGTACGTATTCTAAAAGTTGGGGGATGTTCTTGGTGAAGTCATAATGTGTGAGAGATAGTGATTTGAACCAGTGCCAGATTACTCACTCCCCCGCTATAGCAGAGAAACGTTACCGTCTGTGCTGTGATGGAAAGACTGAAGTGTACAACTGATCCTGCTCGTCACAGTTTCGGAGAGCGAGCGAGACGCCAATCAGTGTTATTCCGCCTGAGTAGCTCATTGTGCCACTATCCCATTAAATAATACATCGGGAGAGGTAGGGCTTTGTGCGCTTGATATTCCACCCCACTGACACACTGACTGCCCTTCCTGTTGTTTTCACTGTCCAGTAGCCGCTCTATAGAAATTAAATAGGGATACAAATTAAAGATGGAAATGCAGGCTGATATCTCCTGTCACACCTGCTGAAAATGCCTTCACTTGTGGTAATGACATTTTAGAGTATACGTAGGTATGTTATGTGGACAGTGGCAGGGTCATTTACCAGCAAGTTTTTATATGCTGTTTGTTTAAGGGGTGATAATTCTGTGTACAGCTCTAGATTTCTGATAATCGAGGGTCGGAGTTCAGGAGGCAAGGACGGCAAATGGACTCCTGTTGCTACATCGCTGGTTGGTCAGTCCAATTAGGTCAGATGTCATTAGTGTTTGGAGTGAGATTTTTCACCATTGATGTAATTGGTAACAGTGACATGCAAACATTTTTAGGGAACATCCCGCATTTCACTCCAGACTTTACCATCCAACCACAACAATGATAAAGGCCATTCAGGCCGGCACACAGTGACTATTTGTGCACAACCACGTTAAGGGGCCACATTAAATAAGCTTGAAAGCCAGGCTGTACTGCCATGGTCTGTCCTGCAAATATCTCAAGCCCAGTTGGCAGTTGTCATATTTTCCTTAAAAGATATGGAGATGCCAGCACGAATACTCAATTATCAAGTGCACATTTGCCTCAAACCCTTGGTCTGGTAAATAACCTTCTCACTGCCTTAATTAACTATGTCACACACAGACTTGATGCCATAAAGGGAGAAGTTGTTGACTCTGTTCGTGTCTGTGCTGTATGACTCGCTCTGTGGAGCAGCAGCTGTGTGGAGGAAGAGAGGTGGCAGGTGCCCACCCCTACAGCCTCAAACCCCACACCTGGAAGCCATCGTCCCACCCCTGCCTGACAGGGCCTGGAGGAGCCGGCACAGGCTCCATTACGTCAGTCACCTGTGTTTTATTAATCGCGACCGTGTCTCATCTGGGTTGTGTTTTACAGTTTGCTGAGTTTGCAATCATTACAACCACACAGAGCCTTGTCAAAGTGCTAATCACTTTTTTTTCAATTGCTGGAAACATTTACTTCCTGAAATTCCACCTAAAGAATTTCTGATGGTGTCAACTGGCGTATCGGTAATGAAATCGGAACATCAAGCACATCCCACAAGAATGAGTCATGTTCTAGGTTACAGCTTGTAAAGTCAGTTAAACATTTATCTGAATAAATATTAGGTAGGCCTCTCTTAGCCATTTAAAAAAAATTAAGAGCTTTCCTTGCTATAATAACATTTGTGGGTACACACTGACCTCCAGTGATATCATATCAGTGCTTTGGGCACATGTCACCGTTAATTGATACTCTAGGCCTTTATACAAGGGAAAGTCAATCTCCATTGTGTGCTAATCTCAGATCAGCTTCTAAAATAACATTTGTGGAGTTAATTAATTAGTCTTGGCCTGGACTATACCTTTGACTCTAAAGCTGTGGTAATAGGAACAGGCTTAGTGTAATAGCACAATGTGCTTTTGGGGCCTGGAATGGGTGTCAGAAGCAGCAGATCAGAATATTGTATCGTGGTCTGTGTTTTAATGTGTAGGCTAAACACACACCGAGCGGGAAGTAGATTACTTGAGTGTTTTGTTCTCTCAAAGTTGAGGCTGGAATGGCAATGTGTATTCTACAAACTGTTCAGCATCAGTGCCCGATTCTGACACAGCAGGGGCGGGACCTTTCCACAACATAATCAGATCTGGTGACAGTCAGAGGATCAGGATGTCTTACAAAGTGAACTGTACCTGAGCATGTGGCCTTGCTCTCTCTCAATCTTAATAGGTCCACAACCCAATGAAACCTATGAGAGCTACAGCATATGCTCATTTTAATAGGTGTAGGAACCTGAGCCATACGTTGTTTTGTATTGGTAAGGCTAGGTCTTCAGTGACTGCCTTTAAACATTTTTTTTATATAGAGAGCAATACACATATGTAGTCAGGGCTACATGCTTTTAAGGAGGATTGTTCAGCTGAAAGAGCCAGCTAAGCTACACAACATGCATTCTAAAAGGGACTCGGGAGGTAGAGGACTCCAAATGCCTTTTGAAAATAGGCTCTATTTTTATTCTAGAAAGTGAAACGTGCTTCAAGTCTACTTGATCAAACCTTTAATCCAACCAAAGATCTACTCCAGAGGTTTGGGTGGTTGTGGAAGTGAGAGGTCCACTTTCAGTTGGTGACGTGAACATTTGCGAAACCTTAAAGGTACTGATAAAGGCAAACATGCAGGGCTGTATCTTCTGTTTCACTGTTGTTGCTCAAGCCTGTGGTATTCATAGGGGACTATCGCACACATGTAATTTAAAGCGCTGTTGCTGACTGCATGCTGAAACCTGTTGAATGACACGCATGTGATATATTCTCATGAAACCAGTTTTAACCATGGAAGTAGCAAATTCAGTTAGAAAACCATGCTATATCTGCAACAATCCACTGTAAGTTTGAAGACCAAGATGCTTAGTTTATGGCACTTTAAAATAAGGCAAACACATTTGACATTTTCGCCTGAATTTTGGACGCTTCACCCCAAGCTCCCATTACCGAAATCTGTCTAAAAGGCCTAGTTTTAGCCTGATGGTTTCTTTCTGGAAATATGTTTACTTTGGTCCCTCAAGTGGTTCTCATGCTTTAATAGCCCCCCCCCATGAATCCCCAAAAAGACATGCCTATTAGCTAGTTTTTAAAGGCGAAACCTTAGTTTTAGTAGAGAACTTCTATGAAAAGTGCCAATCTCCCTCTGTTTGCTGAAAATGACCAGCATTTTGTCATGACATTTCTATACATGAATGATGGACACAATGAATGTGAAATATTGAGCTATCAAATACTTTTCCAGACCTTTTGAATGGAAATGCTGTCGTGGACACTCGCATCAGTGCAATAAAGCATTAATCTCGTCCCCTTCAAGCAATGAGGGGGAATCTGCCTGGTTATGTAACGCTCTAATCCTTTCGGTCCCGGAGGGAATTGGAAAGGGCCTCAAGCACATCTGTGAGGCTTGTGTCATTGGCTCAGACTCGTTCTAGGAAATCTTGGGAGTGCAGCTGCGTGGAGTACTGTGTTTGTCACATCTTTGGACTTGGTTATGGCAGGAGTGTGATCATGGATGTCTGGAGAACCGACCTTGTGACCCAGTAGATCTAATGCTGATTGGAAATGCATGCTTTGTGAATTGATTTTGGTAAAGGTACTGGAATAGATTAAAATGTTTAATACTTGGTCATACTGAACAAAAATATAAACGCAACATGTAAAGCATGGTTTCATGAGCTGAAATAAAAGATCCTAGTATTTTTCCATACGCAAAATAAAACGTATTTCTCTCATTTTGTGCACAAATTTGTTTACATCACTGTTAGTGAGCATTTCTCCTTTGCCAAGATAATCCATCCACCTGACAGGTGTGGTTTATCAAGAAACTGATTAAACGGCATGATCATTACACAGGTGCACCTTGTGCTGGGAACAAAAGGCAACTAAAATGTGCAGTTTTGTCAACACAATGCCACAGATATCTCAAGTTGAGGGAGCGTGCAATTGGCATGCTGACTTCAGGAATGTCCACCAGAGATGTTGCAAGATAATTATGTTCATATCTCTACTATAAGCCGCTTCCAATGTTGTTTTTAGAGAATTTGGCAGTACGTCCAACCGGCCTCACAACCGCAGACCACATGTAACCATGCCAGCCCAGGACCTCCACATCCGGCTTCTTCACCTGTGGGATCGTCTGAGGGAAGGGGTGGGGGAGTGCTGAGGAGTTGTTAATAAAGCCCCTTTGTGGTGAAAAATTAATTCTGATTGGCTGGGCCTGGCTCCTCAGTGGGTGGGCCTATGCCCTCCCAGGCCCACTTATGACTGTGCCCATTTTCAGTCATGTGAAATCCATAGATTAGTGCCTGCTGAATGTATTTCAATTGATGGTCTTCTTTTTTATATGAATTGTAACAGTAAAATTGTTGTAAATGTTGTTTTTTATAGTTTTGTTCAGTATATATTCCAGATGGTAGTTTGCTCTTTTGGTAAATGTTAATTGAGCCATTCAGTTAAATATTTAATAAAAACAAAAAAAATAATATATGACTTCAAGGGTTAGCCTAAAGCATAACTTCAAGAATCAATCTGATGTTATGAATACATTTCCCCTGTCTGTACACTGGTCTCTCATGCTTCACTGACTCATCTCTCCTTCTCCCAGGTTCAACTGCCACCATGGCTGAAATGGAAGTGGCTATCTCTCCTGCCCAGATCGAGACACTTCATCTCAGCCCCTTGCTGTCCTCCACCTCTACATTTTCCTGCCCTTCCTCACCTGGATCCTCTTCTTCCTCATCCTCCTGCTCGGACTGCTCCTCGGACTGCCCCAACCAGCACCAGTCCTCCTCCAGTCCCAGAAGCTCCAGTCCCAGAAGCTCCAGCCCCAGTGGCTGCAGCAGCGGCAGCGATGGCATGCGGGGCTGCAGCCCTCCTTTGGACATCATATCTGAGGACGCTATGGAGCTGGACCTGGTCATCGACCCTGAAGTGGCCCTGAAGGCTTGCCAGGAGGTCCTGCAGAATGTCAAACTTCTGAAGGTTGAGGAAGAACCAGAGTTGTTGGAAAAGTGCAGCCCGCAAAGGCGGCTGCCCAATGGAACAGTATATTTGGAGCCTTTCGACACGGGTTCGATTAAAGAGGAGGAAGAACAGCATGATCCTCTACAACAAATAACGCTACCATGCCCTCTGTCACAACAACCTTGTGACACAGGTTCCATTAAAGAGGAGGAAGAAAGTGATGCTCTTCGACATATTCCTTGTGACACCGGTTCGATTAAAGAGGAGGATGAAGAGGAGGAAGAAAAGTGTGATCCTCCCCGACAAATTACTCCCACATGCCCTCAGTCGCAACAACAGAATGGCGACCAGTCCTCCGCAGCAGCCAAGCAGTCCTTGCTTTTACGGTTATTTGAGTCTAAGCTCTTTGATGTCTCCATGGCCATCTCCTACCTGTACAAGTCCAAAGAGCCCGGCGTCCAGGCCTACATTGGCAACCGCCTCTTCAGCTTCTCGGACGACGACGTGGACTTCCACCTACCCCAGCTGCTCAACATGTACGTCCACATGGACGAGGATATGGGCGACGCCATCCGGCCCTACGTGGTGCACCGCTGCCGCCAGAGCATTGCCTTCTCCCTGCAGACGGCATGGCTGCTCGGCGCCTACTCCTCCGACATGCACATCTCTACCCAGCGCCACTCGCGCGGCACCAAGCTGCGCAAGCTAATCCTCTCCGACGAACTAAAGCCCCACTCGGCTTCTAAAGGTGTAGATCCAGCTGCTGTTGCAGCCGCTAGCCCTGGGCTGCGGGACGGTGCTCGGATTCACCAGCGGCACGCCGTGGCGCTGTCCCCGGCTCCTGACAGCCAAATCATCCCTGCCGATGCCTACCTCTCGCCTTCCAAGCGGACACACCAGCGGTCCAAGTCGGACGCCACGCATTGCACGAGCCTGGCGACTAGCCTCAAGAGAACAGCCAGCAACCCCAAGGTGGAAAGGGGCTACGATGAGGTGAGTGCCTTAACCTCTCTAGGGTACGTGGGACGCTAACGTCCCTGACCTGACAAACATCCAGTGAAAGTGCAGGGTGCCAAATTCAAACAACACAAATCTCATATTTAAAATTCCTCAAACATACATGTATTATACACCATTTTAAAGATAAACTTGTTGTTAATCCCACCACAGTGTCCAATTTCAAAAAGGCTTTATGACTAAAGCATACCATGCGATTATGTTAGGTCAGTACCTAGTCACAAAAAAACACAGCCATTTTTCCAGCCAAAGAGAGGAGTCACAAAAAGCAGAAATAGAGAGGAAATTAATCACTAACCTTTGATCTTCATCAGATGGCACTCATAGGACTCCATTTTAATTTTAATTTATTTCACCTTTATTTAACCAGGTAGGCTAGTTGAGAACAAGTTCTCATTTGCAACTGCAACCTGGCCAAGATAAAGCATAGCAGTGTGAACAGACAACACAGAGTTACACATGGATTAAACAATTAACAAGTCAATAACACAGTAGAAAAAAAGGGTCTATATACATTGTGCCATGTCAATTTACAGAAATACTCATCATAAATGTTGATGACAATATAACTTATGCATGGAATTAAAGATATACTTCTCCTTGATGCAACTGCTGTGTCAGATTTCAAAAAAGCTTTACGGAAAAAGCACACCATGGAATAATCTGAGTACAGCGCTCAGAGACCAAAACAAGCAATACAGATACCCCCATGTTATGGAGTCAACAAAAGTCAGAAATAGCATTATAAATATTCACTTACCTTTGATCTTCATCAGAATGCCCTCCCAGGAATCCCAATTCCACAATAAATGTTAGTTTTGTTCGATAAAGTCCTTAATTTATGTCCAAATACCTCCTTTTTGTTTGCGCATTTAGTACAGTAATACAAATACGCAGGCAATGGGTCCAGACAAAGTCAAAATAGTTATATTGAAGTTCGTCAAAACATGTCATACGAAGTATATAATCAATCTCTAGGATGTTTTTTATCATAAATCTTCAATTATGTTTCAACCGGAGAATTTCTTTGTCTTTAGAAATGAAAGGGAACGGAGTTAACTCTCATGGGCGCGAGCCTGACTGAGCACATGGCCTTCTGGCAGACCCATGACTCAATCAGCTCTCATTCTCTCCCACTTCACAGTAGAAGCCTGAAACAAGGTTCTAAAGACTGTTGACATCTAGTGGAAGCCTTGGGAAGTGCAATATGACCCCACAGACACTTTATTGGATAGGCTAAGACTTGAAAACCTACAAACCTCAGATTTCCCACTTCTGGGTTGGATTTTTTTCTCTGGTTTTTGCCTGCCAAATTAGTTCTGTTATACTCACAGACATCATTCAAACAGTTTTAGAAACTTCAGTGTTTTCTATCCAAATCAACTAATAATATGCATATCCTAGCATCTGGGCCTGAGTAGCAGGCAGTTCACTCTGGGCACGCTTTTCATCCGGATGTGAAAATACTGCCCTCCACCCCAAAGAAGTTAAAATCTTTTGTCATACAAAAAGAGGGGCGAGTGTTATCTGAGTTGTAGAGTATAGAAGATGTTCTTTTTAACCGTGTCTTCAATAGGCCTGTTGCATACATGTTCTCTTTGTTAATAGTCACTGTAGATGATCGAGCAGAGTAAACCCTGTGTGGATTTTAGTTTTAAGAATCTGAGCCCCTACTCTGATTACCAAGTTTTTCTCTGTGTGTCAGTAATAAATGCGTGTCCTACATAACACTGGGATTCAGCAAGTTAAATTTTTTCAACTACACTAGATCGTGGCAGGTCAGCAAGACTTTTCTTCGCAGGTGCAGTGAATGCTTGCGACTTACGGCATTGTCTCACAATAATATTACTTGTGGAAAAACTGTGTCAAAATGGAACATTCTTTGGGAGCACAGGATTACACATTTAGGATCTTCAGGAGCACTGTTCCAGCTCCTTCTATAGACTGAGGCTAGGCTGGCTAGACCAACTAATAAAGAAGGGGGTGGGGTTAGGTAGCATCTGTCCCACATCTCCAGAGTTCCCTCCCTATTGTTTTGGATGTGCAGTCTACTCCCTCTTCTTTTTGGCTGGACTTCTCAGCCAGATTGCTCTGCAGCTGGTGTCAGAGGTCGGAGTGAGTTTGAGTCCCTCTCGACAGGAGCGCTTGTTGTAAAAATGGGTCACTTTCTATTGTTGCTGGTATTCAATTGTTTACCAGATGCTATTGTGAGTATGGTTTTGTGTTGAGGCAGGATTTGTCAGTGTTGACCAGGGATATGGGCCTTGTGGTAAACCACATGAAAGCCATGCCTCTTGGTTGGAAGAGACACTTTCAAACAGTGTGGTTTCCTTGTGAGTGCACAGGGAAAGAATGTTAGGGATAGTGTTTATCTGCTTCCCCTTTTTGGCCTTTCTGTCTCGCTGACTGTCTGAACTTAAATCTGGCTTGCAGCCTTCTTCCATCTCATCAGGGGATCTGTTATTTTATGAGAAAGACAGAACAATGTCCTGAACCAGAGCAGAGAGATGGTCACATTCCCTCTCCTCTCGTTTTATATATTTTACTCTCATTTCACTTCCACCCCTTTTTAAATGTTTTTTTATATACTTTTTAGGCAAGTGGACTCTCCCAGACATCTTGCTGTGTTGTCTTCTCCCTACTTCCAATGTTCCCTCTTTTACCTCTAGTCTCTCTCGCTCTGCTGCCTTTTTTCATTCTGTTTTTTTGTTCCCGTTTTTGTCATCCTTTTTTTAATATCCCCTAACCCGCCCTCTCTCGGCTAATATCCTCTCCTTCTTTCACTGTCCCTCATTCTGTTTTCCTCCTCTCCCTTCGCCAGTTGTGCCTGCATCAAACCTCCCCGCTGGGATTTTGGGTGCTTAGTGATCCATGTCGGTGCTCTGTGAAGACTCGTGTAGGGCGGGTGGAGCCCAATAACGATCCACAGAACACAACCAACACCACAAAGGAGTTCAAGGGCACATCACTCTATTGACTCTGGTCTTTAGGATGTATGAGCAAAGATGGGCAGAAACTGCATCTCCAATAGAAATCCCTGTCGTGCTGAACTGTGCTTGTGCAGGCCGTGCTTGTCAAAGGCACTCCTTCGATATAACGTTTTTGATGAACCCTTTCACAAGGTTATAGTAATGACAGTTTCTGCTACTTAAGACATTGTCTCAACTGTTTTGCATTTGAGAAAATTAATAATTAAGGATAATTTTTTTTTAAACTTCTCCCATTGACTTGCCAAACTCCGGTCTGCTTCGCAATCGTTCCCGGAAGTCTCGCAATGTTGCGCCTCTGGGTTTAGAAACTGATCACGAGATGTAATGCAAGCAGTCCATTTTGCTTTGATGATAAATACTGTACTGATAGTCCTTATTGATAAGGCTTCACTCGCCATCTTGTTAGTCCTGAGCTGTGTTCAAATACTCATGCTAACCGCACTATTTGTGACAAAATGAGTATGTAATATGCTTATTGGTCATAGTATGGATATAGTTAGGATGCCAAAAGTTCCCGGATATGTCGTACTACAATTGCGAAAATTCGAAGTATACAAGCAGTGGCCCATAATGCAATTCTCCAGGAAATGGTCGTGGCTTTACAACAATTTCAGATTAGAAGAAAATGGCGGAAAATATACAGTGAAAGTACGACGAGAGCGGATACATTGGCTGCTTTTAAGAAAATGTTGAGCAATGTAATAAGGTAATGACTTTTCAAATAAATTGCGTTACATGTTATGTTGGCTGACAATTTTTTAGCTACGCTATCCTTACAAACCACATATCATTACAGTAGCTGAAAGCATAACTTTTGTTTATAGGATGCTAAAATTAACTAATAATATGTAGTGTGTGTATACTAATTGAGTATGCAGTATGTTTGTATGGGTATTCAAACACAGCTCTGTTTAAAGGCCTAATTGAATAACTAGGTTTTTCTCTTTTTACTTGGCCTCTGGCTGCATTGCATCAGTGAGGGGGAAAAAAAACATCAGGACACAAAGCACAGCGAGGAGGAAGACGAATGCTGTGAAATACACTGAAGTGCCTTTGAACGGGGTATGGTAGCCAGGTACACCGGTTTGTGTCAAGAACTGCAACACTGCTGGGTTTTTCCACACTCAACAGTTTCCAATGTGTATCAGGAATGGTCCACCACCCAAAGGACATCCAGCTAACTTGACAACTCTGGGAAGCATTGGCGTCAACATGGACCAGCATCCCTTTCCTGACGAATTCAAATCAAATGTATTTATAAAGCCCTTTTTTACATCAGTTGATGTCAAAAAGTGCTATACAGAAACCCAGCATAAAACCCCAAATGGCAAGCATTGCAAGATGAATTGAGGCTGTTCTGAAGACAAATTGGGGGTGCAACGCAATATTAGGAAGATGTTCTTAATGTTTTGTACACTCAGGGTATGTCCACCATTTTGAGCCGCGCTTTAATGTGAGTGGGACGCCCCCGCAGTGCAGTTTGGGTGGGTGTTGCATAAAGGTGCTTTTGTTTAAAGTCTGGGTTTAGCTGTCAGTGTCCAGCAGGCCCCCTCCGCCTCACTACTTCCCTCTTCCTGCCCCCCGCGTAGTCTTGGCAACAAAGCTGCTGGGCTGGGGCACTGTGGTGGATTAGGATGGCTCCTTTTTTATTCAGAGTGGTATTAAATGTAAAATAGATTAGATGTTTAACTATAGATGCAACTGTCGCTTTACACAAATGATTGTGGTTTTATATATACAAGTACCAGTAAAACGTTTGGACACATACTCATTCCAGGTTCTTTATTTTTACTCTTTACTACATAGAAGAATGTATAATAATAGTGAAGACATCAAAACTATGAAATTTCACACATGGAATCATGTAGTAATCAAAATAGATTTTATATTTGAGATTCTTTAAAGGAGCCACTCTTTGCCTTGACAGTTTTGTACACTTTTAGCATTCTCTCAACCAGCTTCATGAGGTAGTCACCTGGAATGAGTTTAAATTAACAGGCATTCTGCAGCGATACGCCATCCCATGTGGTTTGCACTTAGTGGGACTATTTGTTTTTCAACAGGACAATGACCCAACACACCTCCAGGCTGTGTAATGGCTATTTGACCAAGAAGGAGAGTGATGGAGGGCTGCAACAGATGGCTTGGCTTCCACAATTCTTTAAAAAAAAATCACCCAACCTCAACCCAATTAAGATGAGTTGGATTGCAGAGTGAAGGAAAAGCAGCCAACACGTGCTCAGTATATGCGGGAGCTCCTTCAAGACCGTTGGAAAAGGATTCCAGGTGAAGCTGTTTGAGAGAATGCCAAGAGTGTGCAAAGCTGTCATCAAGGCAAAGGGTGGCTACTTTGAAGAGTATAAAATAGATTTAGATTAGTTTAACACCTTTTTGGTTACTACATTATTCCATATTTGTTATTTCATAGTGTTGATGTCTTCACTGTTATTCTATAATGTAGAAAATAATACAAATTAATGAGTAGGTGTGTCCTAACTTTTGACTGGTACTGTACATACAGTGCATTCGGAAAGTTTTAAGACCTCTTGACTTTTTCCACGTTTTGTTATGTTACATCCTTTATTCTAAAATTGATTAATTAAATGTTTTTCCTCATCAATCTACACACAATACCCACAATGACAGAGTGAATACAGGTTTTTAGAAATATTAGCAAATATATTAAAAAAATAATAATTTACTCTGACAGAGCTACAGAGTTCCTCTGTGGAGATGGCAGAACCTTCCAGAAGAAAAACCATCTCTGCAGCGCTCCACCAATCAGGCCTTTATGGTAGAGTGGACAGATGGAAACCACTTCTCAGTAAAGGCACATGACAGCCCACTTGGAGTTTGCCAAAAGGCACCGAAAGACTCGCAGACAATGAGAAACAAGATTCTCTGGTCTGATAACTCTTTTTGGCCTGAATGCCAAGCGTCTGGAGGAAACCTGGCACCATCCCTACGGTGAACCATGGTCGCAATATCATGCTGTAGGGATGTTTCAGCGGCAGGGACTGGGCGACTAGACGGGATCAAGGGGAAAGCTGAACTGAGCAAAGTACAGAGAGACCCTTGATGAAAACCTCCTCCAGAGCACTCAGGACCTGACTAGGGTGACAGTTCACCTTCCAACAGGACAACGCAGGAGTGGCTTTGGGACAAGTCTCTGAATGTTCTTGAGTGACCCAGCCAGAGTCCGGAATTGAACTCGCTCGAACATCTCTGGAGAGACCTGAAAATAGCTGTGCAGTGACACTCCCCATCTAACCTGACAGAGCTTGAGAGGATCTGCAGAGACAAATGGGAGAAACTCCCCAAATACAGGTGTGCCAAGCTTGTAGCGTCTTACCCAAGAAGACTCTAGGCTGTAATCGCTGCCAAAGGTGCATCAACAAAGTACCGCGTGAAGAGTCTGAATACTTATGTAAATGTGATATTTCAGTAATTTTTTTAAATAAATGTGCAAACATTTGTACAAACCTGTTCTAGCTTTGCCATCATTGGGGAAATAAACGATTGAATCAATTTTAGAATAAGGCTGTAATGTAACAGGGGGGCGCGTCAAGGAGTCTGAATACTTTTCAAATGCGCTGTGTGTGTACAAGTTTGGACACCGCCTTGTTCAAGGGTTTTTATTTATTTTACTATTTTTCTACAATGTAGAATAATAGTGAAGACAAACTATGATATAACACATGGAATCATGTAGTAACCAAAAAATTGTTAAACATATCAAAATATATTTGAGTTTCTTCAAAGTAGCTACCAATAGCACACTAACTCAAACCTCCCCTTTTTTATTGTATGTATACTTGTCCGGTGAATGGATTATCTTGGCAAAGGAGAAATGCTCACAGGGATGTGAACACGTTTGCACATTTTAGGGAATCTTTTTGTGTGTATGAAACATTTCTGGGATCTCTTATTTCAGCTCATGAAATATGGCACCAACACTTTACGTGTTGCTTTTATTTTTGTTCAGTGTAGTTGGATTGGTTGCATTAAAAATAGACATTTTGGTGGCAGACATGCTTCAACATTGACTTGTTTGACTGCTGTAAAATCAGTTTTGTACATTTTTAGACTGACTTCCTTGTAAGATAAACTAGTACAGAGAAGCTATGTGTTGTCACCAGGTTAGCTCTGCATTGCGCAATGGTATTCTAACACGTGGCCATATGTTCAACAATCACCTGGACTACAGGTGCAAAGGACGTCTGCTCTACTGCTGACGTCCATGCATATAGATAATGCATTTCTGCCGCACCTTGTGTTCTGCAGGTAACCAAGCCTCCCTGTCAACTCTATCCCCAGGTCATCAGCAATGTGTACTTTGGTTACAGGTCTATTGGGTGAGCAGTTACTGACTGTACAGGTACATTCCAGAAGGTATCCTGCGCCTAATTGCTCATTTAGGTTAAACTCCTGAAATGCATTGCGTTGTAGAGGAAAAAACAAGATTTTGTGTCATTTAAGCACTGAATCAATCAGCGTGACATTTTTTCAGTTCTTTAAAAATGTGTCCGCAACTCCAGTCAAAATATTTTGCCACCCTTGCACTGTTTTGTTTCTCTTTTCAAAACTGATTGAATTAGTATTTATACTGTGTAGGAACCTGCAAGGTGAGAAGTTACACTAACCGAGAATCACCTGCCTCCAAACAAATTTGAAGTGAAAAATCTTCATTTCATTAAAAAAAGTACTTTCTTGGTTCTGTGCATAGGTGCCAATATATTTGACCCCAACTGTAGAACAACAACGACTAGGACTGTGAAGGTCATAGACTTTTGAATGACTTATAGGTTGGTCAAATTACTTGGTCAGCCAACAATTTTGTATTTCATTTTTCTTGTTTGACTGCATGTGCTGGTGCTGCAGGGAGGGAGGCGTTGCTAGAACATGTTGCTTGTTTCAGCAAGCAGCAACAAAGTTTCATGATGCATCAGGCTGTCCCATCTTCAGTCAGGTGTTTGTTTCAAATCCAGCTTTATTTATACAGCACATTTTAGACATGGCTTGCAACGCAATGTGTTTACATACAATAAATAAAAGCTTAGATATTTACTACAAACAAAAAATCAATAAAAATAATGAGAGAATGTCAAGAGTGTGTAAAGGGTGGCTACTTGGAATCTTGAAAATATTGAAAATATTTTGATTAGTTTAACTTTTTTTTGGTTACTACATGATTCCATATGTGTGTTTTGTCTTCACTATTATTCTACAATGTAGAAAATAGTTTTAAAAAAGAAACCCTCGAATGAGTAAGTGTCCAAACTTTTGACTTGTACTGTATGCCAAGTTGCTCTCTCATAATATCATAATGGACCTGACTTTCTTCACTTCTGCTCTGCCTTTCTCCAACGTCTCTTTAATTTAGTTTCTTCACTCATCCAATGAACTCTGTTTGATGTGGCCTCTTTCAGCTATGGCATCAATGGTTGCTCTTAATTTTCTATTAAAGTGATCAACTAAATCATCACGAGGAAGGCAGAATAAGTGGTGAAGTATTGTTCATACACTCAGTCTGTAGCAACTTCAGAGAGGGAAGCATTTCTTAATAATGCGTTAGGTATTACACTGTGCTATGGGCAACAAGGTAGTAAAAAATGCACAGTGGGGATCCGATACATCAACAATAAAGGATATGTCAATATAAAGCCCCTTGGTATTAACCAGGTCCAGAGTATGGCTGTGGTTATGGGTGGGCCCAGTAACATGTTGGATAAAGTCCATAGAGCTCAAAAGATTAATAAATTCAATGGCCTTGGAGTCTGTCTCTTTTGTCAACATGAATATTAAAATCGCCCAACACAATGATTTTATCATAGTTCTCAAGGACAATAGACAAAAGTTCAGTTTAAACCTCTAGGCTAGGGGGCAGTATTTTGATGTTTGGATGAAACACGTGCCCAAAGTAAACTGCCTATTTCTCAGGGCCAGAAGCTAGAAAATGCATATAATTGGCAGATTAGGACAGAAAACACTAAAGTTTCCAAAACTGTTAAAAATATTGTCTGAGTATAACAGAATTGAATGGCAGGCGAAAACCTGAGGAAAATCCATCCAGGAAGTGCTGTTTTTCTGAAACTACTCTTTTCCATTGCAAGCCTATCCTCCATTTTAAAGGGATATCAACCAGACTCCTTTCCCTATGGCTTCCACAAGGTGTGAACAGTCTTTAGACATAGTTTCAGGCTTTTATTCTAAATAATGAGCGAGAATGATCACATCGTGTCAGTGGATAGCCAGATGTCCTCAGATTTGTGCATGCACGCGTGCCGGGAGCGAGACCTTTTCCTTCTCTTCTATTGAAAAGGCTACCCTCCGGTTGAAATATTATTTATTGTAAAAACAACCTGAGGATTGATTATAAAAAAAATGTTTGACATGTTTCTACGAACTTTACGGATACTATTTGGAATTTTCATCTGCCCTTCGTGACCGCACAAGCCTGTGGATTACTGAACAAAACGCGCCAACCAAATGGAGGTTTTTGGATATTAAGAGAATCTTTATCGAACAAAACAAACATTTATTGTGTAACTGGGAGTCTCGTGAGTGCAAACATACGAAGATCATCAAAGGGAAGTCATTAATTTTGCTTTTCTGAGCTTCATGGCCAATCTACTTTGCTGCTAGCTCTTTAATGTTTTGTCTGAGAGCTGGCCTCACATAGTCTCATGGTTTGCTTTCACTGTAAAGCCTTTTTGAAATCTGACACGCCGGCTGGATTAGCAGCAAGTTCAGCTGTGTTTTGGTGTATTGCACTTGTGATTTCATGAAAAATTTAATATTTTTAGTAATTTAATTAGAATTCACCGGATAGTACGGGGGAGGCTTCAATAAGAGCGGCACTACAGTATGATTACAGCCATGTTTCAGTGAGGAACATGCAATCAACTTTGCTCAGTAATGAGGTCATTCACGAGGGAGGTTTTATTTGTGATTGCTTTAAAAAAAAATGAGAGTTTCATATTCTGTCCCTGGGGCATCTGCCTTGAGGTAACCAATGGAATAAGAATCAAATGATTAATGTTAGACCCACTAGAAGGTGAAGATAACCTCTCTAGGGGGTGTGGGATGCTACCGTCCCTCCTGGCCAACATCCAGTGAAATTGTAGAGCGCCAACTTCAAAAACAGAAATACTCATAACAATTAATATAACATCGGTTTAAAAATGAACTTTGTGTTAATCCAACCACGGTGTTAGATTTCAAAAAGACTTTACAGTAAAAGCAAACCATGCGATTATCTGACAACAGCGCCCAGCAGACCAATCATTACAAACAGTTAGCAGTCAAGAAGAGGAGTAACAAAAGTCAGAAATGGCGATAAAATGTGTATCACTTACCTTTGACCTTCATAAGATTGCACTCCCAAGATTCCATGTTACACAAATGTTCATTTTGTTCGATATTGTCCCTCTATATTCAAAAACCTCAGTTTTGTTGGTGTATCCCCCCCCCCCCCAGTAATCCATGGAACAAAGCGCGGTCACAACAGACACAAAATCTAAAAAGTACCATAAAAGTTTGTAGAAACATGTCAAACGATGTTTGTAATCAATCCTCAGGTTGTTTTTGTCATAAATAATCAATCATATTTCAACCGGACAATGGCTTCGTCAATAGAAAAGGAAAAACAAGAAAGGCACGGTCCAGGTTACGTGCAGGACTCATGTCTGGAAATTTCCACTGTCGTCTCATTGAAAGTGGTGTTTCTCCCTCATTTTTCAGAGTAAAAGCCTGAAACTATGCCTAAAGACTGGCCACATGTAGTGGAAGCCATAGGGATCGTGAACTGCGTCCATAAGTCTTTGTATGGTGGATAGTCTTTCAATGGAAAAACCGGCATTTCAAAAATAATAGCACTTCCTGGATGGATTTTCCTCAGGTTTTCGCCTGCCATATCAGTTCTGTTATACTCACAGACATTATTTTAACAGTTTTGGAGAGTAGAGTGTTTTCTAGAAATTAGAGTCCTATCCAAATCTACCAATTATATGCATATCCTAGTTTCTGGACCTGAGTAGCAGGCAGTTTTACTTTGGGCATGCTTTTCATCCAAAATTCCAAATGCTGCCCAATACCCTAGTGAGGTTAAAGAAACGTACTGTAAATTAGGTTACTAACAATAACCATAGTTCCATTTCTACAGGAGTTTACAAGATTTCCAAGTCCTATTTTGCTTATTCTGACAGGGTGAACTGGAGCACTACCAGACCCTGTCCATCAGTCTCTAAAACAGTTTGCAGTGTTGCTGGAAATTATCCCGGAACCCCTGCGGTTAGAGTGAATCCCATATCTTTATAAAAAAGTGCTGGTTGGTCCCACAGCAAATCGAAGTTGTCACAAAAAGAGACATTTCTGTCATTGCAACATTTCTTCAGGTGCTTGTTCAGGGTAAAGAGTCAGCTAAAACATTCCAAGCCCCTTCAGTAGCACGGGAGGGGGCTTTAGAGAATTATTATTTTCCCTGTGCTAACGAGGGTGTTTTTTAAAAAGCTAAGCTGTTTGGTAGCTGGAGCGGATCTTCTCGGACAGATGAAGAGTGGCCAGACTGCCTCCCCTATCGCCTATGTCTTGTGAGTGTCCAGCCAGATGTTAAGGAGTTGACCTTAAAATCTGTCTGTTGGATTGGGACAGATCAACGCTGCCCGACTCATTGACAGTTTTGCTATAGGTGGCATTTAGATCTGACATTGGGTTTTCCTGGATTACGGCAAGGTCGGTGTACTTAGAAAGCAAGTTATCCTTTTCTCCCAGCCAAGCTAACAGCCAGAACATCTCTTCCTTAAACTGCTTGATGATGGTGCATTTCAGGCAAACAAATCCCTGCCCATTTTCCAGTCACACCTTCATTGTGTGAAAAACATTTATCCTGATACAACTGTGCCCTGCTGTGGATAAAAACACAGGTGGGCAAGCGCTGCCAGCGTTGGCCTGCTCGGTTTTCATGATGGCTAGCGGCTAACTGCTACTTAACAGGAATTCAGGACATGTTTTGGGAAGTGTTGCCCAGACACTATTTATTTGGAACACAAATGAATTATTGTGCCTTGTTAAGCACTGGTCCAGAACGTGTTAGAAAAAAAAAAAAACTTTTTAAATGAGGAAATCCAATCCCAGTAACTCTCAGGGACCCTTCCTCAATAGACTGTCCTGTCCACTCCGGAAGTGATGTTCAGGAAGTCATGACGTTTGGTCATGGTCCAGAAAACGACACTTCACAGGAAAGGCGTTTGATATTTGACTACGAAAGTAGAACACAAAGGAAGCTATTTGGTTTGCGTGTCAACACAAAAAGACCTAAGGAAATGCAATGAAACACGGGTTCCTCATCCTGGAAAAAAAAGTTTTGAATGGGCCTAACCAATGTCACCTCTCGGCTCTGTTTCAATGTCCACACCAACCAGCATACCACCTAGTGTATGTATTGGACACGATTTCTTTGTGGTATACTAATATGGACATTGCACTACATTCCAAAGGTCTCTCAACCCCTTGGGTTGTTTTCCCTCTAATTGGATAACTTGCTTCAGGTTTTCCCCCAACAAAAAATTTCAGACACTGCTAAATGTAATGTCTCCTGATCCTGAATGAGAGGATAGTATAGGAAGATTTTGAGTGGAAAGCTCCAGTGTCACATGCAAGGTCAGTCATAATTACACATTTTACTTGGTAGTTCTAAGCAACATAATCTGGTAGTAGTTCATGTGGCAAAAATAGGCCTACCTGGTATTTTAAGGTAGATATCAAATCAGTTTTATTTGTCACGTGCGCCGAATACAACAGGTGTAGACCTTACAGTGAAATGCTTACTTGCAGGCTCTAACCAATGGTGCGAAAAAGTGCGTGTAGGTAAGTAACGAATAAAACAACAGTAAAAAGACATTTGAAAAAAAGAGTAGCAAGGCTATATACAGACACCTGTTAGTCAGGCTTATTGAGATGGTATGAACATGTAGGTATCGTTAAAGTGACTGCATATATGATGAACAGAGTAGCAGAAGCGTAAAAAGAGGGGTTGGCGGGTGGTGGGACACAATGCAGATAGCCCGGTTAGCCGATGTGCGGGAGCACTGGTTGGTTTGGCCATTTAGGTAGTATGTACATGATTGTATAGTTGAAGTGAATATGCAAATAAGATAAACGGAGAGTAGCAGCAGCGTAAAAAAGGGGTTGGGGGTGGCACACAATGCAAATAGTCTGGGTAACCATTTGGTTACCTGTTCAGGAGTCTTATTGCTTGGGGGTAAAAAGTGTTGAAGCCTTTTTCTCCTAGACTTGGCACTCCGGTACCGCTTTCCATGCAGTAGTAGATAGAACAGTCTATGACTGGGGTGGCTGGGGTCTTTGACAATTTTTAGGGCCTTCCTCTGACACCGCCTGCTGTAGAGGTCCTAGATTGCAGGCAGCTTAGCCCCAGTTATGTACTGGGCCTCTGAAGTGCTTTGCGGTCGGATGCCGAGTAATTGCCGTACCAGACAGTGATGCAACCGGTCAGGATGCTCTCTGTTGCCGCTGTAGAACCTTTTGAGGATCTCAGGACCCATGCCCAATCTTTTTAGTTTCCTGAGGGGGAATAGGCTTTGTCGTGCCCTCTTCACGACTGTCTTGGTGTGCTCGGTGATCCTTTTTCCTGTAGTCCACAATCATCTCCTTAGTCTTGGTTACATTGAGGGATAGGTTGTTATTCTGGCACCGCCAGGTCTCTGACCGTCTCGTCGTGATTAGCAAACTGTTTTCATCTGCAAACTTAATGATGGTGTTGGAGTCGTGCCTGGCCATGCAGTCGTGGGTGAACGGGGAGTTTTTTTAACATTTATTTTACCTTTTATTTAACTAGGCAAGTCCGTTAAGAACAAATTCTTATTTTCAATGACGGCCTAGGAACAGTGGGTTAACTGCATGTTCAGGGGCAGAACGACAGATTTGTACCTTGTCAGCTCGGGGGTTTGAACTTGCAACCTTCCGGTTACTAGTCCAACGCTCTAACCACTAGGCTACCCTGCCGTGTACAGGAGGGGACTGAGCACACACCCCTGGGGAGCTCCAGTGTTGAGGATCAGCGTGGCAGATGTGTTGCTACCTACCCTCACCACCTGTGGGCGGCCTGTCAGGAAGTCCAGGATCCGTATTGACGCTTTGCCTGTTTGATGGTTCATCACAGGGCATAGCAGGATTTCTTGTAAGCTTCCGGGTTAGAGTCCTGCACCTTGAAAGCGGCAGCTCTACCCTCTTAGCTCAGTGCGAATGTTGCCTGTAATCCATGGCTTCTGGTTGGGGTATGTACGTACAGTCACTGTGGGGATGACGTCCTCAATGCACTCATTGATAAAGCCAGTGACTGATGTGGTGTATTCCTCAATGTCATCGGAAGAATCCCAGAACATGTTCCAGTCTGTGATAGCAAAGCAGTCCTGTAGTTTAGCATCTGCTTCATCTGATCATTTTTTTTATAGACCGAGTCACTGGTGCTTCCTGCTTTAATATTGGCTTGTAAGCAGGAATCAGGAGGATAGAGTTGTGGTTGGATTTACCAAATTGAGGGCGAGGGAGAGCTTTGTACGTGTCTCTGTGTGTGGAGTACAGGTGATCTAGAATTGTTTTTCCTCTGGTTGCACATTTAACATGCTGATAGAGGTTTGGTAGAACTGATTTAAGTTTCCCTGCATTAAAGTCTCCGACCACTAGGAGCGCCACCTCTGGGTGAGTGGTTTGCTTATTTCCTTATACAGCTGGCTGAGTGCAGTCTTAGTGCCAGCATCTGTCTGTGGTGGTAAATAAACAGCCATGAAAAGTATAGCTGAGAACTCTCTAGGCAAGGAGTGTGGCCTGCAGTTTATCACAATATACTCTACTCCAGGCGAGCAAAATCTAGAGACTTCCTTAGATTTTGTGCACCAGCTGTTGTTTACAAATATGCACAGACCGCCCCCCTCGTCTTACCGGAGTGTGCTGTTCTATCCTGCCGGTGCAGCGTGTATCCCGCTAGCTGAATATCCATATCGTCATCCAGCCACGATTCCGTGAAGCATAGGATATTAGTTTTTGATGTCCCTTTTGGTAGGATATTCGGGATCGTACCTCCTCTAGTTTATTGTCAATGATTGCACGTTGGTGAGTAATATTGATGTAACGGCAGCTTTCCTAGTGGTCTTCTGCGGGTCTGGACAAGGCATCCGGCTCTTTGTCCTCTGCGTTGCTTCCTTTTGCGAATAATTGGGATGTCTGCCCTGTGGGGTGTTTGGAGAATATCGTGTGAGTCCTGCTTGTTGTTGTTGATATGATGGAGATGCAGAAATTAAACAGCATAGTGGGTCAATTTCCGCAACATCTAAGCACATTAAAGTTCGAGGATCAACTTCTCCACAGTTTTGATCGCCTGGCTACCACGATATAACTGTGAGAGCAAAGTCTTGCCTCTCACGCATCTCAATATCTCTGGTGGCAACATGATTTTGCTGAGTGCCCCTTTAACTAAGAATTGACAAATTAAGCTCATCTTTTTTTTGTGTGTTACTTATCTTAACAAAAATTGAACTGTCCTATATGTTAGACTACTTAATTGGAGCTTGATTCATTGTTTCCATAAAACTAATAAGTAACTATTTTTTAAATAGTTACCTTTTGATTGAGATGTTATCTAATTCCAAAGTAGCCTGAAAGTGGAACTGACAGCATTTTAGCAACATTAAATCTTAATCTGTTCACATACACCCTTCCAGGAAGAATGACACTTTTTAAAACATTTTCTGACATCAAGCACTTATGGTCAGTTTCATGCATTCATTCATTCTTAGAATGTTTGGGAATTACGTAGAGTAAGGCATTTATGAAAATGCTATAGCAATATAGAATTTGTGCGTTTTGGACAGTTAGGTTTCATTTACTGCAGTTTCTACTAATAAAAACATGTCTTGTCCAGGACCGGAGTATATGCAGACCGTTGCGCCAGTAGACCTTTTATGTAAAGGCATTTCCAATCAGGCCTGACATAATTCACTTTGAACTGGACTGTGTGTTTACAGGCAGTTGCAACTGTGCAACTTCAGATCCGTAGAACGCATTCGCCAAAAGCCACAAAATAACGTTACACCTGACTGGATTTCTGCCACTATGTCAATACCACGGGAGTCCTTTTTACATTTGTGACATTTACAATCCTATTGATGAAATAGTCATAAAAAGGAAATCTCTCTCTCTCGATGGTTTGCACAACAAGATCATCAACTAATGTTAGCCAGAGCAAGATGGGGAATTGAAGCCTACTCATCCTTCTGCAGCTTGTCTGCCTATGATTTGTACTTGTCCCAACCAAGCACCTAAGCTAACTGGCTAAAGTTGGCTAGCTCTACTATAGCTACTTCCAGACACTGTATACATGTTATCTAGAGCAGGGTTTCCCAAAATCTGTCCTAGGGCCCCCCTGGCTGCACATTTTGGGTTTTGCCCTAGCACTACACAGCTGTTTCAAATAATCAATGCTTGATGATGTTGGTTATTTGAAACAGCTGTGTAGTGCTAGGGCAAAAAACTAAGCATGCACTGGGGGGCCTCAGGAAACCCTGATCCAGTGCATTCGTGACTATTACTGACATGGTCGTAGTGCATTCGCAAATTCATCAGTTATTCTGCGCTCTGGGAGACATACGAAATCAGAGAGGATGGCATATCTCTTGCATTCGCAACTTCACTCTGGCTAACTGGATAACAGTCGTTCTAGTTCTTGCTAGCTAACCAAATGACACTTGCATCTGTGTGGAGCCACTGTTTTTGTACAAAATATTGAGTCGTTGAAACGGTGCATACCGAATGGCGGCACCAAACAATGTACCTGGTCAGCTGCGATTTCCAACCTGATAGCAAGAAATGCATTGGTGAAATTATATTTATCATGCATTGAATTGCATCCATCTATTCTGCCAACAATGCCTTAATGTACAATAATGGAATGTTGATTCAAATATAACCTATTTTTAAAATCTCTATGAAATTGGTTTTGTAGCATTAACTGGGAATTTGATATGTCTGTTTGTTCCACTTTAATAGTGGACTGTAGAACAAAGGACTTCCAAGATTTGTTCTTTGTCCTACTGTAATGGTATTGAACATTGTTCATACTCGAGATATTAAGATATTGGACACCATAAGTGGTGACTAAACATTCCAAAGGCCCCAGAGCTTGTTTGGCATATGCATTTCTCTCAACCCTCTAATTTTAACCAATGCTATACTGACACCTGGTGCCAGTATGTGGTACTGCAACAGGTTGACATAAATTCTCCATTATCTGCTTGTTTCTTCTCCCTGTGGCCATATATTCTTAGTCTTATAACTCCCTTGGTTTTCTTTCTTCTGATTCTGCTCCTGAAACATCCCTCTTTCATGTCTCATCATACCATATTTGTCCTCCCTCCTTTCTCAGCCTGTCATTTGAGTAGTCATTGAAGGAAGGACCTGGGGAAAAGTTGTGCCACTTGTCATGTGCTGTAACTCGCTGTACATTTTCTTCAAAACACAAAAAGACGTGTTTGATCTAGAGTCTAACCGCTCTCCTCCTCTCTGTAGCCGCTGCGCCTGACGCCACAGAGGGAGTTCATCAAATCTCTGATGGGCATTGGCAAGCGGCTGGCCACGCTGCCCACCAAGGAGCAGAAGACCAAGCAGCTCACCTCAGAGCTGTTAGTGCTCAACCACAAGCTGCCCGCCCGCGTCTGGCTGCCCACTGCAGCCTTCGACCATCACGTGGTGCGCGTGCCCCATACACAGGCCGTGGTGCTCAACTCCAAAGACAAGGTGACCAGAAGGCCTAGTAGTTTAAAACCTTTTTTAGTTAACTCATTTAGTTATTTTCTGAGGTGCCTGGAGTTTTAAATGGAATGTGCCCCAATACTCTTTCCATGGGACTAACTGGTTACATGGACCTTAAAAAAAAAAAAAAAAGCTCTAGAATTCCATTCCCTAAGTATGACCTCTGACCTCCTTCATTGTCCCCTTCCTCTCAGGCCCCGTACATCATCTATGTGGAGGTGCTGGAGTGCGGGAGTTTCGAGACGTCTGCCATTCCCGTGCGCATTCATGAGACGCGCATCCGCAGTGCCCGCTCTGCGGACAACCTCCTCCCAGAGTGCGTTGGCATCACAGCCGAGCAGCGCGCCGGCAGCTTCTCCACCGTGCCCAACTATGACAACGACGACGAGGCCTGGGCCGTGGACGACATCGGCGAGCTGCAAGTGGAGGTAGGTACCCGTGGGGAACCACATGGTGGCACCGTGTGACTTTCCATCACATTTTGATGACAAGGGTGATGGAGTGAATCAGATTTGAATGTACTAGAACCCTGGGGTCCTTCTATGGTTCCAGCTCCCAGAAGGCCACACCAGTAGCAGCGACAACATCTCCCAGTTCTCTGTGGACAGCATCACCAGCACGGAGAGCAAGGAGCCCATCTTCATCGCCGCCGGCGACATCAGGTACAGGGGTCACTGTCAGCTAGAATTGCTCTGCTAGCTTGTAGTTTCTCTTTCAAGACTTGCTTGACTTGGGGGGCTGTCTTTTTTTTCCCAAGTCAGTCCATTACATTAGTTCACAGAAACCCCCAAATTACATTGTTATAGAGACCTCTGATTATTCACTATTAAGAGTTCATATACATTTTGACTGATGGAACTTCATGCCTTTTTTTTAACCAAATTTCCATGCCCAATAACTGGTGGCGTCGCTGTAGCCTACATGGAAAGAAGTCGGCATAAATGTGGCATTGACACTAGAAGGCTGCTGGTCTGTGATCCCATATAGACCTATCTCCTACCGTTGTGCTGTTGATCAAGGCACTTAACACCCTCCCCCCCCACAAAGTAAAATAACTGCACTGTAAGGCCACTGTATTAAACACATGTGATCAACCCTCCATCTGGAGAGCTACTGGCTGTTCAGGCTTTTGATTCAGCCCTGAAACACACCAGTCTGCCTAACAAGGTCCTGTTGAGCAGCTGATGTTTAGGCTACAATGTAGTGTGTTAGAGCAGGGCTTGAACAAAAGCCTGTACGCCCAGAAGTGCTCTTGGAGGACGGTTGACCACCCTTGATATCAAATATTGCAACGTTACAACCAGATACTTTTATCTTGTTAGAATTATTCCCTCATTTAAAATGGATCATGTAGGCTACTTCAAAGCAAGGTAGCTAACTAACACATGTTTATCTATAACCTTAAGGCTAAAATGTTTGTTTCTGGGGAGCTATTTGTCAATGAGGCTATTTTTAGAATATTTTCAACGTCGGAATTACATAGCCTACTGTTTTAAGAGGGGGGAATCGCAGCTTTTAAATAACGGTGTTAGATCTATTTCTCAACGTTGCTGGTGGAAAGGCTGAGTCAACGACTAACTTTTTAGATATAGATCATGCGAAGACTAGCGAAATAGCTTGTAGCATGGCTAATTATGTTTTGAATTGGCTGTTCTGTTAGTCTATCCTTATTTTATAGGCCTACTGCTGCCTAAATGTCGATCTCTCCTTGGTCAATGGCCCACTTCCACACACACACACAGATGATCCGCAGCACACATACTCGCTGAACGGTAGGCATAATTCTGATCAGGGCTGATCTGTAAATGTAATGATTTATGAACATAACCCTGATTTTTGACAACTTGGAACATCGCATCCTGGTGTTCAGGCTGGCGCATTCTCAAACTCTGACAGTCTACTGGCACACACACCGGATTCAGAGACTAGTGTCAAATAAGCTTGAACAAAGAGGAGTCAGGATATGAAAGCACACTCTCCATTATTATTCAATGCCGAGCCTTCACTTTGATCAACTGTTTTTTTTTGCCGCTTCTGTGTGATTTGCTGCTCCCCCCCCCCCCACACACACACACTTTTTTTTCTGAAGGAGACGACAGTTCCCCAAAAATTTGAGGATCCGGTATGGCTCTCAGGACAGCTCCGGCCCAAGTCCAAGCAATGCTTGTTATATTTTCATGTATTTGGGTCCATCGCTATGGTCTGGATAGAGGTTTTACAACATGTTTCTTTCTTAGGCGACGTCTGTCAGAGAACCTGGCCCACACCCCCACTACGTTCCGGAAAGATCCGGAGGACCCGTCCGCTGTGGCGCTCAAGGAGCCCTGGCAGGAGAAAGTCAGGTGGGTGATTGGCAGATCAGAATGAATAGAAGGGACACACATGGATGAGCGTACACAATCCCACCTGACAATACATGTCTATCACACTTAGGTGCAGCGAAGAACAGCACATTGTGGCATTGTCAAGTAATTTGCTGTGTCTCACTATTTCCTCCCGCTCTCTCTCTCCATCCCGCAGGCGGATAAGGGAGGGCTCTCCTTACGGTCACCTGCCAAACTGGCGGCTGCTGTCGGTCATCGTGAAGTGTGGGGACGACCTGAGGCAGGAGCTACTGGCCTTCCAGGTGCTCAGCCAGCTGCAGGTACGTGACCCTCCACAGTCGAGTCCCATTCCACAGAAATGCTATAATAATACTAATAATGGATTATTATTAGCATTCCCCGGCTAATGCGCTCCACTTCTCCCCCTTCTTCTCCAGTCCATCTGGGAGCAGGAGCGCGTCCCCCTGTGGATCAAGCCCTATAAAATCCTGGTGATGTCATCGGACAGCGGGATGATTGAGCCCGTGCTGAACGCTGTCTCTCTGCACCAGGTGAGCGCATTTTTATTAATTAAATAGACTCCACTTGAAATGTCATGACAAAGCTGCCCAAGTTGTTTAGCTATGTGATGCAGTACGACTGCCCTCTTGAGATGAAGATTCTGATAATATAAGTAACAGTTTGATCTTGCACTATTATCAATAGCTATTTTGTACAGAATACCGTGTTGGTTGCCATTTCTAATGGAGTGCTGTGTCTGTGCTCCAGGTGAGGAAGCAGAGCCAGCTGTCTCTGCTGGACTACTTCCTGCAGGAGCACGGCAGCTACACCACCGAGGCCTTCCTCACCGCCCAGCGCAACTTTGTGGAGAGCTGCGCCGGCTACAGCCTCATCTGCTACCTGCTGCAGGTCAAAGACAGGTGGGCAGCCCTCCCTTCTCATCCCTCCTTTAGTTTCACTAGTACTATTACTCCCCTGTTCTATTTCCCCTCTCCACTTCCTGCATCATTGAGGATGTTTGGCTGCGTTTACACAGGCAGCCCAATTCTGATCTTTTGACGATAATTGGGCTGCCTGTGTAAACACTGCTTTTGTGGTGTGATAAACTACCACATCCCACCCTCTCCTGTATTCCTATATGTTTTACTCACTCCCCCTTCTGTCGTCTCCTTTCTCCAGACACAATGGCAACATCCTCCTGGACTCTGAGGGCCACATCATCCACATTGACTTTGGTTTCATCCTGTCCAGCTCACCCAGAAACCTGGGCTTTGAGACCTCTGCTTTTAAGCTCACCAGCGAATTTGTGGATGTGAGTCAAATAAATTAGTGAATGTGCGTTGTCACATAAAACTGTAAACTGGAATTGCTCATACAGCTAGCTGCCTAACAATTGAGTGAGCAATCTCACAATGTTCACTACATAAATACATTTGTTGGTGTGTTAAAAGATGCTATTAGCGATATTGAGTTAGCTGGTTATCTGCATAACCTGTCGGTTTTGCATGTGTAAAAAGTCAACTCTGTTGTCCGCGGTTTTCTCTCAGGTGATGGGAGGCCTGTATGGAGACATGTTCAACTACTACAAGGTGCTGATGCTCCAGGGCCTGATAGCTGCTCGCAAACACATGGAGAAGGTGGTCCAAATAGTGGAGATCATGCAGCAAGGTACTGTTTGCTAAAACGGTATATGAGCATGGTCAGTGTGTCGCCGTTTCCATGTACATGATCTTTCTGCCCTGTGTCTGGTTTCTTTTATGGTCTTGCTATTACAACTCCCATCTCCCCTCCCCCACCAGGCTCTCACCTGCCCTGCTTCCATGGCTCCAGCACCATCCGCTACCTGAAGGAACGTTTCCATATGAGCCTGACGGAGGAGCAGCTACAGGTGCTGGTGGAGCAGATGGTGGATGGCTCCATGCGTTCCATCACCACCAAGCTTTATGACGGCTTCCAGTACTTCACCAACGGCATCATGTGAACAGTTCAACACCGGGACACAACCACATAGGACATCCACATGGGAGAGCAAGCAATCGTGTACACACACACACATACAGATGGTGGCGAACATGTGCATATGGACTCAAACATGTGCTTGCCATAGCAGCACATCTACAAAAATGGACTCTTGTATAGACTAGTACTACAGGACTTGTTTGCGAACTTGATATGTTCTTTGTCTTAGACAGACTTCTGCCCCCTCCTCCCCCCTCCTTGTTTTGGCCTTGTGGAGGGGGAGACTGCACCTCCTTCCTCCTGTCCATAGGCCTTTTACCTCATTGACGGTTTAAAAAAAGAGGCATAACGCACAGTTCAAATCACACACGAAAACGATTAAGTATCAATATTGGAGTAGGTACTTCATTGAAAAGGGAAGGAGCAATGTGGGAGAGAGCGTGGTCTAAATTCAGAGGAGCCAAGAAGCGTTTTCTCAGATTGGACAACTACAAGAGCAAATCAGAGGTACATATCGAATATGTACTTATTTTCCATTGTTCTTAGAGCAAAATGGACTTTGAGAAGCCACTATGTAATGACAAAGAAAGCACAAGACAGGTTTTCTAATGGACATTTTCCCTTCTTCTCTGAAAATTCTGTGGTCATCAAGAATGAGCCAGCCCAAAGAGAGGGGGGGAAGGACTATTAAAAACCATGGGTGTATGAGTGTTATCTGTCAGGAAAACAACACTTTATTCCAAGAGTTTGATTTGTTTTGAACTGGAAGTTTGAACTAGGACCAACACGTCTCTTCGTAGGGGTCCAAGCATGCAGCGAAACTGCTGGTTGTGTTTTTCTTCCCATCCTTAAAAGGAGCAGTTTCATTTCAATCTGGGTTTCATCCAGTAAAGCACATCTGTACTTACTGTTACAGATAGAAATACCATGAATAAAAAGGACTGTTCTCTCTCATCACATGACAGTCTGTATGTTCAACAGACTGTGTCATGCCAACATACATCATGTAGGGCTTTGCTTTGCTAGTGTCACTCTTAAAGCCACCATACTTGAAGGAACGCTAGCGTCATGCTGAGCCTCATGCACTTGACAGTTATGTTGAACCAAAATGGCTACCTGTGGTTACATATATAAAACAATTGCAATGGATTTATGCAAAAAAAACTCAACATTGATGTTCCACTAATGTTTGTCTTTCATCTCTAACTAAATGTGTATGTTAACGCATTATTGTATGTTATGTTAACTAAGGTTGCATATTTAACGAATGCTCAACACGTCCCTCTCTCGTTGGCACTCAGATGCATTCCTGTGACTAACTCGGGCCAATCCAGAGAGAGGGTTGTCCTTGAGCAGACAATGTAAATAATGGGAGTGATGATTTCATTCCTCTGTCTGTTTTTATTTCTCCTTATTTCGAACAGTATGAGCTCATTATCACAAGTCAACTTCCTTTATGTGAATGTTTTTTTAAATATGATACTCTACGAAACCGATTTTTAGTTTTTTGCTCTCTCAAACAAACATGTATTCAGTATTGAAGAGAGCTGTTTGAAAAAGCTACATGCTGGGATAGCCTATAACTTATATTACCTGCTTTTGTTTGAAAGCTGTGTTGTCGGTGGGTGGCTTTAGTGTATAGCAAAAATGACAGAGAGAAATCAAATTAGTCATTCATGTGAAAAACCAATGCCTTGAGACATACAACTTTTATCAATGCAACAGTTGGGACAAAGGCGTGCAGGTCATGTACCCAGGAAGTTTGATCAAAAGTTTTAAACACTTCCTGCTTACTCTTCAGTAAATACTACTTTCATTGCCTTTCCCCTTCATTTATTCCAACCCTAACATTATTCTGTAAAATGATGTAAATAACTCAAGTGCATTTTTATCTTTACCGGAGTGGGTTCTGTCAAACCCCCGTTGATGTTCTCTCCTATTCTGAACCATGGAGAAGCAGAATTGTGTCCTTGTCCAGTGTCACCAGCTAAATACTTGTCCATGGGTACAGACTGCTCCAGATAATGTATAGATCACACTGTTGTTCTGAACAGAAAAATGTCTGCTCTACATGGAAAGTTTTTTTGCCCTTTTTTAAGTTCTGAACATTGTGCCCTCAGAGAGACGTGGTTTTAGACGGAACTGGTCCACCGCTAACACCAAGCAAAGCATTTATTTGACTAAATTAACAAGTCCTTCGTCCTTGATAAAGACATTTTAGAATGTACAGGGGAAGAAATATTGCCCACTTTTGTATCAGAATGCTAACACTTTAATCTTCCTAATTATGTTTCGCTTTTCATACACATGGTACAGAGACGAACCTTGTATCATGGTGCCTAAATGCATGACTCCTTCAATAAATTGGAAAGTTTTGTTTACTTGTATATTTTCTTGGTTTTCTTAACATGTGATGATAAATTGTAGGGGGAATTTTGGATATATAATTGAATAAAATGCAAGTCACGATTACATATACACCCAGTAAACTAGTAATGTATTGCAATAGATTTCTGTTTTCAGTTGCATCAAGGATAGTCTTTGTTAATTCTGTTTTTAATATGGAGTGATGCTATGGCAGGCTATATTGTAATCAACTGAATATGAATTGTAGCAAATTTAATGACAACCTGTCCTCTACAGCTCTTTTACAGTGATTCTAATAATTTGCAGTGCTGATGCTATGATGGCTGTTTTACACACACAGCCGAATTCTGATCTTTCATTAATTGGTCTTTCGACCAACCAAATCTGATGTGAAAATATCTTTGGTCAAAAGACCAATTAGTGAACAAATATCAGAATTTGGCTGCCTGTGTAAACTCGGCCAATGACTTTAATTCTACGGTTGTAACTACTTTGTCAAAGTTCAGCATTCTTCCAACAAACACGGTCTTGATTGGACTTCGACATTTTTGGCTACCTGAAGCGTTTGTCTTTCATTAATAGGAGCAGTTTTTCTTGATTTGAGTCCAATATCAGAGACGAGCATCGTGCAGCCGGCGGCCGTGTATATCTAGGCCTACTGTAAGTAAAAAAAAAAAATCTAAACTGCAATATATTTAAATTAAATTCCACTCTGCACATTTATATACAAAATTCATCAAATGATGAGGGAGAATGACAGACAGACTGCAAATATATTTTGAAAGACCTGTAAATCTAAAACTTTTCTTGACTTTCAGAATGTGGTTGTGGAAAGCAAGGCTAACCCTGAGACTGAGCCCTGAAGGCCACAACAGTTAACACACTAACCGGGTGAACTACTATAACATGATGATATGGATATTACAAGTGTGTATGTGCCCGAGTCTATAAATGAGGGAGCTCATATGTGTGTTTTAGGCGTGTGAGGGTCAGGAGGGGTAAACAATTCTGTTACTACAGTGGCCCAGATCTCCACTCATGATGAAAATAAGAGACCGGCGGAGAGCCATGTAGGCGGACTGTAAGGAAAAACTCTGCCATAATATCCCTACAAAATTCCTCAAATGGCCCCTCTATACAGAACGCCATTGGTGAGAACACACCAGGGCTCCCGAGTGCCACAGTGGTCTAAGGCACTGCTGTGTCATTACAGACCCTGGTTCGAACTCGGGCTGTATCACAATCCGGCCGTGATCGGGAGTCCCGTAGGGTGGCGCACAATTGGCCCATTGTCATCTGGGTTAGGGGAGGGTTTGGCTGGGGTACGCCGTCATTGTAAAATAAGAATTTGTTCTTAACCTTTAACTAGGCAAATAAGTCCGATAAATAAAAATAATTTTTAAAAAAAGGTTCTCGGACCAGACGGCCACGTGTAAGTAGCCTTTAACTGAACAACCGACAAATCACTTTTCAATAGATTTTTAGAAAACACAGCAATATAAACTTCTCTTGACTTTGAAAATGTGGTTGTGGACAATGAGACTGAGACTTGAGAACCCTGACCTGTCCACAGAGCTGCATCACCTGGTAAAAGAAACAGAGTCTGTACTCTGTGTGTTAATACAGCATGTAAATGTGTGATAATAGGAATAGGCTACATTACTGAATGACTTGGTCTTGTGTGAGTGTGTTATGTGCCCAAGGCTGTAAATGAGGGTGGTCATGTGTGTGTGTATGTATTTCAGGTGTCAAGACATCAAATATTCTCCATGGTGGCACAATCCCTCTCAGATGGATACAAAACAACAGGGATGAAAGTAAGATTCTCTCACTACGATGGCCGAACTCCCTTCTCAGGGAGAGCAGTAGACAGAACGGCTCTAAAAGAGGCGATGAAGAGAAAGAACATGAAGGGTGGAGAGGAGAGCGTGCCAACAATGAAGATCGGCGAGAAGGAGAACGACATGTAGTGTGCAAAGATAACGAACTTGGCGATAGAGGGAGAAGAAATGTATTGCCACCTGAAGTTCTGAGAGGATGGAGGAAGACATTGCAAACAGAGCTGAAATCAGCGAGATCGGAGTTGGAGAGCCAGAAGCAAGAGGTCCAAAACCAGATGGAGAACTGGCATAATCCCGATCAACCAGTGCTCCTGCACATTGGCTAACCAAATTGTGTCCCGCCACCCACCAACCCCTCTTTTACGCTACTGCTACTCTCTGTTCATCATATATGCATAGTCACTTTAACAATATCTACATGTACACACTATTTCCATCAGCCCGACTAACCGGCGTCTGTATGTAGCCTCGCTACTTTTATTTTTCACTGTTGTTTTTATTTCTTTACCTACCTATTGTTCACCTAATACATTTTTTGCACTATTGGTTAGAGCCTGTAAGTATTCATTTCCATGTAAGGGCAACACCTGTTGTGTTCAGCACACGTGACAAATAGACTGATTTGAGATACACAATCCATGTCTCAAGGCTTAAAAATCCTTCTTTAGCCTGTCTCCTCCCCTTCATCTACTCTGAAGTGGATTTAACAAGTGACATCAACAAGGGATAACTTTCAACTGGATTCACCTGGTCAGTCTGTCATGAAGAGTTCTTAAATGTTTTGTACACAGTATATCTCGCTCTCTCAAAGATGGACCAGAAAAAGTTAACAAGATGGAAAAGACAGAATAAAGCATGAGGCAGGAACACAAAGAGGCATCAAAGATATGGTGTTTCAAGGCGGCCTAGGACTTGAAGGATTGGTTGTATGAGTCGATTATGTGAAGTAATTAATGATATTTACCAGACAACAAATGAGTCATTGAACACCATGGTAATTTGTTTAGATTTTCATTTACTGACATGACAAATTAAATTCAAAGCATGAAGTGGTGACGATTAACACTTGGCGTCAAGGTGTGGCCTATTTCTGTAGTGTTGCTGAAAGCCCCTCCCCCTTAAGCTACTTCAAAAGGCCCTGTATAGCCGACCGTCTCAAAACTGAATTAACTGCCAGAACTTTATTCCTAAGTAATGTAAATCAAATGCAGACTTCTCATAGTTGGTTCAAGCACCAGATTTGCTTGAAGGCCCAGTGCAGTCAAAAACATGATTTACCTGTCTGAATAAATGTAGACTGAACAAAAATAGAAACGCAACATGTAAAGTGTTGGTCCCATGTTTCATGAGCTGAAGTAAAAGATCCCAGTAATGTTCCATTCGCACAAAAAGCATATTTCTCTCAGATTTTGTGCACAAATTAGTTTACATCCCTGTTAGTGAGCATTTCTCCTTTGTCAAGATAATCCATCCATCTGACAGATGTGGCATATCAAGAAGCTGATTAAACAGCATAATCATTACACAGGTGCACCTTGTGCTGGGGACAATTAAAGGCCACTAAAATGTGATTTTTTTCACACAATGCCACAGAAGTATTAAGTTGAGTGGCATGCTGACTGCAGAGATGTCCACCAGAGCTGTTGCCAGAGAATTTTATGTTAATTTCTCTACAATAATGTCATTTTAGAGAATTTCTGTCTGTAATAATGCCTGTTTGTTGGGAAAAAAAATCATTTTGATTGGCTGAGCCTGGCTCCCAAGTGGCTGGGCCTATGCCCTCCCTGGTCCAACCATGGCTGCCCTGTCATGTGAAATAGATAGAAATTAGGGCCTAATCTCTTTCTTTCAATTGACTGATTTCGTTACATGAACTGTAACTCTTTAAAATGAATGAAATTGCTGCTTTATATTTTTGTTCTATATTATATATATATATATATATATATATATATATATATATATATATATATATATATATATATATATATATATATATATATATATATATATATATATATATATATATATATATATATATATATATATATATATATATATATATAGGACCGTCTATCTGCGAGTGTTCTGAGTGGGTTGGGGAAACCTCCTGCATGATTTAAGGTACATACAGATCTCAAGTTAGGATCACGTTAGACACAGACAGCATGGCAGTTTTACACATAAAAAACCCTTAACTATCTAGCTGCAGCAGAAGACATGGAAGACATGGTGCAGCCATGGTTGGACCATTTCAGGCAGGCCCAAATGTCATCCCAAAACCACATATACAGTGCCTTGCGAAAGTATTCGGCCCCCTTGAACTTTGCGACCTTTTGCCACATTTCAGGCTTCAAACATGAAGATATAAAACTGTATTTTTTTTGTGAAGAATCAACAAGTGGGACACAATCATGAAGTGGAATGACATTTATTGGATATTTCAAACTTTTTTAACAAATCAAAAACTGAAAAATTGGGCGTGCAAAATTATTCAGCCCCCTTAAGTTGATACTTTGTAGCGCCACCTTTTGCTGCGATTACAGCTGTAAGTCGCTTGGGGTATGTCTATCAGTTTTGCACATCGAGAGTGACATTTTTTCCCATTCCTCCTTGCAAAACAGCTCAAGCTCAGTGAGGTTGGATGGAGAGCATTTGTGAACAGCAGTTTTCAGTTCTTTCCACAGATTCTCGATTGGATTCAGGTCTGGACTTTGACTTGGCCATTCTAACACCTGGATATGTTTACTTTTGAACCATTCCATTGTAGATTTTGCTTTATGTTTTGGATCATTGTCTTGTTGGAAGACAAATCTCCGTCCCAGTCTCAGGTCTTTTGCAGACTCCATCAGGTTTTCTTCCAGAATGGTCCTGTATTTGGCTCCATCCATCTTCCCATCAATTTTAACCATCTTCCCTGTCCCTGCTGAAGAAAAGCAGGCCCAAACCATGATGCTGCCACCACCATGTTTGACAGTGGAGATGGTAGGTTCAGGGTGATGAGCTGTGTTGCTTTTACGCCAAACATAACGTTTTGCATTGTTGCCAAAAAGTTCAATTTTGGTTTCATCTGACCAGAGCACCTTCTTCCACATGTTTGGTGTGTCTCCCAGGTGGCTTGTGGCAAACTTTAAACAACACTTTTTATGGATATCTTTAAGAAATGGCTTTCTTCTTGCAACTCTTCCATAAAGGCCAGATTTGTGCAATATACGACTGATTGTTGTCCTATGGACAGAGTCTCCCATCTCAGCTGTAGATCTCTGCAGTTCATCCAGAGTGATCATGGGCCTCTTGGCTGCATCTCTGATCAGTCTTCTCCTTGTATGAGCTGAAAGTTTAGAGGGACGGCCAGGTCTTGGTAGATTTGCAGTGGTCTGATACTCCTTCCATTTCAATATTATTGCTTGCACAGTGCTCCTTGGGATGTTTAAAGCTTGGGAAATCTTTTTGTATCCAAATCCGGCTTTAAACTTCTTCACAACAGTATCTCGGACCTGCCTGGTGTGTTCCTTGTTCTTCATGATGCTCTCTGCGCTTTTAACGGACCTTTGAGACTATCACAGTGCAGGTACATTTATACGGAGACTTGATTACACACAGGTGGATTGTATTTATCATCATTAGTCATTTAGGTCAACATTGGATCATTCAGAGATCCTCACTGAACTTCTGGAGAGAGTTTGCTGCACTGAAAGTAAAGGGGCTGAATAATTTTGCACGCCCAATTTTTCAGTTTTTGATTTGTTAAAAAAGTTTGAAATATCCAATAAATGTCATTACACTTCATGATTGTGTCCCACTTGTTGTTGATTCTTCACAAAAAAAATACAGTTTTATATCTTTATGTTTGAAGCCTGAAATGTGGCAAAAGGTTGAAAGGGGGCCAAAGTTCAAGGGGGCCAAATACTTTCGCAAGGCACTGTACATACATTATATATATATATATATATATAATGTATGTATCTCCACACTGATGTTGGAATAATACTGTTAAATTCAGAAATGTTAGCCTGTGGTTTTGGGATGACATTTGGGCCTGCCTGAAATGGGTTAATAGACCAATAAGAAAGAGTTCCAAACCTCTCAGCTAATTTTCAGGTTTCCCCTCCCCACTCAGAACACTCGCAGATAGACGGTCCTATCAAAATTCTTGCTCCAGAAATTGCTCTTTCCTAAGAAGCTATTTGATTATTTTTGACCATGTAAAATTCTTACCTTTCAATTATTTAAAATTTAGATAAAAACAGCTGCATTGGACCTTTAATGCGACTCTTATTCCCATATAGTCCTCTTTAACCCTCCAATGATCTCAAAAGTCATCCACAAAAGATGCTCCAGCAGATCCCCTTCACTGCCCATACCATTCTACTTTTGCATAATTCCTCCCTGCTACTAACTACAGCATAGTACACTATATGACAGGGAAAGAAAAGCCCATGCTTACTCTAGCAGATAGGACTTTGGGAAAACGGCCATCTCTTCGTTCGTTCGTCTGGCTTGCAGAGTCCGCTTCTCGATCCAGGCATAATTGTGCATTGTTCTGTATAGGACAGGAATGTACTCGAGTTTCCATCATGGCTTAAATGAGTCAGATGACAACTACCCTACAGTTTGCTTAAAAACATCTTTCTAGGGCGAGAAGGTAGCAGCGAAGGGGGGGTTGTCTTTGTGCTCTTAATTTAATTTTTTTTTTTTGCAATTTCAAAAGTTGCATCATCCATTAAGATGCATCAGTTGGTCAGAGCTGTAGTGACTTCCCTTTAATTTAGACCTTCACTTTCTGTCCACTTAGCTTACAAAATCAGACCACTGTCGGCCTCGTTGCCATAGAAACCAAACCAGACCACAGTTACAAACTTCGCTCATATTTCTCAAGAGGGGCAGTGATAGTTGAATAGAAGACGACCCCTGATGTGTGACTACCTGGGTTGTGACGTGTCTTGGATGATTGTCAGCTGCTGTAACCAACCAACTGCATTGGATTTCCTCTCTGCAGCCTCAATTCACATTTAGATTCTGTTCTGAGGTCTAGCAAAGCGGGACTAGTACTGCCACCTTCTGGCCTGGATGTTCAAAGAAGAACAAGGATGAGAAATGGGGAGGTACAACCTCGAGGTTTAGTGTGAAGGGCGAGTTTGGCATTGAGATGGCAGGGGCACAATCCCCTAACTGTGTGTGTGTGTGTGTGTATGTGTTAGGGGTTGGCTTAATGCAATGAAGTGCAGGCTCATGGGGGAATAGGGTAAGTTTAGGTGTCGCTATAATATGGCACAGTCGGAATCATCCTTTTTCTCCCGTCTCCTCTGACCTCCTGGCTTGGCTGCCAGTTGACGTCTCACCTGGAAGGAAAACAAACATTCATACAGGAAATGGACAAGCTGCTATGTAGGACGTTTGTGAATCAAAGATAGCAGAAAGTTGCCCTTTAACCTAGTACCAGAAAAGCACAGCACTGCACCGTGGTGAAAAAATGCAATGAGTCCTCCACATTTTCTGCTCAAATAAATTGTAGTGTGATGGAAATAGCACCAGGGGACACTTTCTTTACCAATTGTCTATACCAGTCGTCAAACATTTTCAGCAGGGACTCCATTTTCTCAGCCAGAATTTCTAGGGGACCTCATTTTTTTTGCAAACCCACATCTAACGACAATCTTAAAAATAACCTTAAATTCATAACATTCATCTCTTATCCAAATTAAAAGAAAATACATTTACTCAAAACTGTTTAAAAAATAATAATAATAATGGGGAAGTCAACTGCAGTTCCCCTTCGACTTTTGAATATCACAGGTCTATACTGTTGTATTGTGTTAATCTTTCATACTGTTGAAGTAAAAAGCCTAGAGGGGGCACCATCTTTCCTTCTAGTAAATGTCTTGATAGTTGGTTACCTGCTGTGCTGGGGCCTGGGAGGGACCTTGTTGCTGCTGCTGCTGCTGCTTCTGGTACTCCTCCTCCTGCAGCCGTCTGGCCAGGTCCAGGTCACTGAGGGGCCCCGGGGCCACCCCCTGCTGCTGCTGCAGAGACATGGCCACTAGGTAGTCCTGGCAACCAAGCATACACCACGGGGTGAGTGAATGTGGTCATGGAAATGTGCATAGAGGCTGAAATCCTTAACGTCCATGCATGATTTACAGTACATATAGATCTCAAGTTAGGATCACGTTAGACACAGACAGCGTGGCAGTTTTACACATAAAAAAAACCCTTAACTATCTAGCTGCAGCAGAAGACATGGAGATTGTCTCTGTGGCGCATTAGATACTGCCCACTGTATCTGGGTACTTCTCAAATAACAGGTATCCTCAAACTGAAAATGGTGGCGGTGTGTTGTGGAGCTGGGGGGGGGGGGTTCACTGACCTGGTCGATCTGTCTCTGCTGCTGCTGGGGCGTGAGACTGTCGGGCTGAGTCACGAGGACGCTCCTCTGGGGCGGGTGGCACAGGCGGAAGTCTGAGTTACAGAAGTTGCCGTCGCCCTCCACGTTGTGTAGGCTCTCCCACACTAGCCCCTCCTCCTGCAGGAAGCCCTGGTCTGTCACCAGCAGGTACAGGTGGCCCTTTGGGGTCACAAGGTCAAAGGTTAGAAGTCATTCACTGGGTGGGGGGGGGGGGTAAGCAGCGTTTTAGAGAATGTTGTGCTACTGCAGGGCCCTTGAGGGAATGTTACAGAACGTGCTACATGCCACTGTCATGTAGAATTCAGTCTTATCTATATATGCCTTTTCTATCTGCAAGGTTCTATATGTTGCACTCTATAGATTGAGCCATTGGTAAATTCCCTTACCAACACGCACGCACGCACACACACACACACCTTGTGCTTTATCATGGTGCTAAAGTGGTTGTTTCTGAAGAATACGGACAGCTCGCCCTCCTTGACTTTAGTGTTGAGCTCACAAAGTCCGTGGTACGATAGCTGGGTCGCTGTGCACTCCAGAAACTGCTCTGCCACCAAACCTGAGACGGAGTTGTACCAGCATAAGAGAGTAAGGGGAATAGCTGCATTACAGAGGAAACGGCCAAGTGAACAGAATGCAATTGGAATTAAATGATCAATTTCCCATCAAGACCCACATCAATAAAACCAGTTTATTAGAGCTGGGCTTGAACATACGTCTTCACCACCTGTAGCTCACCAGGACAAGGGTTGGTGACTCAAATGTATTTTTATTTTACCTTTATATAACTAGGCAAGTCAGTTAAGAACAAATTCTTATTTTCAATGACGGCCTAGGAACAGCGGGTTAACTGCCTGTTCAGGGGCAGAATGACAGATTTGTACCTTGTCAGTTCAGGGGTTTGAACTTGCAACCTTCCGGTTACTAGTCCAACGCTCTAACCACTAGGCTACCCTGCCGCCCCAAGTAAGGATTCATGTCAAGTAAGGATTCAGAAGGTCCTGTACCTTCACTGACACGGCTGCTGTCTTCCGAATGCTTGTAGCCGATGATCTTCTCTACCAGCTGGTTGTAGCTTAGCTTTCCCACCGCTGCCACCATCTCAGGGCTCTGGAGAAAGAAAATACTTTGAAACTGAAGCCCAAAACAAAGGGATTTGGGGCATTAATTGTGAAAAGAGGGCTTTCACCTTCACATGTTCTACAAATGTCGCTTACCTGAGGGTCCACCAGCCAGCCATGGTAGAGCGGGATATCCAGCAGGTCAAAGGCGATACACTCTGGTGTGTACTCAAAGTCCGACACGCCTGTGAAGCGCACGTTGACGTCAAGGCCCGTGGACAGCTTTGGCAGAACTGCCATGGCATCGCTCATGTTCTGCGGATTCAAAGATTGAACATGATGCGTATTAGAAAACTACAGATGTTGGAAACTGAGTCAATTACAGTCGATTTTGAGATTAACGTCTAGAATTGAAGATCAGACCATTTTCTAAGAGTCATTTGAATTAATATTTTGTGTTGAGATGGAATCGTACTTGCACACAATGTAGAGTTGGTTGCACAGAAGTCCAGTATCAGCTGTTCCTAAATCATTTTCTCATATGGTTTACACCTCAGTTCCATTGACATGTAAGGTATGAGAATGCTGAAGGATAAAGCTAAGTGGATGTGCAGGTTAATGTTTCCAAGAGACCTGCACTCTCAACCATACCTAAAAATGTCTGTCACTGTCGACTCCTACAATATGGTGTTTGAGTGAAACTGAGCAGCAAACTAGAATCCTCTGAGTTTAGCAATGAAAAATTAACCTAGGGTTTTCCCTTAAAGAAAATATTGGTCGACCGAAAGAAGTCAGTTCTTTCGACCAATCGATTAGTCAATTTTAAAACGTGTATTTTTCCATATGTATACACACCCTGTGTTTAATAAAATCAACTATATGTATTTAGCTTGTCTGACGCTTCAAGATCACTGATGAAATATGACACAGACTCAACAGGGAAACAGAGATCAAGATAAACAGAAAAAAAAAAAATCCTCCTCCCATTACGGCTTTCTCAGATTCTGCCATTACTCTCCTGAAGTTGCTGGTAATAGGCTACACGAGGAGTCAGGAAACTCATGTGGAATGCCAATTTATCTTACCATTTATACCGATCTGCGTGCCAGTTATGGTTTTCATTTTCATTTCATTTATACTAAAAACGTCTTTGTATCTTGAAATCTTTCATGTGGTTAATGAAAATTATATCCAAATCTAAATGAAACAAACCTAAAAAGTAATTTATACTCCCAACTGGGCTATGTAAAAATTAAAATTAAAAAAAAGCCTATAAAAGCCAACAAATAAAAACATTGCAGCCTGTAGGTAGAAAATATCCCGACAAAAATAGGCATGGAACTGTCTGCAATGAACTTGAAACATTGTATCAACTATTAGCTTGGGTTGGGCCTTAAGCTCCTTGCAACATTGTAGAAAATATTCTGGGCCCTTAGGAGTTTAGTGTACCAGTGTGCTCGGACGCGCACAGCTGTAGGCAATTTGCGCAAGCGATAAGAAGTTATCAGTTAGGCCTATTTTAAGACGTTTCCACTGGATCAGAGCATGACATTTTTCCCTTTCGCGCCGAGTGTTTATCGAAAGGGAGAAAGCTGGAAAGAGTTTGAAAATACATTGAGGAATTGTCATGCAATGGATGTAAAAATAGACTTTGTTCGCTTGCTGTTTGAGGAGAACATTCATGTGAGAACCTCCACAGGTGGTGGTGCATTAAGCCAATCAGAAATACTAACACCAAATGGGCACATTTATATGCCTACATTTGCAAGCAGGCCAGGTAGCATATAGACCTAGTTCTATGCGTAATCAGGTGAGTGTCCTTATTCAACATTGACGGGAGCGCTCCAAACAAAAGACAATGACAAAATTGACAGAACTCGTAAATGGAATTAAATAAACCATAACTTGTTTCCTCAAGTGTAGCATAGGTTGTGAACTCCGCAAACAATGTGTCCACTCCGACAATGAGAACAATAAAATACTGGCATAATAATAATAGTAAATTGAATGCATTAACGTAACCAAACAAACATTGTAGATGAGAAATTTAAGCAATTACTGGTAAATTAACTACAGGTGATATACCCTATGTAAATGGGGAATTGATACACTAACAATCAAATGCAAACAATTCACAATGAAGTAATGAAACAATGAATGTGCATAAATGGGCAGGAGAGAGCTGTGCATTGTGCAGCCACACTCCCTTTCTTTTTGGACTGTGGCATCCCTGCGGCCTCCGCAATGGACTAGTTCACTGAGATGGGGGCAAAGAAGACCGGTTTCTCGTGCAAAATAAATAAGTGCGTGTATGTATGTATGCTTTTTCAGTTCTGCCCACAAATTTTCTATGGGATTGAGGTCAGGGCTTTGTGATGGCCACTCCAATACCTTGACTTTGTTGTTCTTAAGCCATAACTTTATGTATGTATGTATGTATGTATGTATGTATGTATGTATGTATGTATGTATGTATGCCAGTTGAAGTCAGAGGTTTACATACACCTTAGCCAAATACATTTAAACTCAGTTTTTCACAATTCCTGACATTTAATCCTAGTAAACATTCCTCGTTTTAGGTCAGTTAGGATCACCACTTTATTTTAAGAATGTGAAATGGCAGAATAATAGTAGAGTGATTTATTTCAGCTTTTATTTCTTTCATCACATTCCCAATGGGTCAGAAGTTTACATACACTCAATTAGTATTTGGTAGTGTTACCTTTAAATTTCTTAACTTGGGTCAAATGTTTTGGGTAGCCTTCCACAGAAGTTTGGCCCATTCCTCCTGACAGAGCTGGTGTAACTGAGTCAGGTTTGTACGCCTCCTTGCTAGCACATGCTTTTTCAGTTCTGCCCACAAATTTTCTATGGGATTGAGGTCAGAGCTTTGCGATGGCCACTCCAATAACTTGACTTTGTTGCCCTGAAGCCATTTTGCCACAACTTTGGAAGTATGCTTGGGGTCATTGCCAATTTGGAAGACTCATTTGCGACCAAGCTTTAACTTCCTGATTGATGTCTTGATGTTGGTTCAATATATTCACATAATTTTCCTTCATCATTATGCCATTTATTTTGTGAAGTGCACCAGTCCCTCCTGCAGCAAAGCACCCCCACAACATGATGCTGCCAGCCCCGTGCTTCAAGGTTGGGATTGTGTTCTTCGGCTTGCAAGCCTCCCCCTTTTCCTCCAAACATAACGATGGTCATTATGGTCCAGTTTTGTTTCATCAGACCAAAGGACATTTCTCCAAAAAGTATGATCTTTGTCCCCATGTACAGTTGCAAACCATAGTCTGGCTTTTTTATGGCGGTTTTGGAGGAGTGGCTTCTTCCTTGCTGAGCGGCCTTTCAGGTTATGTCGATATAGGACTCGTTTTACTGTGGATATAGATACTTTTGCAACTGTTTCCTCCAGCATCATCACAGGATCCTTTGCTGTTGTTCTGGGATTGATTTGCACTTTTCGCACCAAAGTACGCACATCTCTAGGAGACAGAACGTGTCTCCTTTCTGAGCAGTATGACGGCTGCGTGGTCCCATGGTGTTTATACCTGTGTACTATTGTTTGTACAGATGAACGTGGTACCTTCAAGCGTTTGGAAATTGCTCCCAAGAATGAACCAGACTTGTGGAGGTCTACAATTTATTTTCTGAGGTCTTGGTTCATTTCTTTTGATATTCCCATAATGTCAAGCAAAGTGGCACTGGGTTTGAAGGTAGGCCTTGAAATACATCCACAGGTACACCTCCAATTGACTCAAATGATGTCAATTAGCCTATCAGAAGCTTCTAAAGCCATGACATCATTTTATGGAATTTTCCAAGCTGTTTAAAGGCAGTCAACTTAGTGTATGTAAACTTCTGACCCACTGGAATTATAATGACAAGTGAAATAATCTGTCTGTAAACAATTGTTGGAAAAATTACTTGTGTCATGCACAAAGTAGATGTCCTAACCGACTTGCCAAAACTATAGTTTGTTAACAAGAAATGTGTGGAGTGGTTGAAAAACGAGTTAACAACTCCAACCTAAGTGCATGTAAACCGACTTCAACTGTACATACATACACACTACTGCTCGACAAAAAAAATAAAAAATAATAATAAGTCGAACAACAGCCTATAGACCAGTCGAATAATTGGGTTCACCCATAAAGGAACCAGATTGATTAGCTCTGAACTGCATGTATGTCAGAGCCAGGTGGTTGGATCATGGTGCTTACAACATCAAAAACATGGGTTTGAGTCCTGCATGAGCCACACATACCAAACAGATGGATTGACTCGAAGTCACTTTGTATTAAAGAGCTGCTAATTAAAGAGGTGCTACCTTGCCACCAATTTGTTTGATGCTTACACCTTACTGTACATTTTTGGTACAGTAATTTTGAATCCTTGTTGTTCCCTAAACTCCTTATTGTGGTACTCTAGTGGCAGCTGGTGTGACTTAGCACTGATGACACAAGCTTCTGCCTCTGCTGTGAACTCCACTTCCCCTTAAAAATGTGTCACAAACTTACACCCAACCACACACACAATTTTGTGCACACAGCTACAAAAAGATAGGCCAGTGGCGTCTGCTGAGGGGAGGACAGCTCATAATAAATGGCCAGAACGGAGTAAATGGAAAGGCACACACACGGAAACCATTTGTTTGATTTATTTGAACCCATTTAACTTATTCTGCACCAGCAGAAAGGTGCCACCAACCTCCTGTGAGGTAGACAACACAGACAGAGCTGCACCTGCAGACGCACAAGGCCAAACACACACACGCTAGAGCAGCTTCCGAAAAACATTCAGACACAGACCGACAGTGTCACAAATAAGCCAAGTGGACAGATGTGTGTTTACCTGCTGAAAGTTGAGCTCCATTCCCTCAGCCTTCTCCCTGGGTTTGATGGACAATACGCACTCTCCTGTGGCAGGAACGGAAATTGCAGGAGTATGAAAACAAAATGGGTACTGTGGTTCTCAGACAGTGAGTGACCAAACAGAAATGCGTGTTATGATATACAGTGGCGTTCAGAAAGTATTCATACTCCTTGACTTATTCCACTTCGTTGTGTTACAGCCTGAATTCTAAACTGATTATAGGTTCTCACCCATCTACACACACACAATACCCCATAAGGAGAAAATGGACACTTGTTTTTAGAAATGTTTGCAAATGTATTCAATTAAATAAAGATCTCATTTACATAACAATTCACACCAGAGTCAATAAATGTTATATTTACCTTTGGCAGTGATTACAGCTGTACAGTCTTTCTGGGTAAGTTGGTTGTTGAGCATTGTTAGATAGCCAAGTCTTGCCATAGATTTTCAAACCGATTTAAGGCAAAACTGTAACTAGGCCACTCAGGAATATTCAATGTCATCTTGGTAAGCAACTCCAGTGTATATTTGGACTTGTGTCTTAGGTTACTGACCAACTGAAAGGTGAACTTGTCTTCCAGTTTTCCTCTTGGATTTGGCCTGTGCTTAGCTCTATTCCGTTTTTTTATCCCAAAAATCTCCCTCATCTTTGCCGCTGACAAGCAAAGCCATAATATGATGCAGCCACCACCATGCTTGAAAATATGGAGTTATACTCAGTGATGTGTTGTGTTTGTATTCAGGACATAAAGTTTACTTTTTTTTGCGGTTTTACTTTAGTGCCTTATTGCAAACAGGATGCATGTTTTGTAATATTTTGATTCTGTACAGGCTTCATTTCACACTGTCATTTAGGTTAGTATTGTGGAGTAACTACAATGTTGTTGATCCATCCTCAGTTTTCTCCTATCACAGCAATTAAACTGTTTTAAAGTGACTATTGGCCTCATGGTGAAATCCCTGAGTGGTTTCCTTCATCTACGGCAACTGAGTTAGGAGGGACACTTGTATCTTTGTAGTGACTGAGCGTTTTTTTGTACCCATCTACCAATAGGTGCCCATCTTCGCACGTCATTGGTCTACATGGATGAATCCCTTTGAACTTCACTTCTCGACCTTATCAATACAGTGCATTCGGAAAGTATTCAGACCCCTTGGACTTCTTACATTTTAGAATAAGGCTGTAATGTATTAAATCCCCACCATCTGTGTTTTAATCCATTTTTGAATAAGGCTGTAAGGTAACAAAATGTAGAAAAAGTAAAAGGGTTCTAAATGCACTGTAATTGTATGTGTGGGGTACAGAGATGAGGTAGTCATATCAACAAAACAAATCACGTTAAACACTATTACTGCACACAGTGAGTCCATGCAACTTATGTGACTTGTTAAGCACATTTTTACTCCTGAACTTATTTAGGCTTGCCATAACAAAAGGGTTGAATACTTATTGACTCAAGGCATTTTCCCCTTTAATTCAGTTGTAAACATTTCTAAAAACACACAATTCCACTTTGACATGGTGGGGTATTGTGTGTAGGCCAGTGACACAAAATCTCAATTTAATCCACTTCAAATTCAGGCGGTAACACAAAAAGTCAAGGAGCGTGAATACTTTCTGAAGGCACTGTATTTCTCCATGGTAATGGTCAAAGTTGACTGCTTGTTCAATTTGCTAGATATTTCAATGACTTAAGCCCTTGGCTCCTGGAGCATAGGGCCTGTGATGATCTTTAATTTACTGCCTGATAATATGCAGTCTCTTTAGTTATTCATATTTTCATGCATTGGTTGCATTTTCATGTGTTCATGACAACCTCAGAATAATGTAGGAAAATGTGTTGTTTACTGGAAGTTACAAAGCAATAACTTCAGTGTCACAAAGTCTGTATGGAAGCACAGTCAATACACTTCCTTGTTTCTTACCAAGGTGAGCCATCAGGTCCTCTGTGGTGACTACTTCTGTCTGGGCGGGTAGCTTGGCCTGAAGACAAATCACACATGATAATAATTTGTAAGCACTTTTCTTGACCAATGTTCATTAAACAATAGACTCTCTGAAGCTGCCATCCTGACATTTATAAACGTAAATTCTGTGTTGCGTCGATTTTGAAAGATGTTGATGGTACAAACAAGATTATAGGTTTCCGAAGGCTTTGGTGTTCTCTTAACTACGGCTCATCACACCCTAACGTGAACCTGTAATTCCTGTTTCTAGAAACTTCCCTCACATCTGTGTCAGGTCATCCTCACCCTTATTCTCAGTCACCTTAAGGCCAATTACACATCTCAATTGTCTTAAGTACTTCATCTGCACTGATCTCAAAACATATGACAGGGTAAAGCAGTATATTTTAGGACTATTGGGGGATTTTGCAACGAGCGTCTCAATAGTCTAAAGTAGCCTCCTTTTTTTGGGCTCTTTCCATTGATCTGCACTGATCTGAAAATAAATAAGACCAGTGAATGCAAAATCCCCCAATAGTCCTATAATATACTGCTTTACCCTATCATATGTTATGAGATCAGTGCAGATGAAGTAGGCCTAAAACCACTTAAGACAATTGAGATGCGTAATAATGGACCCCATTAGTCCTATATAGCTGTTTCTACAGTCCAACAATACCTTCCAGCGCAGAAACAGGGTGTTCATGATGGCCAGCAGGGGACAGGGCCCGTTCTCACTCTGTGTGATGATGGGTGTCTTCTTCTCCTTCCAGGTGATCCATTTCACAAAGTAGTAGGCCGGCGTCATGGGCTCTGGGGCGGCGGTGGCCCCTCCCGTGGCTGCGGCAGCCAGGACGTCACTGACCAGGCCGGGGACGTCAGCAGAGGGGGAGCGGCCCTCGTCGCCCAGGGCAGAGTAGGACAACAATGGCTCGTCATTCCCGGTGTTGCCCTCGAAGAACTCCAGGCTGCGGATGGAGAAGGAGGGAGAGTCGCTTGTAGCCGACTGGCTATTCTCGTCCGACCTTCCAAACATGGCCTCTGAGCTCTCCCCGTTCAGAGTTTGGCTCTGCGGGGTGGATTGAGCGTCTTCTGTTGTGCCGTTTTCAGACATGACGGCTGGCGTGAGTGCGGTTCCACTGTGTTTGCCAGAACCTTCTGCTTCCATAATTGGGGTCTTGACTGATGGGACTTTGGTGGAATCTTCACGGTCCAAGGGCTCTGCTTTGTGGCTTTCTTTAGCCACAGAGGACCCTGGTGCATGGCCACACTCCTCAGAAATGGCCTCTGTCAGAGAGCAGTCATCTTTGACAACGCTCAGGAGATCTCCTCCGACTATCTCAGAATCCGCCATAGCCGGGTAATGTTCAATGTAGCACTTAATCAATAGAAAATAAGGCCAAGTCGTTGGTAAAGACTTCAGGCTTAGGCTGTATAAGCATAGAAATACAAACTCAGCCCTTTACATTAACACTATTCAAGGCTTTAAAAGTTGGCAGTGACCTTCTAGGTGAATCTTGAGGGAAATCTACTCGACAATCAGTTCCCTGGTATTCCTGAGTAACAGTATCCTTAGTTTGCAAACCAGGGTTGATGGACGTACAGCAGAATCCACAGTCGCCCTGTCGGTTTTGTCATTCAGACTGTAAGACAGAGTGGATTTCACAAAACTCTACAAGATTTCCTCTTACAAAAGATCATGATCTTTACACAAATAAATAAATAAATATATATATATATCAATTTAACCTTAACAAAAGTACAATTATCTTACAGATAATTTGCAGCACTGCCTCTGTCCATTGCAGCAACAGCTGCAAACTAGAGCAAAGTTATCTTTGGGGGAGGCACAACTTATCTGGTTATAAAAGTTGTGCTTTTCCTGACTATACAATGGAATACACCAGAGAGGTGGACAAGTGACAAGGGAGATGGAGCTGGTCAAGCTTGTCCCTTGCCTCGTGACATGGATGACTCAGTATGTTTCTAGGATATCAAATGCGGTATGGTTGACTTCTTAGCTTCGTCTGAAAATATCAGCTGGTGAATTCGAGTAACCATATTCTTTAAAAAAATTGTACCATACCTGCAAGAAAAATATCAGTCAGGGGAAAAACGTATTCTCTAATAACACATTCTTATTCTAACTATGTTATAGGACTGACCCTGGGGGTTGACAAAATACTGAGAAGGTAACGCTAACTATAAAGCCGGTCTAGAAAATGTTGCATCTGCCAACTAGCACCAGAACTGACTACTCTCCGGACTATAGCTGGCTATAGCCTCGTGGTGACGCTCAGAAGTTGATAGCGCCCATCACTAACGTTACCCGGCAATGAGTATCTTGCTGCTGTTGGCAGCTTGCTTGCTTGCTAACGTTAGCTGACCAGCAGAAAATAAAATAACTTACCACGAAGCCAGTTGACAACGTAAATGGCAACAACAACAAAAAAGCAGTGAAATTTAGACTGTTGTTGGTCCAATCAACAGAAAACGTTTAACGAGCTTCGCTGGCTGACAGCCATACTATTTACATTCCACTGTCTCCTCGTTCGCTATCTTGAATTCGCTTCCTCCACTTCACTTCCTCTTGTACTACCACAGCAAAATATTTGTATATCTGTGACCACAGTCTGTAAACAATGACGTCACGAGCTGCATTAACCACAGGGGGGAAACTCCTTTGTAGATGTCATGCACCAAGCTACAAACATAAAATACATTTAGTATAATATGCAAACCAAAAATATTTCGGGGGAAAAAAAGAAGAAAATACTCAGCAGATATGCGAATTAATCCAACACTAGCTACATGAAATGATTGTGAATGTAATCTTCATGGGGACACAAGTGGTTGGAGGAGAGAACTGCATGTGTAAATACACTGGTCGCGTTCATGAGCGTAATATCTCCTTGCCGTGTAGTATTGCAGAGACGAAAGTCTGAAATGTGTGTTTATTGTGTAATGGATGATATGTCACAGACTGTGTGTGACTCATCTACTCATCTGTGATATATAAAGACGACGAACGCCTGCTCTCATTAATGAAGGAACTAAATAAAATAGTAGAATCGTCCAATTCCCACACAGCTTAATTTCTTCCACGTCTTGTCTTGACCATCATTCTGATTCTAAAAGTATGATTTGTGTTGTGGAAATATGTTGTGTTGATATTGTCATGAGGTGAAAAGTATGGCACACAGCCCTGGAGGGACATGCTTATTGGGACTACTACACATGTGACGTCATGAATTTACCAGCGTAAACACAACCAATTTCGAGTGATGTGGATTCCGAGTCTTTTCAGTGAGCCGGCTCATTTGGCTCAGTTCAACTAAAAGAGCCATTCATTTAGCACCTAAACGACTCTTCCGTCAGTAGCACTTAAAAAAGTACCTAAAACCATAAAAAAATGCAAATCTCCAGAGTTGAAGACTCGATTCACATGACTTGGACTCGAGTCTGACCAGCCACAAATGGATGGCTTGAGACTAGAATTGATAGAAATAAAATAACTTGAAACTTGAATTGGAGCCTCAATACTCTGGACTAGACTTTCACTTGAGACTGATGTATGGAGCGAGATAGCTGCCAATAGGTTGAACTCCATAGCGTTAGGATCGTAAGAAAATCTATACGTAAATTGTTCGGATCGTAAAAAAGCCAGCGTGAAACATGAAAAGTAAATGTTAAATTAGAAGAGTAAACGTGCAAACCCTATGTTATGACTATGAATGAACATTTACACGTTCAATTCTTACATAACATCTTCTTTTACTCGGTTACATATCTTTTTTATAAGTACAAACTTTTGTCAGTAATGTAATGTTGCAGATGGTAACCCTTTTGGACCACACTTCATTAGAATTATATATCCTACTATGAATAGTCAGTGTGTCTACCTCGGAATTGCAGCTCAATTTCTCAATTTCATCACACTAACCAAGAACTCCAGACACACACACACACACACACACACCTAGGAGAGACTTGAGTCACTCTGTTTTCATGAATATATAATCTGGGTCTATAAGTGTTGAACATCCAAAATATTTTCAGAAAATAAAGCTCAAGCAACAAGGATAAGATAGCATTTGTGTGTTACATAAATTGCATAGTTTATTTACAGAAAATAATTTACAAAAAAAACACACTGCTATTTGACAAAGCAGGTATCAAGCAGAAATGTACTTGAAAAATATAAAATAATTTTGGTGCCCATCAATATTACAAAATTACAGTATCAAATTTATGCTTATATATATTATGTTAACTAATAGCAAAGAAAAGTTTTGGAATTGGCCTAATCAAGACCAAATTAAATCTGTGTGACATGATACCCTTTGGATTTATCATTTAAGAATGTCAGTGTACTAGTTAGTACACAGTCCAGGTTTTAATCATGACCAGAGGGACCTCCTAAGAGCCAAATTATCCTAGGTAGATTTAAAACAGCATAATTCTGAGGTTTTGATGAGAACTGGCAAAAGTTTTCACAAACTCCATCCATTTTGAGTGAGCATGCCCTCCTTGACTCAACACTGAGAATTCCGAGGTGACTTAATCTTTCATCAACCATTGTTGTCCAAAGGTGGGTTTTAATCCGTTTTAAAGCTGAGAAGCTTGTCTCGCAAGAAGCACTGCTGACTGGTGTAACGAGAAATCTTACAAAGTCAAAGCAGCTCATGGAAGATCTCTTTATAAGGTTCTAGAAACACAACAAAGTCATAGAGAGTAGACGGTCTGTCCCTTCCACTTTTCTCTCTCCTATCAAGAAGCCGCTTGGTTTGATGAACCTCGTGTTTTGAGGTCCTCTAAATCTGACGCAAAGGTCTGAGCAAAGGCAAACAGAGGCTTCTCATTCAAGAATGTTGTACTCTTTGGGTTGAGAGACTGGACCCCTTGCATTATCTCACAATTCTTCTTTGAAAAACACCTCTGCAGCGCAGCTGTGAGACTGGCAAGCGCCTGATAAAAGATAGCTCTTTGGAAGCTCTCACCATCACTTTAGTCTCTATTTTTCTGTCCTACAGTGGTCATCATCAGTGAGTCGTGGAATCTTAAGCTTGTTTTAGGCTGAGGTGCCCTGCAGTGCCTAGCTCCACTCCTATTCCCCAGGCGCTCTCTTTTGACGACTTCTGTAACCGTAATAGCCTTGGTTTCATGCATGTTAACATTAGAAGCCTCCTCCCTAAGTTTGTTCTATTCACTGCTTTAGCACACTCTGCCAACCCGGATGTTCTAGCTGTGTCTGTATCCTGGCTTAGGAAGACCACCAAAAATTCTGAAATTTTAATCCCAAACTACAACATTTTCAGACAAGATAGAACTGCCAAAGGTGGCGGTGTTGCAATCTACTGCAAAGATAGCCTAAAGAGTTCTGTCCTACTATCCAGGTCTGTACCCAAATAATTTGAACTTCTACTTTTAAAAATCCACCTCTCTATAAACAAGTCTCTCACCGTTGCCGCCTGCTATAGACCACCCTCTGCCCCCAGCTGTGCTCTGGACACCATATGTGAACTGATTGCCCCCCATCTATCTTCAGAGCTTGTGCTGCTAGGCGACCTAAACTGGAACATGCTTAATACCCCAGCCATCCTACAATCTAAGCTTGATGCCCTCAATCTCATACAAATTATCAATGAACCTACCAGGTACCTCCCCAAAGCCTTAAACATGGGCACCCTCATAGATATCATCCTAACCAACTTGCCCTCTAAATACAACTCTGCTGTCTTCAACCAAGATCTCAGTGATCACTGCCTCATTGCCTGCATCCGTAATGGGTCAGCGGTCAAACAACCTCCACTCATCACTGTCAAACGCTCCCTGAAACACTTCCGCGAGCAGGCCTTTCTAATCGACCTGGCCGGGGTATCCTGGAAGGATATTGATCTCATCCCGTCAGTAGAGGATGCCTGGATATTTTTTTTAAATGCCTTCCTAACCATCTTAAATAAAGAAATTTAGAACCAGGAACAGATATAGCCCTTGGTTCTCCCCAGACCTGACTGCCCTTAACCAACACAAAAACATCCTATGGCGTTCTGCATTAGCATCGAACAGCCCCCGTGATATTCAGCTGTTCAGGGAAGCTAGAAACCATTATACACAGGCAGTTAGAAAAGCCAAGGCTAGCTTTTTCAAGCAGAAATTTGCTTCCTGCAACACTAACTCAAAAAAGTTCTGGGACACTGTACAGTCCATGGAGAATAACAACACCTCCTCCCAGCTGCCCACTGCACTGAAGCTAGGAAACCCTGTCACCACTGATAAATCCACCATAATTGAGAATTTCAATAAGCATTTTTCTACGGCTGGCCATGCTTTCCACCTGGCTACTCCTACCCCGGTCAACAGCACTGCACCCCCCACAGCAACTCGCCCAAACCTTCCCCATTTCTTCTTCTCCCAAATCCGTTCAGCTGATGTTCTGAAAGAGCTGCAAAATCTGGACCCCTAAAAATCAGCCGGGCTAGACAATCTGGACCCTTTCTTTCTAAAATTATCTGCCGAAATTGTTGCCACCCCTATTACTAGACTGTTCAACCTCTCTTTTGTGTCGTCTGAGATTCCCAAAGATTGGAAAGCAGCTGCGGTCATCCGCCTCTTCAAAGGGGGGGACACTCTTGACCCAAACTGCTACAGACCTACATCTATCCTACTATGGCTTTCTAAGGTCTTCGAAAGCCAAGTCAACAAACAGATTACCGACCATTTCGAATCTCACCATACCTTCTCTGCTATGCAATCTGGTTTCAGAGCTGGTCATGGGTGCACCTCAGCCACGCTCAAGGTCCTAAACGATATCTTAACCGCCATCGATAAGAAACATTACTGTGCAGCCGTATTCATTGATCTGGCCAAGGCTTTCGACTCTGTCAATCATCACATCCTCATCGGCAGACTCGACAGCCTTGGTTTCTCAAATGATTGCCTCGCCTGGTTCACCAACTACTTCTCTGATAGAGTTCAGTGTGTCAAATCGGAGGGTCTGCTGTCCGGACCTCTGGCAGTCTCCATGGGGGTGCCACAGGGTTCAATTCTTGGACCGACTCTCTTCTCTGTATACATCAATGAGGTCGCTCTTGCTGCTGGTGATTCTCTGATCCACCACTACGCAGACGACACCATTCTGTATACTTCTGGCCCTTCTTTGGACACTGTGTTAACAACCCTCCAGGCAAGCTTCAATGCCATACAACTCTCCTTCCGTGGCCTCCAATTGCTCTTAAATACAAGTAAAACTAAATGCATGCTCTTCAACCGATCGCTACCTGCACCTGCCCGCCTGTCTAACATCACTACTCTGGACGGCTCTGACTTAGAATATGTGGGCAACTACAACTACTTAGGTGTCTGGTTAGACTGTAAACTCTCCTTCCAGACCCATATCAAAAATCTCCAATCCAAAGTTAAATCTAGAATTGGCTTCCTATTTCGCAACAAAGCCTCCTTCACTCATGCTGCCAAACATACCCTTGTAAAACTGACCATCCTACCAATCCTTGACTTTGGCGATGTCATTTACAAAATAGCCTCCAATACCCTACTCAACAAATTGGATGCAGTCTATCACAGTGCAATCCATTTTGTCACCAAAGCCCCATATACTACCCACCATTGCGACCTGTACGCTCTCGTTGGCTGGCCCTCGCTTCATACTCGTCGCCAAACCCACCGGCTCCATGTCATCTACAAGACCCTGCTAGGTAAAGTCCCCCCTTATCTCAGCTCGCTGGTCCCCATAACATCTCCCACCTGTAGCACACGCTCCAGCAGATATACCTCTCTCGTCACCCCCAAAACCAATTCTTTCTTTGGCCGGCTCTCCTTCCAGTTCTCTGATGCCAATGACTGGAACGAACTAAAAAATCTGAAACTGGAAACACTTATCTCCCTCACTAGCTTTAAGCACCAACTGTCAGAGCAGCTCACAGATTACTGCACCTGTACATAGCCCACCTATAATTTAGCCCAAACAACTACCTCTTTCCCTACTGTATTTAATTAATTAATTAATTTTGCTCCTTTGCACCCCATTATTTTTATTTCTACTTTGCACATTCTTCCATTGCAAATCTACCATTCCAGTGTTTTACTTGCTATATTGTATTTACTTTGCCACCATGGCCTTTTTTTGCCTTTACCTTTAAATAAAGGTGAAAATAAATAAATAATAATAATAATTGACCCTATGCAAAAATAAGGCTGTTTATGGTTACATCTAAGTGTAACAGTATAGAGCAAGGGGAACCACTACTTCAAGGTCTCAGAGCAAGTGACGTCACCGATTGAAACGCCACGAGTGCGCACCACCGCTAACTAGCTAGCCATTTCACATCGGCTACACACCCCCCCCTTATGACCTCCTCCTTTTTCCGCAGCAACCAGTGATCCGGGTCACGGCACCAATGTAACAGTATAGACTTTACGTCTGTCCCCTCGCCCCGACCTGGGCGCGAACCAGGGATGCTCTGCACACGTCAACAGTCACCCTCGAAGCATTGTTACCCATCGCTCCACAAAAGCCGCGGCCCTTGCAGAGCAAGGGGAACCCCTACTTCAAGGTCTCAGAACAAGTGACGTCACCAATTGAAACGCCACTAGCGCACACCACCGCTAACTAGCTAGCCATTTCACATCGGCTACATAAGCATCCAATTATCCACATTTTAGTCCAATCTCAATCTTAATTACAAATCCCCATTATCATAACTGTACCTTAAAATCAACTACCCGCCCAAATGACTAGTTTGATCATGGCTAACCCTACTTTGCAGTAAGTGACAGCTAGCTATAATTTCTTATACCTTTAGAATAGCAAACAGGCTATCTGCAAATTGTGGTAATCTTTTGAGTAACGTTAACAGACTGATAATAACACATGTTTGTTTTGAGTTCAAGTACGAAAATCTAACTGATTAATGGATTTCAAATTACTGAATGCTAACTTGCTGAACACTGACAGCTGTAGCCTAATAGTTACCCTATACTAGCTAAACATTTGTTTACTGTAACTTACCACACTGCACTGTATATGCGTGAATTACTAGCACAGATGTAAACATAATGTTAGGTTAAATTGGGAACCGATCTCTCTTATCTGATTAACTGTCTGTTAATGGAACCAAAGGTTTACCGTCAACTTACACAGCGACTAAACTTTCGTAAAAACCTAAACCTGATGCTAAACCTTAAAATGTACTTCAAATATGATGCTTTCGTCAATCGCGAAAAGAGCTCGTTAGAACGTGCGTTGAAGATGTCGTTCCCATAGTAACAATTAAAGCATTCCCTAACCAGAAACCGTGGATTGATGGCAGCATTTGCGTGAAACTGAAAGCGCGAACCACTGATTTTAATCAGGGCAAGGTGACTGGTAATATGACTGAATACAAACAGTGCAGCTATTCCCTCTGTAAGGCTATCAAACAAGCTAAGCGTCAGTATAGAGACAAAGTAGAATCTCAATTCAACGGCTCAGACACAAGAGGTATGTGGCAGGGTCTACAGTCAATCACGGACTATAAGAATAAATCCAGCTCAGTCACGGACCAGGATGTCTTGCTCCCAGGCAGACTAAATAACTTTTTTTGCCCGCTTTGAGGACAATACAGTGCTACTGACACGGCCTACAACGGAAACATGCGGTCTCTCCTTCACTGTAGCCGAGGTGAGTAAAATATTTAAACGTGTTAACCCTCGCAAGGCTGCTGGCCCAGACGGCATCCCCAGCCGCGCCCTCAGAGCATGCGCAGACCAGCTGGCTGGTGTGTTTACGGACATATTCAATCAATCCCTATACCAGTCTGCTGTTCCCACATGCTTCAAGAGGGCCACCATTGTTCCTGTTCCCAAGAAAGCTAAGGTAACTGAGCTAAACGACTACCGCCCCGTAGCACTCACTTCCGTCATCATGAAGTGCTTTGAGAGACTAGTCAAGGACCATATCACCTCCACCCTACCTGACACCCTAGACCCACTCCAATTTGCTTACCGCCCAAATAGGTCCACAGACGATGCAATCTCAACCACACTGCACACTGCCCTAACCCATCTGGACAAGAGGAATACCTATGTGAGAATGCTGTTCATCGACTACAGCTCGGCATTTAACACCATAGTACCCTCCAAGCTCGTCATCAAGCTCGAGACCCTGGGTCTCGACCCCGCCCTGTGCAACTGGGTACTGGACTTCCTGATGGGCCGCCCCCAGGTGGTGAGGGTAGGCAACAACATATCCACCCCGCTGATCCTCAACACTGGGGCCCCACAACGGTGCGTTCTGAGCCCTCTCCTGTACTCCCTGTTCACCCACGACTGCGCGGCAACGCACGCCTCCAACTCAATCATCAAGTTTGCGGACGACACAACAGTGGTAGGCTTGATTACCAATAACGACGACACGGCCTACAGGGAGGAGTGTGGTGTCAGGACAATAACCTCACACTCAACGTCAACAAAACTAAGGAGATGATTGTGGACTTCAGGAAACAGCAGAGGGAACACCCCCCTATCCACATCGATGGAACAGTAGTGGAGAGGGTAGTAAGTTTTAAGTTCCTCGGCATACACATCACAGACAAACTGAATTGGTCCACTCACACAGACAGCATCGTGAAGGCGCAGCAGCGCCTCTTCAACCTCAGGAGGCTGAAGAAATTCGGCTTGTCACCAAAAGCACTCACAAACTTCTACAGATGCACAATCGAGAGCATCCTGGCGGGCTGTATCACCGCCTGGTACAGCAACTGCTCCGCCCACAACCGTAAGGCTCTCCAGAGGGTAGTGAGGTCTGCACAACGTATCACCGGGGGCAAACTACCTGCCCTCCAGGACACCTACACCACCCAATGTTACAGGAAGGCCACAAAGATCATCAAGGACAACACCCAACCACTAACATTGAGTGGCTGCTGCCAACACACTGACTCAACTCCAGCCACTTCAATAATGGGAATTGATGGGAAAGGATGTAAAATATATCACTAGCCACTTTAAACAATGCTACCTAATATAATGTTTACATACTGTCAGGACCCGGTTACGAACCTGGGTCTCCAGAGTGAGAAACAGTCACTTAACCAACTGAGCCACGAATAGTCAGCAGAACCCAGAAGATGAGGCAGACACAGCAGTACTTAAGACGGTGTATTTAATAAAGTAAAAAGGAGAAGTCCTTCAATACAAAAATAGTAAATCCAAAAGATGGTAGGAATAGCACAAAAAAGCCTTAAGAGATCCTCAAAAACAAAAACAGAATTCCACAAGAGCATCCACCGGAATCGACAAGAATACACAGAACACTAGGGCTGGGTGCTAACATACAAACACAGAGCACAGAACTGAGGGGAACTAAGGGTTTAAATACAATCAGGGGAAACGAGGCACAGGTGCAAATAATAATGGGGAACAAGGGAAAAAACATAAGGTCAAAAAGCACAATGGGGGCATCTAGTGACCAAAACCCGGAACAACCCTGGCCAAATCCTGACACATACCCTACATTATTCATCTCATATGTATACGTATATTCTGTACTCTATCAGCTACTGCATCCTTATGTAATACATGTATCACTAGCCACTTTAACTATGCCACTTTGTTTACATACTCATCTCATATGTATATACTGTACTCGATACCATCTACTGTATCTTTCCCATGCTGCTCTGCACCATCACTCATTCATATCTTTATGTACATATTCTTTATCCCCTTACACTGTGTATAAGAAATTAGTTTTGGAATTGTTAGTTAGATTACTTGTTGGTTATTACTGCATTGTCGGAACTGGAAGCACAAGCATTTCGCTACACTCGCATTAACATCTGCTAACCATGTGTATGTGACAAATAAAATTTGATTTGATGATTTGATATTCCCTCTTCTTCTTCTATATGTTCTTATTCTTATTATTATTTTGTATCTCGCAACCAACGTTAATATTCTCCTCGATTTAAAAACGTCAAAATAATGCTTCTTTCAACAAGAGGTGAAATGGGATGTCAATCAGCATTAAACTGCCAGTAGGGAATTAAATATTGAGGTGGCCAATCAGATGTCAGGGGTGTCCAATGCCACCCTGGACACCCTTCTGGCTCCGCCCCTGGCTACAAGGTCCCTATTCTACAATTACATAGCTAGTCGAAAGTTGACCAAATAATGAAAAGGGCTGTCTGCTAGTCTTAATAAATACGCAAATATTTATAGTTGAACAAGTCGTTGCATGTATACATGTCTTTGAAAAAAGAACTTGACTTGAGGCTTGACTTGAAAACATGACTACTCGACTTGACTTGCTCTTAGAATGCACGAATTGGACTTTACTAGAGTCTTGACCAGTTATTCTTGTCTCGAATTGAGACTCGGACCTTGTGACTTGAGACTTGCTTGTGACTCAAATAATAGTGGTCCCTCCTCTGAAAATCTCTTAATGTAAAGCCGACAAGGTTGCCTGCCATTATGTCAGACCATGACATGCGAGACCAATTACATTTTTACCTTTCTAAATTATTACCACGCCTGCAAAAAAATATAAGAAAAAAAGGAACGCAATGTAACAATGTGTGGGCCAGAAAAAGTCTCTCTCCTCACTATCAATTGTTTCTGCAGTGATTAATTACAATCTTCAGATCATGTTTTTATAACATATCATCTGCAGATAATCGTTGTCTGAGCTCAAAAAGAAGTATAAACATTATTCAAATCAGGGAGCCAAATGAACGGCTCTCTCACAGATGCGATTCGGTCCCCGACGTTCACCAAAAAGAACCATTCAAAAAGAGCCGTTCGTTCGCGAACGACCCATCACTGCCACTTTGTACCCTTCAGGAGTTTCTGCTTTTCAAAACGTGGTGTAGGAATATTCGTCAAATTGTCTTTGCAGAGGACACGGGTCTGTAAACATTCTGTTTGGCAGAATATCCCGGGAGTGCACAACGCTGGCGAAAATGGAGGGGTTTCTACAGAGATGTAGTGCTGCATTAAAGGTAGGCACACACACGAATACGTTTACTATACATTGCATTGCATATTTTACAAATGTTTCATTTGCTCTGTTTAATGACTAGCCTTGTCCATCGCGTGCTCTCTGCTGTCTGTCATTCAATTAATTTACATATTCCAACTGTCTAAATTACTGTCACAGAGGCTGGTCACTTTTTTTCCAAGACTTTGCTGCTTTTACAATTGAATTAGCTAGCCTATTACTACTTTATTACTATTATATTATTCATAATGTATGGATATCCTAACAACCTGTCAACTAAAATTGAGAGTTTATTGATTCATTCGCTCAAGTTACAACATAGCTGAATTGAAAAGAGACTAATTGCAGTATGGTTCAAGATTCCAAAAATCATTTTTTCCTGAAGATGATGAATCTTTTCTTGTAAAAGGCCTGACACACAAAACACAGAGCGCCATGACTCATAAGGAGGTGGTGTGTGGATGAAGAGCTAGAATTGTCAGAGAGCAAGAGGAGGTAGAATACTGCCCACTGAAACTTCATTAACAGCCATTGTCACATATTGCATCTTTGGTATGTTTTCAGCACATTTTGCAAGGGGTTGCCACAGTAGAGTCAGATGACCAATGCCATGAGAGGGTTAATGATTTGTATGACATTTTAGTCAAGTGCAAAGAACCTGACATAGTGGGGGAAACACTCTTAAGCTATTCCCTTTTTTGTCCCACCCTGGCATCTCCTGCACACTGTATTGCCTGTGTGTACATTCAAGACTAAAGGTGTCATGTGTGGTGGGTACCCCTTGTTTATATAGGCTATGTGGGCACACGCACACATCTCTCTTTCTCCGGCTGGAGTCTGGGCTAAAGCTCTCACTTCCAAATTCCTGTGGCCCAACAGCTTGACTGTTGTGCATGTGACATTATTAATAGTGATATTAGGTGACACCTCTGTCACTATGCTTGAATGGCAGACATCTCATCCCCCCCCCTCCTCCTTCCCCTGCAGCCTTGGTATGGAATGCTGCTGTCTATGGCTGTCAGGCACAGCAAAGATTTAAAGAGAAGGTGTCTAATTTCAAGGGGTCGGCGATTACTCTTGAGGAGTCACCATTAACCTGCTTTACTTTAGTTGTTTTCTCCTTCCGTCAGAGAACAGCTGTGGTGGGATATCATATGGCCCGAGAGAGAATCAGAGAACACATTCGAGACGTAACGTGAGACTAATCAAAACATGTAATGGGCTGAATTGAATTCCTTTCTTAAAACCTTCTCCGTAAGACACTAGTATTTTACATTTTCTATTTAACCTTTATTTCACTAGGCAAGTCAGTTAAGAACAAATTCGTATTTACAGTGACAACCCAAACCCAGACGACGCTGGGCCAATTGTGAGCCGCCCTATGGGACTCCCAATCACGGCCGGTTGTGATACAGCCTGGATGTAGGCTTAGTTGTAGTTTGTAGTGGGCTAGTTGTAGTTTGTAGTGGGCTAGTTGTAGTTTGTAGTGGCCTAGTTGTAGAATGTAGTGGCCTAGTTGTAGTATGTAATGGCCTAGTTGTAGTTTGTAGTGGCCTTTTGATTCATTCACTTAAAAGTTATTATTTCCCAGCATCCTCCCCCCTTCTCTAAGTATGAGTTCCCATTTTAAATGGGCGTAATCAAAGCTTCGGGGCATACATCCTGGCTCTTGTCGTCTGTTAGATTTAATGTTCCTGCCCTCTGGTCAGATGCTTCTGTTTGGTCCACATCAACCACTTAGGCCAGGTTATATCTGAATACTGCCACACAGAAGGTCTCTGTGTTCTGATGTGCACTGGGCAGCCTTAGTTTAGCCACTGTCACTTCACATTATGGCCTCCACACATGGCTGGAGACTAAGTGTTGATGTTTATGTCTGGGGTTGTCCCTGACTACTCTACCTGGGGAGCTTAACGCTTTGTATGCCTGTCCTGTCTCATGCCCACACACTCACGGGTTGGGGGGCCCTCAACATGCTCATCTTTTCCATAATCAAACACTTGAAGACCATTTAATGTTATTGGTTGCAGCAGTCTTTTGCAGCAGTCTTTTGTTTTCAGTGATGAGATCAACCGATTAGGATTTTTCGATAACGATTATTGGAGGACTAAGAAAAGCCGATACCGATTAATCGGACTATTTTTATATATATATATATTTGTAATAATGACAATTACAACAATACTGAATGAACAATGAACACTTTTATTTTAACTTAATATAATACATCAATAAAATCGATTTAGTCTCAAATAAATAATGAAACATGTTCAATATGGTTTAAATAATGCAAAAACAAAGTGTTGGAGGAGAAAGTAAAAGTGCAATATGTGCCATGTAAAAAAGATAACGTTTAAGTTCCTTGCTCAGAGCATGAGAAAGTATGAAAGCTGGTGGTTCCTTTTAACATGAGTCTTCAATATTCCCAGGTAAGAAGTTTTAGGTTGTGGTTATTATAGGACTATTTCTCTCTATACCATTTGTTTTTCATATACCTTTGACTATTGAATGTTCTAATAGGTACTTTAGTATTGCCAGCCTAATCTCGGGAGTTAACAAGCTTGAAGTCATAAACAGCGCAATGGTTGAAGCATTGCGAAGAGCTGCTGGCAAATGCAGTAAAGTGCTGTTTGAATGAATGCTTACGAGCCTGCTGCTGCCTACCACCGCTCAGTCAGGCTGCTCTATCAAATCATAGACTTAATTATAATATAATAATACACAGAAATACGAGCCTTAGGTCATTAATATGGTCGAATCCGGAAACTTATCATTTCGAAAACAAAACATTTTGTTATGAACATGAGTGAAGACCCAAACGCGGTTTTAACAGAAAACAGAGTTCTTTAATAAAAAACAGGAATGGCATAAATCCTCTTCCAACGTAGTCAATGGAACAAAAGAACGTAGTATAATGCAGGTTGCACCTGCCATGCAGACTCCGACAGGACAGGACAAGGTGGAAGCAAACGAGACGACAGCTTGCTTCTGGCATCAAAAAACACAAACAAGAATCAGACCCTGAAAGTAGCAGGAACAGAGAAAGAAATAGAGACCTAATCAGAGGGGGAAGAGAGAACAGGTGGGGAAAGAGAGAATGAGCTAGTTAGGAGAAATGTAGAACAGCTGAGGGATGAGAGACAGAGAAGGTAACCTAAAAAGACCAGCAGAGAGAGAGAATGAAGAGAAAGGACAGGAACAGACATAACAAGACATGACAGTACCCCCCCACTCACCGAGCGCCTCCTGGCGCACTCGAGGAGGAAACCTGGCGGCAACGGAGGAAATCATCGATCAGCGAACGGTCCAGCACGTCCCGAGAGGGAACCCAACTCCTCTCCTCAGGACCGTACCCCTCCCAATCCACTAGGTACTGATGACCACGGCCCCGAGGGCGCATGTCCAAAATCTTACGAACCCTGTAGATGGGTGCGCCCTCGACAAGGATGGGGGGGACGAGCGGGGGCGCGAAGAACGGGCTTAACACAGGAGACATGGAAGACCGGGTGAACGCGACGAAGATAGCGCGGGAGAAGAAGTCGCACTGCGACAGGATTAATGACCTGGGAAATACGGAACGGACCAATGAACCGCGGGGCCAACTTGCGAGAAGCTGTCTTAAGGGGAAGGTTCTGAGTGGAGAGCCATACTCTCTGACCGCAACAATATCTAGGACTCTTGGTCCTACGCTTATTAGCGGCCCTCACAGTCTGCGCCCTATTACGGCAAAGTGCCGACCTGACCCCCTTCCAGGTGCGCTCGCAACGCTGGACAAAAGCCTGAGCGGAGGGGACGCAGGACTCGGCGAGCTGAGATGAGAACAGCGGAGGCTGGTACCCGAGGCTACACTGAAAAGGGGATAGACCGGTAGCAGACGAGGGAAGCGAGTTGTGGGCGTACTCTGCCCAGGGGAGCTGTTCTGACCAAGACGCAGGGTTACGAAAAGAAAGACTGCGTAAAATGCGACCAACAGTCTGATTGGCCCGTTCGGCTTGACCGTTAGACTGGGGATGAAAGCCGGACGAGAGACTGACGGAAGCCCCAATCAAACGGCAAAACTCCTCCAAAATTGAGACGTGAACTGCGGGCCTCTGTCGGAAACGACGTCAGACGGAAGGCCATGAATTCGGAAAACATTCTCGATAATGATCTGAGCCGTCTCCTTAGCAGAAGGGAGCTTATCGAGAGGAATGAAATGAGCCGCCTTAGAGAATCTATCGACAACCGTAAGAATAACTGTCTTCCCCGCTGATGAAGGCAGTCCGGTGATAAAATCTAAAGCGATGTGAGACCACGGTCGAGAGGGAATGGGAAGCGGTCTGAGACGGCCGGCAGGAGGAGAGTTCCCAGATTTAGTCTGCGCGCAGACCGAACAAGCGGCGACAAATCGACGCGCGTCACGTTCCCGAGTGGGCCACCAGAAACGCTGGCGAATGGAAGCGAGCGTACCCCGAAGGCCGGGGTGGCCGGCTAACTTGGCAGAGTGGGCCCACTGAAGAACGGCCGGACGAGTAGGAACGGGAACGAACAGAAGGTTCCTAGGGCAAGCTCGCGGCGACGGAGTGTGAGCGAGTGCTTGCTTTACCTGCCTCTCAATTCCCCAGACAGTCAACCCGACAACACGCCCCTCAGGAAGAATCCCATCGGGGTCGGTGGAGACCTCAGAAGAACTGAAGAGACGAGATAAAGCATCAGGTTTGGTGTTTTTGAGCCCGGACGATAAGAAATAACAAACTCGAAACGAGCAAAAAACAGAGCCCAACGAGCCTGACGCGCATTAAGTCGTTTGGCTGAACGGATGTACTCAAGGTTCCTATGGTCAGTCCAAACGACAAAAGGAACGGTCGCCCCTCCAACCACTGTCGCCATTCGCCTAGGGCTAAGCGGATGGCGAGCAGTTCGCGATTACCAACATCATAGTTACGTTCTGACGGCGATAAGCGATGAGAGAAAAACGCGCAAGGATGGACCTTGCCGTCAGAGAGAGAGCGCTGAGAAAGAATGGCTCCCACGCCCACCTCTGACGCGTCAACCTCAACAACAAACTGTCTAGAGATGTCAGGTGTAACAAGAATAGGTGCGGATGTAAAACGATTCTTAAGAAGATCAAAAGCTCCCTGGGCGGAAACGGACCACTTAAAGCACGTCTTAACAGAAGTAAGGGCTGTGAGAGGAGCTGCCACCTGACCGAAATTACGGATGAAACGACGGTAGAAATTAGCGAAGCCCAGAAAGCGCTGCAGCTCGACGCGTGACTTAGGAACGGGCCAATCAATGACAGCCTGGACCTTAGCGGGATCCATCTTAATGCCCTCAGCGGAAATAACGGAACCGAGAAAAGGGACAGAGGCGGCATGAAAAGTGCACTTCTCAGCCTTCACATAAAGACAGTTCTCCAAAAGGCGCTGGAGGACGCGTCGCACGTGCTGAACATGAATCGAGAGAGACGGTGAAAAAATCAGGATATCATCCATGTAAACGAAAACAAAAATGTTCAGCATGTCTCTCAGGACGTCGTTAACTAGTGCCTGAAAGACAGCTGGAGCGTTAACGAGGCCGAAAGGAAGAACCCGGTATTCAAAGTGCCCTAACGGAGTGTTAAACGCCGTCTTCCACTCGTCCCCCTCCCTGATGCGCACGAGATGGTAGGCGTTACGAAGGTCCAATTTGGTGAAAAACCTGGCTCCCTGCAGGATCTCGAAGGCTGAAGACATAAGAGGAAGCGGATAACGATTCTTAACTGTTATGTCATTCAGCCCTCGATAATCCACGCATGGGCGCAGGGACCCGTCCTTCTTCTGAACAAAAAAGAACCCCGCGCCGGCGGGGGAGGAGGAGGAGACTATGGTACCGGCGTCGAGCGAAACCGACAAATAATCCTCGAGAGCCTTACGTTCGGGAGCCGACAGAGAGTATAATCTACCCCGGGGGAGTAGTTCCCGGAAGGAGATCAATACTACAGTCATACGACCGGTGTGGAGGGAGAGAAGTGGCCTTGGAACGACTGAACACCGTGCGCAGATCGTGATACTCCTCCGGCACCCCTGTCAAATCGCCAGGCTCCTCCTGTGAAGAAGAGACAGAGGAAACAGGAGGGATAGCAGACATTAAACAGGTTACATGACAAGAAACATTCCAGGATAGGATAGTATTACTAGACCAATTAATAGAAGGGTTATGGCGCACTAGCCAGGGATGACCCAAAACAACAGGTGTAAAAGGTGAACGAAAAATTAAAAAAGAAATGGTTTCGCTATGATTACCAGAGACAGTGAGGGTTAAAGGCAGCGTCTCACGCTGAATCTTGGGGAGAGAACTACCATCTAAAGCGAACAAGGCCCTGGGCTCCCTAACTGTCTGAGAGGAATGTCATGTTCCCGAGCCCAGGTCTCGTCCATAAAACAGCCCTCCGCCCCAGAGTCTATCAAGGCACTGCAGGAAGCAGATGAACCGGGCCAGCGGAGATGGACCGGAAAGGTAGTGCGTGATCCAGAAGGAGAGGCCTGAGTAGTTGCGCTCACCAGTAGCCCTCCTCTTACTGATGAGCTCTGGCTTTTACTGGACATGAGGTGACAAAATGACCAGCGGAGCCGCAGTAGAGACAGAGGCGATTGGTGATTCTCCGTTCCCTCTCCTTGGCCGAGATGCGAATACCCCCCAGCTGCATAGGCTCAGCATCCGAGCCGGCGGAGGAGGGTGGCAGTGATGCGGCAGGTGGCAGTGATGTGGAGAGGGGAGCAACGGAGAACGTGAGCTCCTTTCCACGAGCTCGGCGACGAAGATCAAACCGTCGCTCTATGCGAATAGCGAGAGCTATTAAGGAGTCCAGACTGGAAGGAACCTCCCGGGAGAGGATCTCATCCTTAACCTCGACGTGGAGACCCTCCAGAAAACGAGCGAGCAAAGCCGGCTCGTTCCAGTCACTAGAGGCAGCGAGAGTGCGAAACTCAATAGAATAATCCGTTATGGATCTATTCCCCTGACATAGGGAAGACAGGGCCCTGGAAGCCTCCTCGCCAAAAACAGAACGGTCAAAAACCCGTATCATCTCCTCCTTAAAGTCCTGATACTGGTTAATACACTCAGCCCTCGCCTCCCAGACTGCCGTGCCCCACTCACGCGCCCGTCCGGTAAGGGAGAGAAATGACGTAGGCGATGCGGGCTGCGCTCCTGGAGTAAGTGTTGGGCTGGAGAGAGAACACCACATCACACTGAGTGAGGAATGAGCGGCACTCAGTGGGCTCCCCAGAGTAACACGGCGGGTTGTTGATCCTGGGCTCCGGAGACTCGGAAACCCTGGAAGTGGGCGGTGGATCGAGGTGGAGTTGGTGAACCCGTCTTGTGAGGTCGGAGACTTGGACGGCCAGGGTCTCAACGGCATGTTGAGCAGCAGACAATTCCTCCTCGTGTCTGCCTAGCATCGCTCCCTGGATCTCGACGGCGGAGTGAAAAGGGTCCGGAGCCGCTGGGTCCATTCCTGGTCTGATTCTTCTGTTATGAACATGAGTGAAGACCCAAACGCGGTTTTAACAGAAAACAGAGTTCTTTAATAAAAAACAGGAATGGCATAAATCCTCTTCCAACGTAGTCAATGGAACAAAAGAACGTAGTATAATGCAGGTTGCACCTGCCATGCAGACTCCGACAGGACAGGACAAGGTGGAAGCAAACGAGACGACAGCTTGCTTCTGGCATCAAAAAACACAAACAAGAATCAGACCCTGAAAGTAGCAGGAACAGAGAAAGAAATAGAGACCTAATCAGAGGGGGAAGAGAGAACAGGTGGGGAAAGAGAGAATGAGCTAGTTAGGAGAAATGTAGAACAGCTGAGGGATGAGAGACAGAGAAGGTAACCTAAAAAGACCAGCAGAGAGAGAGAATGAAGAGAAAGGACAGGAACAGACATAACAAGACATGACACATTTATTATTTCAGTGAAATACGGAACCGTTCCGTATTTTATCTAACGGGTGGCATCCATAAGTCTAAATATTGCTGTTACATTGCACAACCTTCAATGTTATGTCATAATTACATCAAATTCTTGAAAAGTAGCAAGGGGCCAGGATGCCCTTACTGTTGCGTATACCCTGACTCAGCGTGCAATAAATCCAAGACAAGTGACACAATTTCCCTAGTTTAATATTGCCTGCTAACATGAATTTCTTTTAACTAAATATGCAGGTTTAAAAAATATATACTTCTGTGTATTGATTTTAAGAAAGGAATTGATGTTTATGGTTAGGTACCTGTACATTCGTGCAACGATTGTGCTTTTTTCGCAAATGGGCTTTTGTTAAATCATCCCTTGTTTGGCGAAGTTGGCTGTCTTTTTGAGGACAGTTCTCAACGAGCCAGGCGGCCCAAACTGCTGCATATACTGTCACGCCCTGGCCATAGTTTACTTTGTATGTTTCTATGTTTTGATTGGTCAGGGTGTGATCTGAGTGGGCATTCTATGTTGGATGTCTTGTTTGTCTGTTTCTGTGTTTGGCCTGATATGGTTCTCAATCAGGGGCAGGTGTTAGTCATTGTCTCTGATTGGGAACCATATTTAGGTAGCCTGGGTTTCACTGTGTGTTTGTGGGTGATTGTTCCTGTCTCTGTGTTTTGCACCAGATAGGGCTGTTTTCGGTTTTCGTAGGTTTGTTATTTTGTTAGTTTATCGTGTATAGTTTCCGTATTTAATAAAATGAATCAAAACTATGCTGCATTTTGGTCCGCTCCTCCTTCCCACAACGAAAGCCATGACAGAATCACCCACCACAACAGGACCAAGCGGCGTGGTAACAGGCAAAAGCAACAGCAGGAGCAACAAAAGAAGGAATGGACATGGGAGGACGAATTAGACGGAGAAGGACCCTGGGCTCAGCCTGGAGAATATCGCCGTCCCAAGGAAGAACTGGAGGCGGGGAAAGCAGAGAGGCACCGGGATGAGGAGGCAGCACGGCGAAGCGGATGGAAGCCCGAGAGTCAGCCCCAAAAATGTCTTGGGGGATGGGGGGGGCTCAGGGAGAGTGTGGCAGAGTCAGGAGTCAGACCTGAGCCCACTCTCCCTGTTTATCGTGAGGAGCCAAGGAGGAGACCAGAACCAGAGCCGGTGTTGGAGGTGAGCGAAACAGAGACTGTGAAGGAGTTAATGGAGAAATTGGAGGAGAGGGAGTTGCTTTGTTGTTGCTTTAAATATGGAATTCGCCCGACGGAGCGTGTCGGGGATTTGATGGCACCTGGGTCAGCGCTCCATACTCGTCCTGAGATGCGTGCTAGTCGGCTGGTGAAGTTGGTGCCAGCCTCACGCACCAGGCCTCCTGTGCACCTCCCTAGCCTTGCATGTCCTGTGCCAGCACTGCTCTCAAGATCTCCAGTATGCCTTCACGGTCTAGCCCATCCTGTGCCACCTCCACACACCAGCCCTCCGATGGCAGCTCCCCGCACCAGGCTTCCTGTGCGTGTCCTCGGCCCAGTACCACCAGTGCCAGCACCACGCATCAGGTCTACAGTGCGCCTCGCCTCTCCAGCGCTGCCGGAGCCTTCCTCCTCTCCTGCGCTGCCGGAGTCTCCCGCCTGTTCAGTGCTGCCCGAGCCTTTCTCCTCTACAGCGTTGCCGGAGTCTCCTGCCTGTTTAGCGCAGCCAGAGCTGCCAGCCTGCATGGAGCAGCCAGAGCTGTCAGTCTGCATGGAGCAGCCAGAGATGTCAGTCTGCATGGAGCAGCCAGAGCTGTCAGTCTTCATGGAACAGCCAGAGCTGCCAGTCTGCATGGAGCAGCCGGAGCTGCCAGTCTGCAAGGAGCTGCCAGTCTGCAAGAAGCAGCCAGAGCTGCCAATCTGCATGGAGCAGCCAGAGCTGCCAGTCAGCATGGAGCAGCCAGAGCCGTCAGTCTTCCAGGATCCGCCTGTCAGCCAGACTCTTCTAGATCCACCAGTCAGCCAGACTCTTCCAGATCCGCCAGTCAGCCAGACTCTTCCAGATCCGCCAGTCAGCCAGACTCTTCCAGATCCGCCAGTCAGCCAGACTCTTCCAGATCCGCCAGTCAGCCAGACTCTTCCAGATCCGCCAGTCAGCCAGACTCTTCCAGATCCGCCAGTCAGCCAGACTCTTCCAGATCCGCCAGTCAGCCAGACTCTTCCAGATCCGCCAGTCAGCCAGACTCTTCCAGATCCGCCAGTCAGCCAGACTCTTCCAGATCCGCCAGTCAGCCAGACTCTTCCAGATCCGCCAGTCAGCCAGACTCTTCCAGATCCGCCAGTCAGCCAGACTCTTCCAGATCCGCCAGTCACCCAGACTCTTCCAGATCGGCCAGTCAACCAGACTCTTCCAGATCGGCCAGTCAACCAGACTCTTCCAGATCCGCCAGTCAGCCAGACTCTTCCGGATCCGCCAGTCAGCCAGACTCTTCCGGATCCGCCAGTCAGCCAGACTCTTCCGGATCCGCCAGTCAGCCAGACTCTTCCGGATCCGCCAGTCAGCCAGACTCTTCCGGATCCGCCAGTCAGCCAGACTCTTCCGGATCCGCCAGTCAGCCAGACTCTTCCGGATCCGCCAGTCAGCCAGACTCTTCCGGATCCGCCAGTCAGCCAGACTCTTCCGGATCCGCCAGTCAGCCAGACTCTTCCGGATCCGCCAGTCAGCCAGACTCTTCCGGATCCGCCAGTCAGCCAGACTCTTCCGGATCCGCTGGGATGTCACGGAAGCGGACAAGGTGGTGGAAGACTGCGGTGAACTGGGGGCCACGTCCAGCACCAGAGCTGCCACCGCGGACAGATGCCCGCCCAGACCCTCCCCGATAGGTTCGGGTTTTGCGGTCGGAGTCCGCACCTTGGGGGGGTACTGTCACGCCCTGGCCATAGTTTACTTTGTATGTTTCTATGTTTTGATTGGTCAGGGTGTGATCTGAGTGGGCATTCTATGTTTGATGTCTTGTTTGTCTATTTCTGTTTTTGGCCTGATATGGTTCTCAATCAGGGGCAGGTGTTAGTCATTGTCTCTGATTGGGAACCATATTTAGGTAGCCTGGGTTTCACTGTGTGTTTGTGGGCGATTGTTCCTGTCTCTGTGTTTTGCACCAGATAGGGCTGTTTTCAGTTTTCGTAGGTTTGTTATTTTGTTAGTTTATCGTGTATAGTTTCCGTATTTAATAAAATGAATCAAAACTACGCTGCATTTTGGTCTGCTCCTCCTTCCCACAATGAAAGCCGTGACATATACCCTGACTCTGTTGCACAGAACGCAAGAGAAGTGACACAAGTTCCCTAGTTAAAAGAAATTCATGTTAGCAGACAATATTAGCTAAATATTCAGGTTTAAAAATATATACTTTTGTATTGATTTTAAGAAAGGCGTTGATGTTTATGGTTAGGTACACACTGGTGCAACGACAGTGCTTTTATCGTGAATGCGCTTGTTAAATCACCCGTTTGGCGAAGTAGGCTGTGATTCAATGATAAGAACAGGCACCGCATCGATTATATGCAATGCAGGACAAGCTAGATACACTAGTAATATCATCAACCATGTGTAGTTAACTAGTGATTATGTTTAGATTGATTTGTTTTTTATAAGATAAGTTTAATGCTAGCTAGCACCTTACCGTGGCTCCTTGCTGCACTCGCATAACAGGTAGTCAACCTGCGACGCAGTCTCCTCGTGGAGTGCAATGTAATAGGCCATGATCGGTGTTCAAAAATGCTGATTACCGATTGTTATGAAAACTTGATATCGGCCCCAGTTAATCGGCCATTCCGATTAATCGGTCGACCTTTACAGTACATATCTGTCAGGTAGTTCCTTCCTTGACTGTGTGTGCCATAATTCTGTTGTAGTGATATAATTGATATTTTATAAACAATACAAAGCATACACATACAAACAACAACATCATACAAACATCAACCACATCACACCTGCCCAGACCCACTAGAACACACCCCCATCTCCAGCGCGTGTATCACTTTCCGCCACATGGCCTCAAATTGCACTCTCTGCGTGGCCCACACACTTTACATTTTTAGATAATAAAGCATTTTACTTTTCCATTGCGTTAACGACAGACGATTGGTTGATTTGCAGTTTTTATGTCTACGTTTTTTTAAAGATGATTGACGAGAAAATATTGTCCAACCCATCGGGTATCTCACTGCACCCTCATATGCCGTGTCTTGAAATATGCAGACAGACGGATTAAACAAAATGGTCTATTTAAGCATTAAGGCCCGAGGGGATGTGGTATATGGGTAATATACCATGGCTAAGGGCTGTTCTTAAGCACGACGTAACGCGGAGTGCCTGGATATATATACCACAAACCCCTGAGGTGCCTAATTGCTATTATAAACTGGTTACCAACGTAATTAGAGCAGTAAAAATAAATGTTTTGTCATACCTGTGGTATACGGTCTGATATACCACAGCTGTCAGCCAATAAGCATTCAGGGCTCGAACCACCCTGTTTAGCATTTTGTTTATACATGTTTTTTGTTTTGCCTATCTAAGGAATGTCAACCTGCCCAAGTTCATAACCGTTACCTAAAGTTAAACCATACCCATTGCCTACCTAAAATAACACTATTCCCAACAAAAGTGGAATCAAGGTGGAATTTATTTAGCTGAAAAGTTAAACTGATGATGAGGATGAGAAAAGAAGCATAGAATGAGGAAAACTAGGGGTTTGTCTCTCTTCCCTCTCTCCAAACAACTTGCTACTCCATCCACCAATTCCACGGTTCAGCCTTATCTCTCTGAGTCCCTGAGGCCTGTGCTAAGTGGATTGGAGAGAGAACGCCTCAGTATGGTGCGGTTTTACATTAACCAGAAGGAATGAGAGCTATGATGGGGCTCTCAGAAAGGGGAACGGGTGAGAGTAGCCAGCGTGCCTAACTGCATTTGATTTGTGTTTCAGCAGTAATGGAACACTATTGGCTCATCAATATCAACCCATTGAAGCTCACAACCTGGCTCAAAGTGATCCCTGTCTTGAATGCTGCACTCAAATGCAGGCCTAAATGGATTGCTCTGTGAACGTGGTCGAATTCACATTAGCGTGGGGCATGGGGATAACTGTTAGAAAACAGCACTGCCCTATTATGTGACAGTAATTGACATTTCTCAGCAACAGAGTGAGTTGAATATGAAGCCCATTGCAAAACAGTTTGCGTTTCCCATTAACACCGTTGGCTACACTTGATCTGCGAATGGCACACAAAACAGGTGCACAAGGACATGCATGAAGAGCAGAATCAGAGCATCCTGTCATAATCATGGTACTATCATAACATTCCTCCTCTACACCTCCGTATTTGTGTCAGGCCTACGTTTTCCCACCAACCAAGTTGTTCACCTCTTATGTAACCCTTGTTTATATTTCTAGCCTCGTCTTTGAATGGATACTGCAATACTGGATTACTACAGCTGTAGGAGACGTCGCCCTGAATCGTTCTGTTTACCATGTGGCTGTTGTGGAGTCACGGTTGAAGAGCTCTGCACACACACACACACACACGCACACACACACACACACACACACACACACACACACACACACACACACACACACACACACACACACACACACACACACACACACACACACACACACACACACACACACACACACTGTTGTTAAATATAGCCTCCCTTGGCTCCTGTTTGCCTGCTCGGGTCTGTCCAATGCTACGCCTGATGGGAGGTGCCGCGTACGCTGGGAAGATGGAGATAAAAGGGAAGGGGAGGCTGGGCGGCCATGACGCCATGTTGTCGTACACTCAGACTGGCTTCCCGTTAGTGCCGCCCACGGGGCACTTACATTGGGCACTTAACATGGAGCGAAATGGCTCTCTCTCCATCCACACACTGATCTACAGCCCATACTGATGGAGAGTAAAAACTGTCTAGAAGGCAGACCTGGACATATTTCTTGATTTACCATTGAAGTCAATAGGATGTACATCTAATAAACAGACAAGGGGGAAAAAGGATCAGTGGCAGCTAGTAGGCCGGTGACGACGACCGCCGAGCGCCACCGGAACAGGAAGGTGGCCTTAAAGGACAAAGTAGTTGTTAGCATATAAATCCCTACCAAATAGTTAGTGTTTGGACTTCTTCTCCTGGTTTACAGATAAATGACAGGTTTCCAGCAGTTAGGTCCATAAACTAACGGAACTAGCTAATTAAAGTGTTCAATGTATAGCAGAGTGCTTCAGAAGAACTTAGCTAAAGCCAGACGGTTGATTTAGCTTTTTGTGTCCTGCCATACTGCCACACACACACGGGTAATTAGTGCTGTCACAGCTTTGCCATCATCCCGTCACAGCAAGGCCGTCTCCCCGGTGTCAGTCATAATATCGTTTCTATCATTATGTCCCAGATCAAGCGATACAAATCACACTCCTTATCACAGTGGGTCTACCAGTCGATGGCAAAATTATCTCGCTGAGTCCAACAAGGCTGTGTCATAGTTGTAGCTGCACATTCACTCATTGTTATTAAAGATGTACCGCAACGGTTTTTGAACATTTACTGTTGAAAAGCTATGTCCCAGGTGTAAATACAATGCAGTACACACACTAAAGGGTAAAGAAATACGTTTTGAGCAAAATAGTTGTGTTTTTTTGACACGACAGCAAACTTCAAGGAATGGGCCGTTCAAAGAGTTGGTTTGATGGGAATCTGTGATGTCATCGGCCCTCCTTCTTGAGGAGCAATAGAGGAGCATGTCTTGTACTATGTCACGACTTATCTGGACCACCTATTGAGATGTGCCTATTGTTAAGTAAATCAGTTGTTAAGTGGACTGAAGTGCCACTTTAAAGTAGGTGATGTTCTTTGATTATCATAGCCTAAGTAGATTAAAAGCAGCAGTCCAAAAATGATAGCATAGGCTAGATGCTAACTAACTACTGTGAGCCGGAATTAAATATAGGTCTATCATTCCAGTCTGTCAACATGGGATTTGTTTCACTAGGCTATTCTTGGCTATTCATTAACTGACTGCAGGCAGGTATCTAGCATTCTGGCAATGGTTTGCATTTTGACTAGTGTAGCCTTGGCTGTGTAAAAAAAAAACGGTTTAGAAATCTACAATGTATAAATCTGACAAGGAATTTTCCCACTCTCTTTACTTCCCCCTCTCTCTTCCTTCCTTCCTTCCTTCCTTCCTTCCTTCCTTCCTTCCTTCCTTCCTTCCTTCCTTCCTTCCTTCCTTCCTTCCTTCCTTCCTTCCTTCCTTCCTTCCTTCCTTCCTTCCTTCCTTCCTTCCTTCCTTCCTTCTTTCTTTCTTTCTTTCTTTCTTTCTTTCTTTCTTTCTTTCTTTCTTTCTTTCTTTCTTTCTTTCTTTCTTTCTTTCTTTCTTTCTTTCTTTCCTCACTTCCTTACTTACTTCCTTACTTCCTTACTTTCTTACTTCCTTAGGGCAGTTCGGAGGGCAGCTCTGGGATCCACGTTGTCCTTGGCAACGAGGCCTGTGACCTCGACTCCATGGTGTCGTCCCTCGCCTTCGCCTACTTTCTATCCACAGTGAGTCAGCTAGCTTCTAGCCTGTGCCGCCTCTCATTAGTGAATCCCTCAACCCAGGTCGAAAATGAGTTACCATACCTGAAGTATCTATTCCCCTTCTCAAATGTTTAGGTTTTTTATACGGTAACAAGTAATTGACACTTTACTTCAGGGCCGCTGGAAGTGGGGTCCTAGTGCCCTTGACAAACTTCCAGAATGATCTTATGCAATTATCAGCCATGTATTTTTGGGGTGTCTCACTACTAATATTTAATTTTGTTTCGGCACCCCTGCTTTACTTGAGTCATAAGGACTACATAACACTCATAATCACGACATAACGTCAGTTATCATAAGCTGACACCAGTTATGCCATGATTATGACCGTGTTATGTAGCCCTTATATAACAGGGGGTTTTAGTAAATTGTTACCCAAAAATACATTCACGACATGGCCAAAAGTATGTCTGCTCGTCAAACATCTCATTCCAAAATCATGGGAATTAATATGGAGTTGGTGCCCCCTTTGCTGCTATAACAGCCTCCACTCTTCTGGGAAGGCTTTCCACTAGATGTTGGAACATTGCTGCGTATGACTTTCTTCCATTCAGCCAAAAGAGCATTAGTGAGGTCAGGAACTGATGTTGGACGATTAGGCCTGGCTCGCAGTCGGCGTTCCAATTCACCCCAAAGGTGTTTGATGGGGTTGAGATCAGGGCTCTTGGCAGGCCAGTCAAGTTCTTCCACACCAATCTCAACAAACCATTTCTGTATGGATTTCACTTTGAGCAAGTGGGCCTTCCCCAAACTGTTGCCACAAAGTTGGAAGAACAGAGTCGTCTAGAATGTCATTGTATGTTGTAGCATTACGATTTCCCTTTACTGGAACTAAGGGGCCTAGCCCAAACCATGAAAAACAGCCCCAAACCATTATTCCTCCTCCACCAAACTTTACAGTTGGCAATATGTATTGGGACAGGTAGCGTTCTCCTGGCATCCGCCAAACCTAGATTAATCCGTTGGACTGCCAGATGGTGAGGCGTGGTTTATCTCTCCAGAGAACGCTTTTCCACTGCTCCAGAGTCCAATTGCTGAGAGCTTTACACCACTCCAGTCGATGTTTGGCATTGTCATGCTGGTCTTAGGCTTGTGAGTGGCTGCTCTGCTATGGAAATCCATTTCATGAAGCTCCCAACAAACAGTTATTGTGCTGACGTTGCTTCCAGAGGTAGTTTGGAACTTGGTAGTGAGTGTTATTGCTCTTAGATGTTTCCACTTCACAATAAGAGCACTTACAGTTGACCAGTGCAGCTCTAGCAGGGCAGAAATTTTACGACCTGACTTGTTGGGAAGGTGGCATCCTATAACGGTGCCACATTGAAAGTTATGGAGCTCTTCAGTAAGGCCATTTCACTGCAAATGTTTGTCTATGGAGATTGCAAGGGGTGTCCACATACCTTTGGTGATGTAGTGTACCTTCTGGAAATCTTCTAGTATGAAGACCCATAGACTCTATGTTGTGGTTGTTTGAAATCAAATTTGTAAATTAATACGTCCTGCTATGCAGTAATTCATATATCTCCTAATTTAACTTGTTAATGGTGTTGAGAGAACTGGGCCAAGTCCTGAAGCACCCCCGGCTCAGAGTGACTCATTTCTAGGTCTGAGGTCCATGAATAGCTTGACCAAGCGTAATCAAAATTCCCAGAATTCTCCAAAATAGGACCAGACAACCTTCAGAGTCACTCAGATCATACTCAAGCATAAAAACAGTGTCTGTGCCCTGGCCACCAGCCACCGGTCTCTCCTTATCTTTCATTACTGCATTGATCCATCTTCCCTCCTTAACCCCTGGCTATAGCTGCTCGCTAGCCTATACACCCCCGCTACTCATGAAATATTCACACAGCCTCAGATACTCAAGATACGCCAAAGGTCTGAGAATGTGGACAAAAATATTGCAGAGGAATCCCAGCTAACCTCAGCAGGAAGGTGTGTTGGTGTTAGATGTCTGTTTTGAACTGGTCTCCCTCTTCCATCCTTTCTTCCTCTCCTCCTTTTCCCTTTCTCTTCTTCCATCCCCCTTTGTTCCCAGACGTCTGGCAGCTCGTGTAAGACTGTGGTACCAGTGCTGAACATCCCGAGGGCCGAGTTCCCCCTACGTTTAGACAACGTGTTCCTGCTGAAGGAGAGCGGTGTTCCATCAGAGGCTCTGGTGTTCCGTGACGAGGTGGACCTGGCAGGGCTCCATAGAGCCAAGAGGCTGGTTCTCTCCCTAGTGGACCACAACGTGCTTCCTAGGTCAGGGGTTGCAACATGACTCTTCCTATTTATTTTCTCACACTGTCACGTCCTGACCTTAGTTCCTTTTTTATGTCTATTTTAGTCAGGGCGTGAGTTGGGGTGGGCATTTAGTCAGGGCGTGAATTGGGGTGGGCATTCTATTTGTTTTTCTATGTTTTTGTATTTCTGTGTTTGGCCTGGTATGGTTCCCAATCAGAGGCAGCTGTTTATCGTTGTCTCTGATTGAGAACCATACTTAGGCAGCCTGTTTTCACACTATGATTTGTGGGTAGTTGTTTTCTGTTTTGTGTTGCTGCACCTTACAAGACTGTTTCGTTTTCGTTTCACTCTATTTGTTATTTTGTTTTGTGTTTCTGTTCTAATAAATATAACATGAACACTTACCATGCTGCGCATTGGTCCGATCCATCTTATCCCTCATCAGAAGAGGAAGACAATCATTACACACACTCTCTTTTCTAACATTCTCTCCCTTGCCATCTCTGCCTTTCTCTCACTCAGACTTTCTACCAATGATACCTACAGTATCAAATAGAATTGACAACACAGGAGAACTTTGTGGGAAAGTGCCTGATATGTGGAGGGCCAGTTTCCCGGACCCAGATTAAGAAAACTTGTTTTTTTGGTGATACTTTTCCCCCATTTTTTCCCCCAATTTCATGACAGTCTTGTCTCCTCGCTGCAACTCCCCTAAGGACTTGGGAGAGGCGAAGGTTGAGAGCTGTGCGTCCTTTGAAACACGACCCAGCCAAGCCACACTGCTTCTTGACACACTGCTCTCTTAACCCGGAAGCCAGCCGCTCCAATGTGTTGGAGGAAACACCGTCCAGCTGTCAATCAAAGTCAGCTTGCAGGCACTCGGCTCACCACAAGGAGTCGCTAGAGCACGATGGGACAAGGAAATCCCGGGCCGGCCAAACCCTCCCCTAACCTGGACGATGCTGGTCCAATTGTGCGCCGCCTCATGGGTCTCCTGGTCACAGCCGGCTGTGACACAGCCTGGGATCGAACCCGAGTCTGTAGTTACACCTCAAGCTTTGTGATGCAGTGCCTTAGACGGCTGCGCCACTCGGGAGGCAGAAAACACATAGTTAAGGATATATGACACAATATATTTCACAATATTCACTCAACTTCAACTTTTCCCCGTAGTGCCGACATTGACTTGGAGGAGGCAGTTGTGGAAGTCATTGATCACCACCACCTCGAGAGGACACCCTCCACTTCCTGTTTGGTCACCATGGAAACCGTGGGTTCCTGTGCCACCTTGGTGACAGAGTACATTCACCACAAGGCACCTGAAGTGCTAGACAGACAGGTGGCCCAATTATTATACGGTAAGGTTGCCACAGCAATAATTCTCTCATGTCCAGCATTCTCTATAACACGTGCCAAACTCCAGTACTTGAGGGTCACAGTGTCTCCAAGTCATTAAACAATGCATACATCAGAACTAGGCAGTGGAAATATGGCAGGAGGAATTTTGACTAAAATTGTAGTTGCACTTGTTTGTCAATGCCAGCGGTAACCATTAGCTCAGTTCACCTATGTGCCCACACAGGGGCCATTGTGCTGGATTGTGTCAACATGGCCCCAGAGGCGGGCAAGGTCACACCCAAGGACAGCCTTCTGGCCTGCCTACTGGAGTCGCGCTTCCCAGACCTGCCACCCAGGGGTGCCCTCTTCCAGTCCCTACAGAGCGCCAAGTTTGACATCTCAGGTAACAAAGAAAAACCCGCCATGGGAAAAGTGTTGTCAGGTGGACAAAATGACACTGCCTTGTCACTTGACATTCAGGGACATAGGTTGTCATGACAATATGACATTATTATGTCAGTATTATGACACTGTTAGGACATACCATTCAAATAAAGCGTTACCCGTGTTGTAGAGTAAGTGTGAGATTTTACACGACGTCAAAAGTCCATCTAGAAGTAAAAAAATAAAAATACGTCAAACCCTTTAGGTAGGAACCTCTGCTCTCTTGACCCAATGACTGGACAAAGCCATTGATCACGTGACACCATTCATTCCTATGTGCAGACACAATAGCGCATTCAGGCCAAATGAAGTCGGTTAAGATGGCGTCTAATGGAGACATAACATGCGCAGTTTGAGCTACTCCAAGAAGAGACGTTGCAGGCTAGCTTGCCCCCTCTCAAGCTGAAGGCCAATGGCGTACCGTGATATTGGTACCATGATTGTCTTCTAAGTAATGTTTTCTTTAAAAGATTGACAAAGATTGGCCATGACGATTGCCATTTTTCAATTCACTTTAATGGGGGATCCTGTTTCTGCTAACAATTCCTGCAGTACCTCGGGCAGCCTTAGACTTTCCAGGGCTTCAATGAAAGGGGACAGTCATTCTCCCTTGTGTTGACCTCATTCCAGGTTTATCTTACTATATGTTATGTTATACTGGTACTGGGTAATGTTCATGATGACGTTGACCTTAACAAGAGCCCCAGGACCAGTGGAAACAAAATAGCCCCATAACATCAAAGATCCACCACCATATTTTAAAGTCGGTATTGGTTCTTTTTTATGCGTCCTTATTTCGACGCCATTACATACATTGTGTCAGAGATTTTAAAAAATCTAATACTTGACCACATCCAACGCTTGACTGTATTTGACTACATTTACACCCTGCGTTGTGGTAATTTACCATAGAAATAGAGTGTTGTTGTTTATCACTTATACAACCAAATCAAATCAAACTTTATTTGTCACTTGTGCCGAATACAAGTGTAGACCTTACCGTGAAATGCTTACTTACAAGCCCTTAACCAACAATGCAGTTCAAGAAGAGTTAAGAAAATATTTATCAAATAAACTAAAGTTTAAAAAATTATAGATTTTTAAAGTAACACAATAAGAATAACGAGGCTATATACAGGGGGTACCAGTACTGAGTCAGTGTGCAGGGGGTGCAAGTTAGAGGTTGTTGATAATTGTACCACAGTCTGATGTAACGCCTGGCTCTGTGTGTGTGTGTCTGGTTAACTTCTACCATGGAGGGTTCAGGGCTGTTTGCCTTCAGAAAGGATTCACACCCCTGGACTTTTCCCCCCACATTTTGTTGTATTACAGCCAGAATTTAAAATGTATTACATTTCGATTGAGATTTTGTCACTGGCCTACACGCAATACCCCATAATGTCAAAGTGGAATTATGTTTTTAAAAATATTTGTACTAATTCATTAAAAATGAAAAGCTGAAATGTCTTAAGTCAATCAGTATTCAACGTCTTGGTTATGGCAAGCCTAAATAAGTTCAGTAGTACACATTTGCTTAACAAGTCACATAATAAGTTGCATGGCCTCACTCTGTGTGCAATAATAGTGTTTAACATGATTTTTAATAACTACCTCAAAAGTATCTGTAAGGTCTCTCAGTCTAGCAGTGAATTTCAAACACAGATTGAACCACAAAGACCAGTGAGGGTTTCCAATGCCTCGCAAAGAAGGGCACCTATTGGTAGATTGGTAAAGAAAAGCAGACATTGAATATCCCTTTGAGCATGGTGAAGTTGTTAATTACACTTTGGATGGTAAATCAATATACCCAGTCACTACAAAGATACAAGCGTCCTTCCTAACTCAGTTAACCGGAGAGGAAGGAAACTGCTCAGGTGAAACCCCTCAATGGCGACTAAAACAGTTGCAGAGTTGAATGGCGATGATCGGAGAAAACGGAGAATGGATCAACAACATTGTAGTTACTCCACAATACTAACCTAATTGACAGAGTGAAAAGAAGGAAACCTGTACAGAATATTCCAAAATATGCATCCTGTTTGCAATAAGGCACTAAAGTAATTCTGCAAAGAAATGTGGCAAAGCAATTCACTTTTTGTACTGAATACAAAGTGTTCTGTTTGGGGCAAATCCATTACAACACATTACTGAGTACCTCTCTCCGTATTTTCAATCATAGTGTTAGCTAAATCATGTTATGGGTCTGCTTGTAATCATTAATGACTGGGGGAGTTTTCAGGATAAAAAAGAAAAGGGAATAGAGTTAAGCACAGGCAAAATCCTAGAGGAAAACCTTATTCAGTCTGCTTTGTCAATCTATGTCAAGACCTGAAAATGGTTGTCTAGCAATGAACAACAAACAATTTGACGGAGCTTGAAGAATTTTTAAAAGAATAATGGGCAAATGTTGCAGGTGCGGACAGCTCTTAGAGACTTACCCAGAAAGACTCAAAGCTGTAATCGCTGCCAAAGGTGCTTCTACAAGGTATTGACTCTGGGGTGTAAATACAGTCGTGGCCAAAAGTTTTGCTTCAGTGTCTTTAGATATTTTTGTCAGATGTTACTATGGAATAATGAAGTCTAATTACAAGCATTTTATGAGTGTCAAAGGCTTTTATTGACAATTACATGAAGTTGATGCGAAGAGTCAATATTTGCAGTGTTGACCCTTCTTTTTCAAGACCTCTGCTATCCGCCCTGGCATGCTGTCAATTAACTTCTGGCCCTCATCCTGACTGATGGCAGCCCATTCTTGCATCATCAATGCTTGAAATTTGTCAGAATTTGTGGATTTTTGTTTGTCCACCCGCCTCTTGAGGATTGACCACAAATTCTCAATGGGATTAAGGTCTGGAGAGTTTCCTGGCCATGGACCCAAAATATCAATGTTTTGTTCCCTGAGCCACTTAGTTATCACTTTTGCCTTATGGCAAGGTGCTCCATCATGCTGGAAAAGGCATTGTTCGTCACCAAACTGTTCCTGGATGTTTGGGAGAAGTTGCTCTCGGAGGATGTGTTGGTACCATTCTTTATTCATGGCTGTGTTCTTAGGCAAAATTGTGAGTGAGCCCACTCCCTTGGCTGAGAAGAAACCCCACACATGAATGGTCTCAGGATGCTTTACTGTTGGCATGACACAGGACTGATGGTAGCGCTCACCTTGTCTTCTCCGGACAAGCTTTTTTCTGGAAGCCCCAAACAATCGGAAAGGGGATTCATCAGAGAAAATTACTTTACCCCAGTCCTCAGATGTCCAATCCCTGTACCTTTTGCAGAATATCAGTCTGTCCCTGATGTTTTTCCTGGAGAGAAGTGGCTTCTTTGCTGCCCTTTTTGACACCAGGCCATCCTCCAAAAGTCTTCACCTCACTGTGTGTGCAGATGCACTCACACCTGCCTCCTGCCATTCCTGAGCAAGCTCTGTACTGGTGGTTCCCCGATCCAGCAGCTGAATCAACTTTAGGAGACGGTCCTGGCACTTGCTGGACTTTCTTGGGCGCCCTGAAGCCTTCTTCAAAACAATTGAACCGCTCTCCTTGAAGTTCTTGATGATCCGATAAATGGTTGATTTAGCAGCAATATCCTTGCCTGTGAAGCCCTTTTTGTACAAAGCAATGATGACGGCACGTGTTTCCTTGCAGGTAACCATGGTTGACTGAGGAAGAACAATGATTCCAAGCACCACCCTCCTTTTGAAGGTTTCAGTCTGTTAATCAAACTCAATCAGCATAACAGAGTGATCTCCCGCCTTGTCCTCGTCAACACTCACACTTGTGTTAACGAGAGAATCACTGACATGATGTCAGCTGGTCCTTTTGTGGCAGGGCTGAAATGCAGTGGAAATGTTTTTGGGGGATTCAGTTATTTTGCATGGCAAAGAGGGACTTTGCAATTAATTGCAATTCATCTGAACACTCTTCATAACATTCTGGAGAATATGCAAATTGCCATCATACAAACTGAGGCAGCAGACTTTGTGAAAATTAATATTTGTGTCACTCTCAAAACCTTTGGCCACGACTGTATTTCATTTTCAGTGAATTTGTAAAAATGTCTAAAAATATGTTTTCTCTTTTTCTTTGTGATGGGGTATTGTGTGTAGATGGGTGAGAGAAAATTTTTTTTTAATCAATTTTGAATTCCGTCAGTAAGACAACAAAATGTGGAGTAAGTCAAGGGGTATGAATCCTTTGTAAACACACTGTATATGTAGGGCCCTGTGTTTTGGTTAATCATGTCACATGACCTACATGTAAAAAAAAAAATGATTTAAAGGCCTCAAATAAAGGTTAAATATCAGGGCATGTGACATGATTAACCAAAACACAGGGCCCAACATACAGTATATGATCTGCTGTAGTGCTTGTCATACAGTAGTGTCATTACCCAATTACATGCTGCCATTGTAATACTGCGGGTCCCATTGCCTTGTGTTACAGGTCTTTCTACAGAGCAGATCCTGCTGAAAGACACGAAGGCTGTCTCCGAAGGCGACCTGAGACTGGCAGTCAGCGCTGTGTACATGACACTAGATGTACGTACTGTCTAACCATGCCGATACTTGAATTAATCCACTCTGCCACCACCTTGCTTTAAACTGAGACTCAGCGATATTAGGTCACCATAAGAGCAGGTGCAGCCAGAGAGTATGAGGCAAGGGGCTGCACTCGTCAGCACCAACACATACACTGTTAAACATCTGCACAGGAGTTTGCATCTCTCTAATGCAGTGTGATAGCCGCGTGACAACAAATGCTGACGATTGCAGCCTCTTGCTTCGCGCAGTCTTTGTTTGTGTCGGACGTTGCCGTGCTCCTCATGGTAAATGAATATTGCTGAGTCTACCTTTAACATCACTCTCTCAGCATCATACTGTGTGTGTGTGTGTGTGTGTGTGTGTGTGTGTGTGTGTGTGTGTGTGTGTGTGTGTGTGTGTGTGTGTGTGTGTGTGTGTGTGTGTGTGTGTGTGTGTGTGTGTGTGTGCGTGTGCGTGTGTACCTTTACTCTTCCCCATTATCAGCGATGCGTTAAAATGGCCTACTTTGTCTTTGAGTAAACAACTCTTTAACGAATTTGGGTTTGCAGATGATTCCCCAAGTCATAATTCCTACTCCTTTGGGAGAATTCTATTCCACTATTAGAATCTTTCCTTTTCAGTCATACTCTTCAGTCACTATACAATGTCACCAATTTAGCTATCAGACTCACTTTTAATCCTGGGAGGTGATCTTTTTCCACATTCTGACAATGGAGCCTCTGCCTCGGGGAGGTGCAACTATATGCAGTGAGAGACATCTGGGAGCGAAAGTGACAGCTATATGGAACTAAGGGCTCAGAGCGTATATTGTACCGTCTGATTAGCATAAACAAATGAGATCAGTAGCTACAGTGTTGCTTCAGACCAGGCTAAACAATAGTGACAGGAGTCATGTCTGTTAGTTAAGAATACTCCCTGATATTTGGGTGGCCGTCATTGCTCACAGAAGACGAGGTGTTGAAAGTGGGAGTCTACTGTAGGGAATACAGACAGTTGACTCCTGGTGAGTGCACATCAAATAAGTAACTCTGTTTAACTGCAGTGCAGTTCCTCCGTCCCACTGCAAATGTATTAATTTTTACAAATACCTGGCACAGTTATCGTGTAATTGTGTAACTGACAATTATGGATAATAACCATGAACTAACACACTTATTAAGAGAACATCCCTGGTCATCCCTGCTGCCTCTGATCTGGAAGACTCACTAAACACATGCTTCATTTGTAAATGATGTCTGAGTGCTGGAGCGTGCCCCTGGCTATCTGTAAATGAAGTCTGAGTGTTGGAGCGTGCCCCTGGCTATCTGTAAATGATGTCTGAGTGTTGGAGTGTTCCCCTGGCTATCTGTAAATGATGTCTGAGTGTTGGAGTGTGACCCTGGCTATCTGGAAATTAAAAAGCAAGAAAATGGTGCCGTCTGGTTTGCTTAATATAAGTAATTTGAAATTATTTATATTTTTACTTTTGATAAGTAGCGTGCCGTGGTTCTGGGGCCTGGGCCTTCAGTGAAGTCCTACACAGTCCCACCCGAATTAATCCACCTCTTATTACCATCATTATGATGCCATGGCTCTAGACACTATACATTTAGACAGAAACGCAGTATAACCAGGTGTTGCGTCACCTTGAAATTGCCATTTTTATTCAGAGAATTGCAGGGGAAGAGTACAATACCTTTTCATTGTGCAGCTTCGTTGCCCTGCGCGTTTGTTCGTTGAGCTGTAGATCCACTCGGGTGTCCCCAAAGGTTTTCAAAAGCACCTTTGCGTGTAAGTGCCCAGCCGTACTTTGGTGTCTCGTTGCTGCCTTGGTTAGACAACTCTAACTGCAAAGCCAGTGTGGCTCCAAACACCAAATCAATCACTTGCAAATAATAGGCATTCCCAGCAGTACAGTTTGCAGTGCTTCTCGGAGCCTGTGAGTCATTGACAGCGCCCATAATTGAAAGTGGCGAACGAACCCCTTTCCCGCCTGTGACAGGCTTTGTAGCGTCGGCATCTACCTCTCCTGACAATGTCTAACTTTTCTTGAAATGTTTGTCTTGAGAATGTCGTTATAATTATATCCTCGACCAAATCGATATCTTCTCCTTCCGCCATTGTGGGTTGAAAAAACAGCTTAGTAGTACGCGAATTAATTTGTTGATCAATTTCAGTTTCCTAGTTCTGAGACCTGCCCATATAGGACCTGCCTCTCAATATTGGTAATCCAATCAAAATACGTGCACACACTACGCCTGCTAGCTGGCTCCTGTGTAACACTGGAGCCAGCCAGCAGGCGTACAATAGCCAACTCTAAAGCTGATTGGTTGACACTAAATTTTAATTTCCATTCACTTTAAGCTACAAGCGCCCGCACTGTTGATTCTGAAGGCCTGAGGGCAGATTTTAGACCCCTGGCAACACATGATGGCTGAATATGATTGGATAAAATATCTAACATAAAGACCAGCCCTCCAAATCTCAACCTGGGGCTGGAAGCACTGCAACCAAGAGGAACGCTATGAAATGAAGAGTGTAATTCTTACTCTGGGGAATAATTTAATACATATTTGTGGGAAAATATATTTAAAAAAAAATGATATTCTGATAATGTTTAGGCCAGCAGAGAAGGCCTTGCTGGCCCTGATGGCCCACCACTGCTTTTGATACTTAAGTATATTTTATCAATTATATTTCCTTTTGATGCATTTATATATTTAAAGCCAAATACATTTCTACTTTTCTCAAGTAGTATTTTACTTGGTGATTTTCCCTTTTACTTGTGTCATTTTCTATTAAGGTATCTTTACTTTTACTCAAGTATGACAATTGGGTACTTTTGCCACCACTGGTCAGGAGGAGAAACTTAATTTGCGAAGGGACCGAATGGTCAAAACCATTTGTTTTTAAGACAGGTGTGTCACCAAAGCTGTTGTATTCATTATGTATGTCGTAGCTTATTTTCAAAGATGCATTACAAGGTCAAAATATTTTTTTTTACAAAAATGACAATTATGACAATAACCATGGCTATTTGCATGACAAGTAAACATGACCCAGAATGCCATAACCGACCTGGGATCAAATACTATTTGAAGTAATTTATACTGTATCTGTACTTGATTGAGCTTGCCTTTTAGAATGGAACCAAGCAAACGCTCAAAATATTTGACAGACTTTGAATAGTATTTGAACCCATGCCTGTTTTCTATATGGTATAGTTTTGTTGTTTACTGTTGTACGTCATCGTCGTCAACAGATGTTCCTACAGCGGAAGAGCCTACAACGGGAGCTTTGTGAGTTCTGTCACAAACATCGTTGTGGTGCGGTGGTCGTCATGACAATCTCTTTCAATGAATGCAGCGAGCCCCATCGGCAGCTGGCGGTCTACAGCTCCAGCACCCTCTATAGGGAGGAGGTATGAACTGCACTGCCTTGCCAACTTATATTGATCCCCAGACCCCTACGATGTGAGATGATTTTATATTTATAGGGTTGGTAATATAATAGTAAAGATTTGATATGGGTAAGTTTTATAATAGGTAATAATTCCACCTAGCCCTCTAATAGACTTGGCAGAATTTACCAATTTTGTGCGGCACATTTCTGTTCCTGACCCTGAAAAGTATTTTATATAAGTTCAGTGTATTGTAAAGTGTCCATTTGAATATTGGTGTGAATCTTTCCTCCCTGCTGCTTAAATATACAAAACAAATTGGTCTACTTTGTGTTCCAACCTACCTACCTACCTTGTTAGTTTAATTTTGGCCTTCAGAAACTATTTCTTGGTGTGAAAAGAAATAGTATTATTATGTGATATGAAGCATGTCTGTAAGTGAGATAAATCAAAGTATTCAATGCTGCCTGTTGCTGTTATTTATTAGTGTGTTTTTCCTTTCAGGCATATGCAGGCATGACAATTTGAGATTGTTAGTTCATGTTAAAACGGCAACTATGAAATAGCAATACACTTTTAAGTGTGTTTCACATTCTGCTGTAGGTGAGCCAAGCATTAGAAAAGGCCCGGAACCCCTATCTGTGCATCTCTCCAATGAGCAGCCCCTTCAACGACATCAAGTCCTATTTCCAAGGCAATGCGCTGGCCTCCCGCAAGAAAGTGCTACCTATCCTCAAGGACTTCCTGAAGGAGTGGGACAAGAAGCAAGTGCATTGCGGGGAGACGGAGGACTTTGAGGAGCTGGACAACCACTTTGACCCCATGGGGTCGCCTGGTATCGACGGAGACTCCCGCCCCCGCTGCTTCTCGGCCTCTCGGCACCACCGTCGCCGCCTGTTGGGCGCCGAGGACTCTGGGATGGAGGAAGACTTCCAGGTGCCGGCCACACCCATGAACAGTCTGGTGGAGGGCTGTCCACTGGACGCCGGCCTGCCCCAGATCAGCGCGGAAGCCATTTTGGAGAAGTTCAGCTGCATGGTAGGGGAAGCAGGGGGTAATAAAGATATCAGCTGGCCAGGTGATCAATAAACTTCTGTTGATGCCTTTAAATCCTAATGCCCCTGGCTCTCTGTCCGCGTGCACTTCAACCCAACCAAAAGACTATAAGGAGTGTTCAAACTCAGAAGCATATCAATCAATTGTATGTTTCATAAAGGACATCTCATAGCGGATTATAATGACAATCAAAGGGGCCATGTACAGTAACGCACTCGCTGGTTATATATATATATAGTAATCCAAAGTTTTCTATCAGCAGCTCCGGTGATTGACTGGAAACAGGGTTGTGTTCAGGAGGAACAAAACCGCCCAAAACGGAGTGAAGCAGGGAGGTACTATCTTAATTTATCTAATAAGAAATGCTCGTTTTTGTTTTCTGTTGCAAAACATTTTGCTATGGTGTGCCCAAATCAACACAACCCTGGACTGCCGTGGCCATCAAACTGATCACCAAGTTCTTATGGATGCTTTACTCAACACCACAACACCATTACGAAGGATAGAACATCCTTATAAAAGACTGGCAACCGGATGAAAAAATCATGACTTGTACCTTCGAAGACTCCAGACAACAATGAAGGTTCAATTGTGTTTTCTCTCTGTATCCCATCTGAGTACATGGGACTGCCTCATTGGTTAGTGCCATCTCCAAGTGTAGGAGGAGTAGATTGGACATTTGGAGAATACATGATGGACTAATGTAATGAATCTTTGAAAGGCTCATTTCAATGTCACAGGCATTTGAGTGAAACTTTATTTTGAGGAGAATATTGCCCTGGAGAATGACTTTATCCATTTTTGCAGCATGTGTTTCAGTAGTCCTGGTCCTTGAAAACTGCAGAGTTTGCCGTTTTTTAGTGCAACTTATCTATGTACAGTTTCAGTAGGGAGTTAATGAGTTGATGATTGATTGAGCACGTGATATCTACTGGCATGTGTGTGCGAGCACGTGTGTGTGTGTGTGTGTGTGTGTGTGTGTGTGTGTGTGTGTGTGTGTGTGTGTGTGTGTCTGGAGTTCTTGGTTAGTGTGATGTCATGATGACATTATTATCAGGGTTGTTTCAGTCCATAGTTCTCCTCATTGTCGGCATCCATCTGGAAAAGAACGAAGGGAAGAACACACACCCTCCCCACAAAGAGAGAGAGGTGGAGAGATACATACCAGATGCCGGATGCAACTGCTGTTCATTCATGGATATGAACTGCCTGCCCCAGTCAGATCTCTAAAATTGCAGGTTTCCTTTTTTCCCCCGTCATGAATCTTGTTCTGGAGGCATCTCTGCAGAGTGGTCACTAGCTGGCACAGCCACAAAGTCATACCTAACCTTAACCACACTGTTAACCCTAATGCATAAACATAAACTTAAATTAGGACCAAAACCCTACCTTAAACCCACTGCTAACCCTAATGCATAACCTAAACTTAAATTAAGACCAAAACCCTACCTTAACCCCACTGCTAACCCTAATGCATATAAACCTAAACTTAAATTAAGACCAAAACCCTACCTTAACCCCACTGCTAACCCTAATGCATAAACCTAAACTTAAATTAGACATTTTTGAGTGTGAGGCTTGCCCATCTACCGGAAATCACATATTTTTGCCTCAAGGACAAGACTCATCCCAATAAACTTTTACCTGTGTTAAATTTACTCTCTCTCTCTCTCTCTCTCTCTCTCTCTCTCTCTCTCTCTCTCTCTCTCTCTCTCTCTCTCTCTCTCTCTCTCTCTCTCTCTCTCTCTCTCTCTCTCTCTCTCTCTCTCTCTCTCTCTCTCTCTCTCTCTCTCTCTCTCTCTCTCTCTCTCTCTCTCTCTCTCTCTCTCAGGTTTTTCTGAGATTTAGATCTCTAAACTACTTCAGCTGCCCAAATATACACAAATCTTATGTGGAACTTATTGTCTAGCTTATCGTCTATATTTATTTAGGGAATTACCATTGATTATGTTGTCCTAATGACATCATAACATTTTGAGAACAAATTAAGTGATGCAGAGGTTGACTTCATGCATACAATTTTGCTCTGAATTTTGTTCAGCATGTTATTCCTGCATTACAAAAAACGGTGATACGTTTCTATTAATACCCCCCTTTGTATTTTTGAGTTACCAGACATCTGCCTGTTCCCAGATCTGTTTGTGCTCTTGCCAACTCCTATCACCAGAGTTGACTATACAGCATCAACAGATCTGGGCTAGTGATGAATTGCTCTGATGGTGGTATCTGATCTGGAATCTGTGTCGCATACCCCAGAGAGCCTTGTGGTGGTTCATTTGAGGAAACATTACTGCATTAGTGCAGATGTCTGCTTCATTAGCTGTCGGTAGTTGGGCCCGAGGAGTAGGTTTGAACTTACTGTACCACAGAGATGTGCATACACCCCTAGGAAAACCCACATACAGATGAATGCATAGACACAAACACATTAGACAGTGGCCCGATTCCATTTCAGTCACTAGTCTCTTCCTTTAGCTCTACCATTTCAGTGTTCCCAGATCACAAGGATTCGATAGGTCTAAGTAAGTGATAAGATGATGGTTCCTACCTCGTTCGATAGGGTATGTGAAGGTTCTACCATACACTCACCTATCCAGTCCTTTTGCATCGTGGAACTTCAAACTCTGAAAACTATGGAGAGCGGCATGGACTAAATTGGAATCCTGCTAGTCTAGCTGGAACTTCAGCTTTGTTAGAATTCCCAGATTTGATTTAATATGTATTTGACAGCAGAAAACATCTGAGAATGTTGACTAGCCCTGTGCTGAACCATTTAATGAAGATATTAAATGAAGATAGTATAGTTGATTATACCACTTGATTACATAAATCAACCATGTAGTTTCATTGATTTATTCTCTACATCACAGCGAGAAGGTGTGTTCTGTCACATAGTTTATAGTAAAATAATATGTTGTGTCTAGGCTAGAATGGTATTGATAGTGAGTTTTCTATTAAACATACTCTGAAAGATTATTATATTGAGCCTCAGGTATTAAGGATTTGGCAATGCTTGGCTTGTAGTTGTGGGGTTTGTTTTTGCCAGCTAAACCTGCGTGAGCCAAAAAAGATCCATTGTGCTAATTATGTTTTGTCCTTCTTTATCTCCAAATATACTTTTTGTTGAAATGTTTCGTGGGAAATGTAGCTTATGTGGTGGACAGTGTAATGGCTCAGTGACTCTGCAGTGTCATGTGAACACTAAAACAAGTTTGTTTCTCCCACACCATTTGTCATGATTACATGTTTTAGTAAACACTCTTGTCACTGCGGTGTTCTAATTTTCCCAGGCCTTTAATTAAGGTTGGAAATGTTAGCTTGCTGGACTTGTTTAGCTTCTAAACAGGTTGAATGACAACAAGTAATTCACAATGTTGTTTCTTTAACCCAAACTGGTTCCCTTTTTCAGTTTCTCATGGCTTTAATCCAAAGATGCCCTCCTCAACCTCTCTACATGCAGTTCCTTTCTGTAGTTTTGTGAATTTTATGCAAGACAATCGGGATTCAACTTCTCTTTTATTCAAGTACGCAATGTGAAAAAAGTGTTTGCTGTGTGGTTTCTGAATGCGAAACCATATGTATGACAAGATTATAAGAGAAAATGTTCAACTATGCACTTCTATTAAAAAAAATGGATTTGAAGAGTTTGTGTTGTCGTCAGGTTTAATTCAGGCTTCTAACTGATTCTGGGTTATTGGTCTGATTCAAAGTCATAACCTAAAGCTAACCTTTCTACAAGGCACTATTGGAATATTTGGTGCCTATTACTAACTATCTCGAACTCCACCAGTCAGCAGTGTCTAATTTCTCTTAGGGTGTGTTCTCACCATTTCCCCACCGTATGCTGTGTGTGCACGTGTGCATCCACCCATTCCTGGTCATGTCTCAACATGTCATTGTGTTCATAGACAGTGCCTTCAGAAAGCATTCATCGTACATTTTGTTGTGTTAAAAGTCTGAATTTAAAATGGATTAAATTGAGATTTATTGTCACTGGCCTACACACAATACCCCATAATGTCAAGTGGAATTTTGTAAAAAAAAAAGAAAAAGTAAAATCTTTTACAAATGTACTTTAAATTGAAAGCTGAAATTAGTATAAGTATTAAACCTTTTTGTTATGGTAAGCCTAAATAGGTTCAGGAGCAAAAATGTTCTTAGCAAGTCACATAATAAGTTGCATTGAATAGTGTTTAGCATGATGTCTACCTCATCTCTGTACCCCACACATACAATTATCTGTAAGGTCCCCCAATCGAGCAGGGAATTTCAAACACAGATTCAACCACAAAGACCCGAGTTTTTCCAATGCCTCACAAAGAAGGGCACCTATTGGTAGACACTGAACATGCCTTTATGCATGGTGCAGTAATTAATTACACTTTGGATGGTGTATCAATACACCCAGTCACTACAAAAATACAGGCGTCCTTCCTAACTCCATTGTCGGAGAGGAAGGAAACCGCTCAGGAGTTTCACCATGAGGACAACCGCTCGGGATAAAAAAGAAAAGGAATAGAGCTAAGCACAGGCAAAATCCTAGAGGAAAACCTGGTTCAGCCTGCTTTCTACCAGACACTGGAAGATGAATTCACCTTAAACACAAGGCCAAATCTACACTGGAGTTGCTTACGAAGAAGACATTGTATGTTCCTGAGTGGCTGAGTTACAGTTTTGACTTAAATCTACTTGAACATCTCTGGCAAGACCTGAAAATGGTTGTCTAGCAATGATCAACAACCAATTTGACAGAGCTTGAAGAATTTTTTAATAACAGGCAAATGTTGTACAATCCAGGTGTGGAAAGCTCTTAAAGACTTACACAGAAAGACTCACAGCTGTAATCGCTGCCAAAGGTGCCTCTACAACGTGTTGACTCAGGGGTGTGAATACTTATTTTCAATACAAAAACACAAAACATACTTGGATACAAAATCTCTTAGGTCAATTTTCTATGGACCTTTCAAATCTACAGTAGGCCATACATGTGAGATTCAGAATAGGTATTAGGATGTTTGTATGTGTTTTATAGTATAAATAACAATGGAAAAAAAATCCTCAATCATGTATCACGAGTTTCAGTGCTGATTCTTTTGCTTGATTCTCTGTGATGTCATACAGCCCAATAGCCTACACTGCATGAATTCTGAACAAGCATTGCATGTACGTGCATGTTTTCACCCTAAAGCGGAGCTTGCGCAGTTAATTCCCATTGCCTCGGTTACCGGGATGGGCTTGCACTGGCAATAAATACACCACACCTTGACTCTCAGGTGTGGCAAATTGTGTCAGTGCAATCTGAGGCTTCGTCATGAGATCAGCAAAACCATAACGTTTACCTCTTTCACTCAAAGGTTACTCATTGTACAGTTGCTGTACTTTTAACAAAGGCATTGAAAAGTTTTGTCGGCCTGTCAACCAAACACCACCAACAAGGTAACGTTACACATTTGTTGCTTTGTATTGTGTCTGTGCACATGCGTTCCTGTCTCAAGTTTTGTTTACCACGTATTCACATGAATCTAACCAAGACAAACTTGGTGATATTAGTGCAATTGAATGTGTTCGCACTGGTGTAAGGGTCTTACATTCTACAAGTGATTCTACCTTTTCATTATAACACAAGCTTTGAAAAAGAAAGTACAACATGGTGACAGACAGTGGTTGTTGACAAGCCTTCGCTTATATAGCGCACTACTTTTATTGCACTCAATACAAATGAACACTGTGCGTTTTCCACTAGAGGCCAGCACAGGAAAAAATCCCTCAGTATACGATCATTTGGCAGAACTGATCCGACACAAACCTGTAGGTGCTACAGTATTGATTTGTTTACTTGTTTCCCTATGTCCATGACATTCGTCGTCATTTTCTTTTTTACACTCTTTATTCTCCTCAAATAAACATATGAAGTCACAGCTAAAGTTGCTCCTGAGTTGTAATAGCGGTTTGGACTTTTCATTTCTCTGGGCCAAAAGGTCTGCTGTTACTCTTGACAACATCCAATCAGGAAACTTGGCACTGAGAACCTGCACAGCAACAACATGGAGCCAAGAGAGGAAGAGCAAGAAATGGAGAAGGAGGAGGAGGACATTTACATTCCCAGGTCAGAGGTTATGGTCATCAGACTGAATTGTTCTTGTTATATTATCAACATACCAAATATCCAAACAAGTGTTTTTTTTCACAATGAAACACCTATATCTAATAAGAATTCCATAGAAATGTAATTGTTGACCTCTCTAAACATTGTAGGTCACCTCCCAGGAATGCTCATGGCACAGATGCAGTCTCTGGAAACCCCACATTAGCTGCTGATGACAGGCCAGGTAACACTTCAATTCAAAATGGCAATGTTGTAACATCACAGTCACTGTTATAAAGCTCCATATAAATGCAAATCATGATGATTAAATGTCATGGTAGCCCCGCCCAGCAGCCTGGCTCTGACAGGGCCCCGACCCAGGAAGAAGCGTCTGGTGGCTCCCGCCCTAAGTCTGACGCTGGATCGCAGTGACTCGGCGGTGTCCGACGACTATGCCACAGCTGCCCTCTCTCCCTCCCCTGATGACGACGATCTGGGGCTGGACATCGACTTGGATGCCATGGAAACGCCCTCGGACAGCGAGTCCCTCCATTTTCCAGTGCACGACATGGATTTGGAGGGTGAGAACTGAGTGCAGTGGACAGGACAGTCTAACAGCCTTTATCTTTGGTCCATTTCTTCACTCACAGGTCCAAGATCAGCCAATGAACTTATTGAACAACTTTCACTTTGATTATATTGTTCCCATGGGATAGACACAAATAGGCTATTTTGGGCAATTCATAATATATAGCTATTCCCTTTATATATGCTTTGCTTTAGGTGATCTTGACGCCATATATATAATATATTATAGACAGTACACAACCACTCTCCATCTATGCATTTTGTTATCTACAGTACGGTATGGGAAATTGATCATTGAAACATTATTCCCATTCACAGATGACCTGCTTCGTCTGGGAGTGGCATCCCGTTTCCATAAGGCCCGTGGGTCAGTACCAGAGCAGATGGGAGTGGGCTCTCTTGACCAAGACCAAGTGGACAGCCAGGGCACTAGGTGGCGCCGGTTCCGCACAGGAGATCCGCTTCAGGATAGTCTGGTCAACATGAGTGTACTGGAACCTTTCCTTCGAGTCTTGTCACATGGGGGTGAGTCCAGAACTCCAGCACTCACTTAATCTGTTGCACTTACCTAACCAACATTATGCAAGACTGTGAGCTTTCTACAGGCTCATGGAATTCGGATAATGTGACCGTTTGTTGTGCGATCAACTCAGATGACAGAACGAGCATCTTCACTTATTTTTTGCATGTTCATTTTTGCCTCATCCAAATGTTGTTTTCCTTCCAGGTTACTATGGAGAAGGGTCTAATGACATCATTGTGTTCTCTTCCTGCTATCTCCCTGAAAACAACATGGAGAACTACCAGCATGTCATGGACAACCTGTTCAGGTCTGAGAGCTAATTGATGAGAAGCCACAGTCTTAGTAAAACACTATCTGAATTGGCCACTTTTCAGGTCGACATTCCTAACCACAGCACCACTAAACATTGCAGGTACGTTGTGGGAACGTTGGACCTGATGGTTGCGGAGAACTACGTCATTGTGTACCTGTGTGCCATGGCCCAGCGTGACAAGCTCCCCACCATTGGCTGGCTCAGAGAGTGTTACACCACCGTTGACAGAAGGTTAGTTCTGTTTACTCAAATTGGCTTTGGTTTGCGGTCCTATTTCAGAAAACTATATGCCACAGTGAGTAACAAAACAGTATAAAAATATTTTAACTCATAAGTATCTCATGTCAGAGGAGTCTACAAGACGTAGGCCATGTTCCAGGGCGAATAAATTGCAGTCATCAACATTGCAGTCAGAGTGCTATATTATATGATGTGGTTAGTGGATATGTTCAACACCTATTCAGGCATTGTGAGATCTGGCAACTGCAATGTAGTTGGCCTGGAACACTGCCAAAGTCAAATCTCAAGTTATTTTATTTTATGCCAAGGTAACTAAGTCTCAAGTAATCAAATCATTGAAATTTGTCTCAGTCGGTGAAAAATAAGTGTCTCAGTGTCGAAAATCTACCAAGCTGGCTATCTGTCAAGACACGGAAGAAGAGTCGGATGTTTTCTGTGTCAACTGCACAGGTGAAAACCAGATGACAGTCCCTTTCGTCTTGGTGGCCTGCTGTACTGATCTTCAGAAACTCATCATGTATGTGCTTTGCCCTGGTGACACGAAGGTCCTCCCCTGGTACTGGTGTTGAAAATTCCGGCATAGTGTAGTGTGCAAATTCTGGGAAATACTCTTCCATTTTTGATTTTCCCTCCAAAATCTTCTCTGCTAGGAGGTCCTGTTTGTTCAGTAAGACCCAGACAGGAAGGGTCCTTAGCCACCTGTTGTTCCAGATGATCTTGAAGAGGTTCAGGGCCTCCTGCAGCCCGTTGGTCTGGCTGTCCTCCTGAATCACCATGTCATAGCTGCTGCTGTCCACCACAAAAATAACATCCCATACGTCAGCAAAACACCGCATCCACTTTCTGCTTTCGTACCTCTGACCTCTAACATTAGATACATGAAAATGGATACCATCCATCTCGAAAAATGTCTCGGACATCCCTGAAGCATTTTTACTGTTGTTTTGTATGTAATGCATTTTCTCCTGTGCAGTGGGTTCCACATGTAAACAGCGCATCTGATTTACTATCGTGCGTTGCCCAGATTCATCAGCTCCTAACAGCAGCAACTGGCGCGGGCAAGTCATTTGGTTATTATGCTTGTCTTCTTGCAGCTGTTTATTAATCTTTTTGTTTGATTCTTTACGTGCCTTCTCAATACGTTGGTCTTTACTGCACAGGCAACCCATATTGATTCATTAATACTAGATTCCTAGGCTTGCCTAAGAAAAAAATACAGAAAATAAGTATAATCCTCCCGTAAAATGTCACTCTTGGGGCTCTGACACTGAAAGCATCCTCTGCCACTCTCAGAAGGTTGATTCCTAGAAAGTCCTCAAGTGTAGTGTAAATGTAAACATTCAGCAGTAAGTCTAAATGCAGGCAATGCGTTTTCGAATCGAGATTCCCACGAATAAAGGTTTAAAAAAAATGTCGTACTGTGGAGCCACACTGAACTTTAGCGGTATTTTCTAGAACCGACCGATTTTCACGATTAGCCCATAATTCAAAATATTTGCAGTTCTGTCAAAGCGCAGCCATGGCTATATGCTCTTCCCTTCACCACAACGATAGTAAAGCAAGTGGAAGAAAGATCATTAAAAAGTAAACTTCTGAAACAATATTTACACAATTCCACTAAAATGGGCGCATGCGATCATTACACGAAGCTCCTCCCTGATTCGAATGTCTTGCTGTAGCAGCATTGCGCAAATTGTAGATTTATATCCTTTATTTCCCAACCTTGTAATTTCTCATACGCGGCATCTGGTGAAATATAACTGCTTGTGGAAACGTGTTGTTTGTGTTAGGAGTTTGTGTAGAAGCAGAATTATTGTATTGAATATGAATAGACCCAGGGTGTGGTGCTTAATTAATGTCCATCTTGCTCTGATAAAATCTGGCTGTACACAGATGAGGGCAAACACTCCACCTAAAACCTGTTGATTTGTAGTATTCTATGGTCCATTTTATTTAAGTAGGCAAGTCAGTTAAGAACAAATTCTTATTTTACAATGATGGCCTTCCCCTGCCAAACCCTCCCCTAACTCTGAGGTCATTAAAGATCCCATGGCAGTTATCAAAAGAGTAGGGGTGTTAACCCCGGTGTCCTGGCTAAATTCCCAATCTGGCCCTCAAACCATCACGGTCACCTAAATAATCCCCAGTTTACGATTGGCTCATTCATCCCCCTCATCTGCCCTGTAACTATTCCCCAGGTTGTTGCTGTAAATGAGAACGTGTTCTCAGTCAACTTACCTGGTATAAAATTTAAAAAAATATTTAAAAAACAGACAATGCTGGGCAATTGTGCACCACCCTATTATGGGACTCCTGATCACAGCCGGTTGTGTTACAGCCCGGGATCGAACCAGGGTCTATAGTGAAGCCTCTAGCACTGAGATGCAGTGCTTAGACTGCTGCGCCACTTGGGACCCTTCCTGTGTGGGTCTTACTGAGCAAACAGGACCTCATAGCAGAGGTTTTGGCAGGAACATTACAAATATACAACAACAGTGACATTGGAGGACCTTCATGTCACCAGGGCAAAGTACTTCAACATCATTATATGACATCATGTTTTATTTTATTCAGCGAGGCAATTTGTTTTTATTAATGATATAGTAGCGTCCCTACTCAAAGTCAAGTTAGCCCAGTTGATAATTAGTCGGGTTAACGCCTAATTCTTGAAGTCCTCCTGACTTCAGAGTCGGGAATGGCTCTTTGATGTTGTTGGCACAATGCGTTGATAATGGAGGGGGCTGTGCTTTTACTGGTTGGCCCCCCTCTGTGTCTTTCTCACTCAAACACCCACAGGCACAGCCACATACAGCCCCCTTCCATTACAATGGTTGGATTTTCAAATCTAAACAACGAGAGCTCTCAACCCCTGAGAAAAAATGGTAATATAAAAAAGAGTGAAATCCATTGCACAATTTCTGAGCGTATATTGCATTAACAAATGGCCTCCTATCCAGGCCAGTGTGGTCATAGCTCTCCCTGTGCTGCGAGTCACACGGCCAGGTTAGTAGTTGATAGCCTGATCCACCATCCACCACTGTTGCACTCTCGTGTAGTGAAGCAGAATTGAAGCTACCAAGACAAATTTGTTCTTAACTGACTTGCCTAGTTAAATAAAGGTAACACACTATGTAACTATTTAACTACAGTACCAGTTAAAAGTTTGGACACACCTACTCATTCAAGGGCTTTTCTTTATATTTTTACATTGTAGAATAATAGTGAAGACATCAAAACTATGAAATAGCACATATGGAATCATGTACTAACCAAAAAAGTGTTAAACAAATATTTTATATTTGAAATTCTTCGAAGAAGCCACCCTTTGCCTTGTTGACAGCTTTGCACACTCTTGGCATTCTCTCAACCAGCTTCATGAGGAATGCTTTTCCATCAGCCTTGAAGGAGTTCCCACATATGCTGAGCGCTTGTTGGCTGATGTTTCTTCCCTCTGCAGTCCAAATAGCCCTTACACAGCCTGGAGGTGTGTTTTGGGTCATTGTCCTGTTGAAAAACAAATGATAGTCCCACTAAGCGCAAATTAGATGGGATGGCGAATTGCTACAGAATACTGTGGTAGCCATGCTGGTTAAGTGTGCTTTGAATTCAAAATAAATCACAGAACGTGTCACCAGCAAAGCACCCCCACACCATCACACCTCCTCCTCAATGCTTCACTGTGGGAACTACACATGCTGAGATAATCCGTCAACCTAATCTGCATCACACAAAGACACAGCGGTTGGAACCAAAAATCTCAAATTTGGAGTCATCAGACGAAAGGACAGATTTCCACTGGTCTAATACCCATTGCTCATGTTTCTTGGCCCAAACAAGTCCCTTTTTCTTATTGGTGATTCATGCAGTCTCCTCTGAACAGTTGATGTTGAGATGTCTGTTACTTGAACTATGTGAAGCATTTATTTGGGCTGCAATTTCTGAGGTTGTTAACTCTAATGAATTTATCATCTGCAGCAGAGGTAACTCTGGGTCTTCTTTTCCTGTAGTGGTCCTCACGAGAGCCAGTTTCATCATAGCACTTGATGGTTTTGGTGACTGCACAATTTTAAAAGTTCTTGAAATGTTCCGACTTGACTGACCTTCATGTCTTAAAGTAAAGATGGACTGTCGTTTTTCTTTGCTGTTCTTGCCATAATATGGACTTGGTCTTTTACCAAATAGGGCTACCTTATGTACCTTACGCATTAAGAAGGAAAAGAATTCCACAAATTAACGTTTAACAAGGCACACCTGTTAATTGAAATGCATTCCAGGTGACCACCTCATGAAGCTGGTTGAGAGCATACCAATAGTGTGCAAAGCTGTCATCAAGGCAAAGGGAGAGAATGGCACTGGAGGTGATGGCTGCCGTTTTATGGTCTCCTAATCAACTGTGCTATTGCGTATAACGTGTGCGCTGGGAGTCGGGAAGCAAGTTCAGGGAGTGAATAATTTTATGAATGAACGAAACATAATACAAAACAAGAAACACGAACAACGCACAGACAGGAAACTGAAACAGAAACAATGACCCCTGGGGAAGGAACCAAAGGGAGTGACAAATATAGGGCAGATAATCAAAGAGGTGATGGAGTCCAGGTGAGTGTCATTAATGCACAGATGTGCATAATGATGGTGACAGGTGTGCGCTATTATGAGCAGCCTGGTGACATAGAGGCCGGAGAGGGCGCACACATGACAGTACCCCCTCCCGATGCGTGGCTCCAGCCGTAGGACGCCGACCAAAATGCCGATCCCGGGGATCAGGAGCGGACCGGTCACCTCTGCTATGGCACGGGAACCTGTTGATCCGGCTGAGGCGCGGGAGCATGGCGACCAAGAGCGTCAGAGAGAGAACATACGTGACAGTAACCCCCTCCCCGGCGTGTGGCTGCAGACGCAGGACACCAACCACAGGGACGATCCCAGGGATCAGGAGCGGAACGGTCACTTCCGCTGAGGTCCAGAACCCTGACGAACCGGCTGAGACGTGAGAGCCTGATGAGCCGGCTGAGACCTCCCCGGTTGCCTCTGTCAAGACACGGGAACCTGTTCACCCAGCTGAGGCATGGGAACCTATCGAGCCAGCTGAGGCATGGGAGCCGATCGAACCTGCAGAGGCATGGAAGCTTGTCGATCCTGCTGAGGTATGGAAACCCGTCGAGCCAGCTGAGGCAGGGTAACCCGTTGAACCCGCCGAGGCAGGGGAACCCGAACAACCCGCCAAGGCAGGGCTAACCCATTCAACCCGCCGAGGCAGGGGAACCCATTCAACCCGCCGAGGCAGGGGAACCCATTCAACCCGCCGAGGCAAGGGAACCCATTCAACCCGCCGAGGCATGGGAACCCATTCATCCCGCCGAGGCATGGGAATCCGACAAACCGGCTGAGGCCTCCCAGGTAGCGTCGGTTCTGACAGACAGACCTGGCATCACCTCCAAAACAACAAAAAACACTCCCTGATGCTTCGCTTTGATGAGGCTTCATTCTATAACGTGTGCGCTAGGAGTTGGGATGCATGTTCAGGGAGTGAATAATTTAATGAATGAACGAAACATAATACAAAACAAGAAACATGAACAACGCACAGACAGGAAACAATGACGCCTGGGGAAGGAACCAAAGGGAGTGACATATATAGGGCAGATAATCAAGGAGGTGATGGAGTCCAGGTGAGTGTCATTATGTGCAGATGCGCTTAAAGATGGTGACAGGTGTGCGCCATAATGAGCAGCCTGGTGACCTAGAGGCCGGAGAGGGAGCACACGTGACATTGTGTTAGTTTTTTTGAGTTCATAATGTTACAATACATAATGTTGCTGCTACCGTCTCTGATGACCGAAAATAACTTCTGGACATCAGAACAGTGATTATTCACCTCAAACTGGACAAAAAAATTATTTAATGATTTAGACGGGAAGAATATACTGCTTTCTCAGGAATGGGCCCAAATCCCATCATTTGCATGAAGAAAAGACAGAGGAAAAGGGAGAGGAGGTCCGGCTGCCTTCTGAGAATTCGTAGGTGAGTGAGTAAACCCCCACTACCCTCCATTCTATTGGCCAACGTGCAATCATTGGAAAACAAAATGGATGTTATACAATCAAGAGTATCCTACCAACGGGACATTAAAAACTGTAATATCACCGAGTGATGGCTGAACGACAACACGGATAATATAGAGCTGGTGGGATTTTCTATGCATTGGCAGGACAGAGAAGCTAAGTCTGGTAAGACGAGGGCTGGGGGTGTGTGTCTATTTGTCAATAACAGCTGGTGCATGATGTCTAATATTAAAGAAGTCTTGAGGTATTGCACGCCTTATGATAAGCTGTAGACCACACTATCTACCAAGAGAGTTCTCATCTATTATAAGGGCACAAGGCGAGACCCAGATGCAGACACAATGGTATTGTGCAGGCAAAAGGTCAAAACCAGTTCAGAGTCCAGTAGGTACCAAAGGGCAGGCAAGCTCGAGGTCAGGGCAGGCAGAATGATCAGGCAGGCGGGAATGGAGTCCAGAAAACAGGCAAGGGTCAAAACCGGGAGGACTAGCAAAGAAGAGAAAAAGGAGTACGGGAAAAACACGCTGGTTGACTTGACAAACATACAAGACAAACTGGCACAGAGAGACAGGAAACACAGGGATAAATACACTGGGGAAAATAAGCGACACCTGGAGGGGGTGGAGACAATCGCAAGGACAGGTGAAACAGATCAGGGTGTGACATCTATATTATTCGTAGCCATCTATTTACCACCACAAACCGATGCTGGCACTAAGACCGCACTCAACCAGCTATATAAGGCCATAAGCAAACAAGAAAATGTGACTCCAACATCATCATTAAGTTTGCTGATGACACAACAGTGCTACCACAATGATGAGACAGCCTATAGGGAGGTGGTCAGAGACCTGGCAGTGTGGTGCCAGGAAAACAATCTATCCCTCAATGTGAGCAAGACAAAGGATCTTATCGTGGACTATAGGAAAAGACGGGCCGAACAGGCCTCCATTAACATTGACAGGGCTGTAGTGAAGTGGGTCGAGAGTTTCAAGTTCCTTGGTGTCCACATCACAAACGAACTATCATGGTCCAAACACACCAAGACAGTCGTGAAGAGGGCACGACAACACCTTTACCCCCCCGAGACTGAAAAGATTTGGCATGGGTCCCCAGATCCTCAAAAGGTTCTACAGCTGCACCATCGAGAGCATTCTGACTGGTTGCATCACCGCCTGGTATGGCAACTGCTCGGCATCTGACCGTAAGGCACTAAAGAGGGTAGTGCGTACGGCCCAGTACATCACTGGGGTCAAGCTTCCTGCCATCCAGGACCTATATACTAGGCGGTGTCAGAGGAAAGTACAAATAATTGTAGAAGACTCTAGTCACCTAAGTCATAGACTGTTCTTTCTGCACCACCCCCATCCTGCCATTTGTTTTTACACTGCTGCTACTCACTCTTTATTATCTTTGCATAGTCACTTTACCTCTACCTACATGTACAAAGTACCTCAACTAACCTGTACCCCTGCACATTGACTCGGTATCGGTACACCCTGTATATCGCCTCATTATTGTTATTTTATTGTGTTACTTTTTATTATTTTTACCTTAGTTTATTTGGTAAATATTTTCTTAACTCTTTCTTGAACTGCATTGTTGGTTAAGGGCTTGTAAGTAAGCAGTTCACGGTAAGGTTGTAACCTGTTGTATTCGGCACATGAAATGAGAAATAGAGTTTGATTTGGATTTGATTTAGATTTGGTTGGCTACTTTGAAAAATCGAAAATATATTTAGATTTTTTAAACACTTTTCTGGTTACAACATAATTCCATATTTATTATTTCATAACTTTGATGTCTTCCCTATTATTCTACAATGTATAAAATAGTACAAATGAAGGAAAACCATGGAATAACTAGTCGTGTCCACCACCGTTGCGCTCTCGTGTAGTGAAACTGAATAGAAGCTACCAAGACAAGTCTCAAGCCATCACGTTTGTGACTCGTCTTGATCTAATACAAGTCTGCACCTCATTAGGTAATTGCTATGTAATTACTATTTAACTATATCACAAAGTTATACCAGGAGGCTACTTTTATACCAGTACCAGTACATTTAATAAATAAATGACTTAAAACAGTAAAATAAAGTTAAACCTTCAGTAAATATTCCCAAATAATACCATGCGTACTTAAAAAAATTGTGTATGAGAGTTTGAATGTGCAGTGTAGCAACCATATGTACTTATACAGTATAGAAAGTAACCCACAGCAAGTAGCTGGCAATAATAGTGTCACATTGGGCCTTAGCATCCTTAGCAAGATTACGGGAGCCTGCTTTGGCACTCCTTCTTCAGCCAGAGGATGGCATCAAAACCAAAGCATAATTTTGAGTTTCCTCCTTACTTCCCGCACAGCCAACCTACAGTTCTCAGGCTAAGAGGTAGTAGATTCCAGTTTTTTTCTCCATTAGGCACAAAACGGAAGAAAATGAACTGAAACTAGAACGGACTACATGGACTTGTCCAATAAAAAACACTTGCATAGTCATTTTCCGTTGGAAAACGTTTTTAAAACGTTGTACATTGAGTGCCCTAATGGAAAGAGTCTTGTTTTTTTCAGGATGGTTACAACAGTGTCCAAAGGCTTGTGAACAGCTTGGCTACGAACATAATCCCTCATATTTCCAGAAAGCTTTGATGCTGTTAACCTTGACCTGGGTCTAATCCTAATAATTGAGCTAAATGTTTGGATCCAGTAAAGGTCTCAAGTGAACTGCAGGAGTAAAAAAGCTGCTAAGACCATCACACTGACCTTTGTATGTTGTTGAAATGAACGTCTTGATTTCCCTTTATATTATTATATTTATATCCTATTTCCCTTTATACAAATATGTGTAAGGAATTATCCAAGAAAAGCCCTGCAGGGATTTCTAGAGGTTGCCTATAGTTCAGACACTCATTTTTGTGTGATATGGTTTAGGACCCTTTCTTTGAATATTTACATTTGAGTCATTTAGCAGATGCCTTTATTCAGAGGGACTTACAGTTACTGCATTCATCTTAAGATAGGTAGGTGGGACAACAACAACATATCAGGGGGAAGCTGGTTCCACCATTGGGGTGCCAGGACAGAGAAGAGCTTGGACTGGGCTGAGCGGGAGCTTCCCTCCCATAGGGGTGAGAGGGCCAAAAGAGTAAAGATGGCAGAACGGAGAACCCGGGTTGGGGTTTAGGGTTTGAGCATAGCCTGAAGGTAGGGAAGGGCAGTTCCTCGTGCTGCTCCATAGACAAGTAACATGATCTTGTAGTGAATGCGGGCTTCGAATGGAAGCCAGTGGAATGTGCAAAGGAGCGGGGCAACATGGGAGAATTTGGGAAAGTTTAACAGGCAGGCGGCAGCGTTCTAGATAGGTTGCAGGGGTTTGATGGCACAAGCGGGGAGCCCAACCAACAGCAAGTTGCTGTAGTCCAGACGGGAGATGACAAGTGCTTAGATTAGGACCTGTGCAGCTTCCTGTGTGAGGAAGGGTCATACTCTACAGATGTTGTAGAGCATGAACCTGCAGGACCGGGTCACTGCTTTGATGTTTGCAGAGAACGACAGGGTGTTGTCCAGGGTCACACCAAGGTTCTTTGCACTCTGGGAGGGTCACACTGTGGAGTTGTCAGCCGTGATGGAGATGTCATGGAGCAGGCAGGCCTTCACCTGGAGGAAGAGCAGCTCTGTCTTGTCGAGGTTGTCAAGCTGAGATATCCAAGCTGTTGAGCGACCTTCCAGGTAGGATGCAATCCAAGAGTGTGCAGAGCCTGAGACACCCAGCCCTGGGAGGGTGGAGAGGAGGATATGATGGTTCATGATGTCGAAGGCAGCCGATAGATCTAGAAAGAGGAGAACAGAGGAGAGAGTGTCAGCTTTGGCAGCGCGGAGAGCCACCACGACACAGAGAAGAGCAGTCTCGGTTGAGTGACCCGTCTTGAAGCCTGACCGTTCAGGGTCAAGAACATCTTTCTGAGAGAGATAGCAAGAGAGTTGGTCTGAGACAGTGGGCTCAAGTGTTTTGGAAAGAAAAGGAAGAAGGGATACAGTTTTTGTAGTTTTTGACGTCATAGGGGTTGAGTGTTGGTTTCTTGCGGAGTGTAGCGACTCCGGCCATTTGAAGTCAGAGCGATTGATGAGGGAAGCCAGTGAGTTGATGAGGGGAGTGAGAAATGGGAGAAGGTCACCAGAGATGATCTGGAGAAGGGAGAAGGGGATGTGGTCGAGCGGGCAGGTTGTCGGGCGACCGGACACTAGCCGCAGGCTGTCAAGGTGTAGGGTAGTTCTGTGTGAGTGGGACCAGTTGACTCATTAGCCTGAGTGAAGGAGGAGCATATACAGTATTGTCAACCTTCTTTTCAAAGTGGTTGACAAAGTCGTCCGCAGAGGGGGAGGAGGGAGGGGGTTGAGGATTAAGGAGGGAGGAGAAGGTGGAAAAGAGTTTCCTAGGGTTAGAGGCAGAAGCTGAAATGTAGAGTTATAGAAAGTGGTTTTAGCAATGGATACAGAGGAAGAGCATGTAGAGAGGAGGGAGTGACAGGATGATAGGTCCTCCAGAAGTTTAGTTTTCCTCAATTTTTGCTCAGCGGCACACAGGCCTGTCTGTAAGCTCGCAATGAGTCACTCAGCCACGGAGCAGGAGGGGAGGGCTGAGCCGAGCCGGCCAGGAGAAATGGGGACAGTGTGAGTTATAGGATGCGGAAAGGGAGGATAGTAGGGTCAAATCTAATCTAATTTTATTTGTCACATACACATGGTTAGCAGATGTTAATGCGAGTGTAGCGAAATGTGCTTCTAGTTCCGACAATGCAGTAATTACCAACAAGTAATCTATCTAACAATTCCAAAAATACTACCTTATAGACACAAGTGTAAGGGGATAAAGAATATGTACATAAAGATATATGAATAAGTGATGGTACAGAGCGGCATAGGAAAGATACAGTAGATGGTATCGAGTACAGTATATACATATGAGATGAGTATGTAAACAAAGTGGCATAGTTAAAGTGGCTAGTGATACATGTATTACATAAAGATGCAGTAGATGATAAAGAGTACAGTATATACGTATACATATGAGATGAATAATGTAGGGTATGTAAACATTATATTAGGTAGCATTGTTTAAAGTGGCTAGTGATATATTTTACATCATTTCCCATCAATTCCCTGTTTAACAGTCTGATGACCTTGAGATAGAAGCTGTTTTTCAGTCTCTCGGTCCCAGCTTTGATGCACCTGTACTGACCTCGCCTTCTGGATGATAGCGGGGTGAACAGGCAGTGGCTCGGGTGGTTGTTGTCCTTGATGATCTTTATGGCCTTCCTGTAACATCGGGTGGTGTAGGTGTCCTGGAGGGCAGGTAGTTTGCCCCCGGTGATGCGTTGTGCAGACCTCACTACTCTCTGGAGAGCCTTACGGTTGAGGGCGGAGCAGTTGCCGTACCAGGCGGTGATACAGCCCGCCAGGATGCTCTCGATTGTGCATCTGTAGAGGTTTGTGAGTGCTTTTGGTGACAAGCCGAATTTCTTCAGCCTCCTGAGGTTGAAGAGGCGCTGCTGCGCCTTCTTCACGATGCTGTCTGTGTGGGTGGACCAATTCAGTTTGTCTGTGATGTGTACGCCAAGGAACTTAAAACTTACTACCCTCTCCACTACTGTTCCATCGATGTGGATAGGGGGGTGTTCCCTCTGCTATTTCCTGAAGTCCACAATCATCTCCTTAGTTTTGTTGACGTTGAGTGTGAGGTTATTTTCCTGACACCACACTCCGAGGGCCCTCACCTCCTCCCTGTAGGCCGTCTCGTCGTTGTTGGTAATCAAGCCTACCACTGTTGTGTCGTCCGCAAACTTGATGATTGAGTTGGAGGCGTGCGTGGCCATGCAGTCGTGGGTGAACAGGGAGTACAGGAGAGGGCTCAGAATGCACCCTTGTGGGGCCCCAGTGTTGAGGATCAGCGGGGTGGAGATGTTGTTGCCTACCCTCACCACCTGGGGGCGGCCCGTCAGGAAGTCCAGTACCCAGTTGCACAGGGCGGGGTCGAAACCCAGGGTCTCGAGCTTGATGACGAGCTTGGAGGGTACTATGGTGTTAAATGCCGAGCTGTAGTCGATGAACAGCATTCTCACATAGGTATTCCTCTTGTCCAGATGGGTTAGGGCAGTGTGCAGTGTGCAGTGTGGTTGAGATTGCATCGTCTGTGGACCTATTTGGGCGGTAAGCAAATTGGAGTGGGTGTCAGGTAGGGCGGAGGTGATATGGTCCTTGACTAGTCTCTCAAAGCACTTCATGATGACGGAAGTGAGTGCTACGGGGTGGTAGTCGTTTAGCTCAGTTACCTTAGCTTTCTTGGGAACAGGAACAATGGTGGCCCTCTTGAAGTATGTGGGAACAACAGACTGGGATAGGGATTGATTGAATATGTCCGTAAACACACCCGCCAGCTGGTCTGCGCATGCTCTGAGGGCGCTGCTGGAGATGCCGTCTGGGCCTGCAGCCCTGCGAGGGTTAACACGGTTAAATGTTTTCCTCACATCGGCTGCAGTGAAGGAGAGTCTGCATGTTTTGGTTGCGGGCCGTGTCAGTGGAACTGTATTGTCCTCAAAGCGGGCAAAAAAGTTATTTAGTTTGCCTGGGAGCAAGACATCCTGGTCCGTGACAGGGCTGGTTTTCTTTTTGTAATCCGTGATTGACTGTAGACCCTGCCACATACCTCTTGTGTCTGAGCCGTTGAATTGAGATTCTACTTTGTCTCTATACTGACGCTTAGCTTGTTTGATTGCCTTGCAGAGGGATATATAGTTATATAGTTTGTATTCGGTTATGTTTCCGGTCACCTTGCCCTGATTAAAAGCAGTGGTTCGCACTTTCAGTGTTTTAATCGTTGCTATGGGAACGACATCTTCAACGCACGTTCTCGAACAGGCAGAGTCAGGAGAGAAGACAGAGAACTATTTATCAAAGGGAGAGATGATATGATAGAAGATGAGAAAGTAGTGGGAGAGAGAGAGAGCAAAGATTGCGATGGCATATGACCATCTGGGTAATGGATGAGTGATGAGAATTGGATGGTTTTCCAGACAAGATTAAGTGTTTATGGATGAAAAAGCTCTTTCAATAGTTCTACATTGAGCATGCTTTTCAGTCCAGGAGTAGGGCTCACCTATGTCTGGAAAACCAGCATTATTCTTTGTGATGTTTTCTCCAATAGAGCTAGTGTTTTGACACCTGAACGTGTCTAGCCAACTTCCCCTCTCACTTCCTGTTTTCTGACTTGGCCCATGTACAGTATCAGGCAAAAGTTTGGACGACTCATTCCAGGGTTTTTCTTTATTTTGACTATTTTCTACATCAAAACTATGAAATAACACATATGGAATAATTTAGTAACCAAAAAAGTGTTAAACAAATCAAAATATATTTATATTTGAGATTCTTCAAAGTAGCCAGCCTTTGCCTTGATGACAGCTTTGCACACTCTTGGCATTATCTCAAACAACTTCATGAGGAATGCTTTTCCAACAGTCTTGAATGAGTTCCCACATATGCGAAGCACTTGTTGGCTGCTTTTCCTTCACTCTGCAGTCCAACTCATCCCAAACCATCTCAATAATGTTGAGGTTGGGGAATTGTGGTGACCAGGTCTTCTGATGCAGAACTCCATCACTCTCCTTCTTGGTCAAATAGCCCTTACACAGCCTGAATGTGTGTTTGGTGTCATTGTCCTGTTGAAAAACAAATGATAGTCCCACTAAGCGCAAACCAGATGGGATGGCGTATCGCTTCAGAATGCTGTGCTAGCCATGCTGGTTAAGTGTGCCTTGAATTCAAAATAAATCACTGGCAGGATCACCAGCAAAGCACCATCACACCTCCTCCTCCATGCTTCATGGTGAGAACCACACATGCAGAGATCATCCGTTCACCTACTCTGCGTCTCACAAAGACACAGCGGTTGGATCCAAAAATCCCAATTTTGGACTCATCAGAACAAAGGACAGATTTCCACAGGTCTAATGTCCATTGCTCGAGTTTCTTGACCCAAGCCAAGCAAGTCTCTTCTTATTGGTGTCCTTTAATAGTTGTTGCAGCAATTCGACCATTGAGGCCTGATTCACGCAGTCTCCTCTGAACAGTTGATGTTGAGATGTGTCTGTTACTTGAACTCTTGTGAATCATTTATCTGAGGTGCAGTTAACTCCATTGAACTTATCCTCTGCAGAAGAGGTAACTCTAGGTCTTCCTTTCCTGTGCCGGTCCTCATGAGAGCCTGTTTCATCATAGATTTTTATGTTTTTTGCGACTGCACTTGAAGAAACTTTAAAAATTTTTGAAATGTTCCGAATTGATTGACCTTGATGTCTTATAGTAATGATGGACTGTCGTTTATCTTTGCTTATTTAAGCTGTAATATGGACTTGGTCTTTTACCAAATATGGCTATCTTCTGTATCCAATGAAGCTGGCTGAGAATGCCAAGAGTGTGCAAAGCTGTCATCAAGGCATAGGGTGGCTAATTTTTAAGAATCTAAAGTATAACATGTATTTTTATGTTTAACACTTTTTTGGTTACTACATGATTCTATATGTGTTATTTCATAGTTTTGATGTCTTCACTATTTTTCTACAATCTAGAAAATAGTAAAAATAAAGAAAACCCCTGGAATGAGTAAGTGTGTCCAAACTTTTGACTGGTGAGTGAGGTAGACCCCTTACTTAACAGTTTGCGCCTGCCTGGGGAGTCACACAGACTGGGCCCCAAATAACCTTTTGGATGCACTAAAGTAACCTTTGGTAGACATACATATTTTATGGAAAGGTTTAATCATGGTGATGTGAGAGTGGTAGTGTAAATCTACAGAAGATATACTGACAGATTGAATGAACAACTGTTACCTTTACTCTTAAACTTGATTCTGTTTCTCTCATAGGTTGAGGAAGAATCTGAAAGGTCTGTACATTGTACACCCAACCTGGTACATCAAGGCCCTGATCACCATCATCAAGCCCTTCATCAGGTGAGGGCCACCATCCCTTGAGACACCAAGTCCAGTCGGTCAGGGTTTCTGTTGTTGTTGTTGAGTCAATGGGCCCTGTTACTCCATGAAGCAAAAGGGACATCTATAGAACAATGGCCATAGCACTGTTTGAGCAGCCGTCCCGATCTTGTAGCTGTAATAGTACAAATCTTAATTGTATATTTATTGTATTTAAACGATGCTGCCCACTACTGTATCTTTATTTTTTTTTTACATGTTGGCTCTGTGTCGTCACACAAAACGAATGGCTTCCGATCCCGTCCTCCTCACAGCTCCAAATTCAGTCGCAAGCTTCAGTTTATCGACAGCCTTCGGGAGCTGTCCCAGCACATCCCTGTTGAGCGTGTGCAGATCCCCGACTGCGTCAGACAGTGAGTGACACCATCAGACTCTCTCATGCCACGTTCAAAACACTTGGGAACTCGGACATCTCTGACTTACGACCTCAGTGCGTTTAAGATAACGACAAACAAAAAACATTGCTCCGACTGGGAAAAATATTTTTGAGTGGTCAACTCAGAATTCCAAGTCGGGAACTAAGGTCTCTTTCTACAGCTCCTTACTTTCCGACCTTAAGATTACTGACGTCATTATTTGACCTTGTTTTTCCCCCAGAGTTCCCAGTACTCTTGAAAGCACCATCACACATTCACAATAAGCTACATTAATGAACCCATAAATGGGAAAGCCCATCACCTCATATGTTTATTGTTGTTTAGAATATCTAGTTTTTCTTCATCACTCTTGGGCTGCCATTGAGCAAATAAAAGTATTCATTTCAAACAGAAAGAAAACAAACAGTGAGACCCTTCTATTATGATGATTCGTGAACATGTATTGGCTGCGTTTATGTGTTTATTGTTTTTCAGTCCGGTTCAATATATTTCCATTCACACAGGTTTGACGAGAATATGGACAGGTGATATGCTGAGAAGGTTGATCTGGACCACAGTGCAAAGGTGCATGAAGACAAAACAGTGGACTAAAAAAAGGCTCCAATCTGTCAACTGGACACGGAGGATGAACCTGGCTGCCCAATCTCACTTCAGTTGTCCTATGAGACAACTTTAACCAAAGCATCTACTGAAGGACCGCAAGAAGAAACTGAGCTCCAAAGGTATCGAGACTGTAGCCACGTTTCCATCCACAGTTTTTATGCAGTAAAATCATACCATATAAACATTTAAAAAACAACAGCTGATGGAAACAGGAAGTTTCGCTACAATGTTATGAATGCAGACAGATCATTTGTTCGTTTGACATGTCGGGATATTTTTGTGTCAGTAAAATGAATAATGTGAGAAATGGCAGTGGAAACGCCTTCATGCACAAATATTGATATAATAACCACCATATCGAAGGTAACTTGGAGTCACGCGATGTAATGGGGCGTGGTTCTCCCGCTACAACTCAGGAAACCATGCAGATTATTAGGCTACAGATGAAGTGATGGATTTTACAGGGTGGTGAAAGTGCAATGTGATCTTTATGCCCCTTTCCAATAAATATTGAGGGTCTTATTCTGGTGACATGATGATCCGTGCTTGACTGCCATTTTTGACCACTAAAAATATTCTCACCTCTTATCCATAATAATCTCATCATGTAGACTTAAAGCCAATTTATGCTGGCTCTGCATATGTGATTCTTACAGAGGATGTGAAGCAATTGCACAGCCTCTGAAGCCTTGTGGAGGCAAAACCGAGCTCCGTACCGCATCACCGTGAGCCTCCCAAAATTTATGACAGTGCAGAGGGCTCCGTATAGCTCCGTATTGACATGATTGGTTGACAGTAGATGGGGGCGGGATGGGGTCCTGTATTAACACAAACTCACGTCCTTGACAACATTTCCGCAAAGCGCAAGAAGTATGAATGTCCTGACTTCTGCAGAGACCATATAGCAGTAAATGCTGTACGGCCACCGCAAATGACGGATTGACCATGCAGAGCCTTTAGACGCAGCACAACCCACCCACACTGTATCTGCAAGCTGTTGGCTAGAGAACACGTACCAAGACCAGAGTGGGCACATTTGCTATTAAATGCAACAGTTTCTGTGACAAAACTATCAGCAGAGTTGAAAATGCAATGGAAACATATTTAATTTTTAATTTTTATGCGTACATGAAAACTTAAGCGAAAATGTACATTTTGTGTGCACTACGTTATTGCGCACTGTCAATTTTGTGGAAACACACCACTGGTGGGAAAATGCACACATTTTCTATATGCCAATTCTAGAGTATTAGCATGAAAATCTGTAGCCAGTTGGATGGGAACCTAGCGAGTGACACGTTTTGTTGTTTTGGCTCTCCACTCCAGCACTTGGATTTGATATGGATACAATGACTATTAAAGTGCAGACTGTCAGCTTAAATTTGAGGGCATTTTCATCCATATCGGGTGAACCGTTTAGAAACTACAGCACTTTCTGTACATAGTCCCTCCATATTAGGGGACCAAAGTATTGGGACAAATTCACTTACACTACCATTCAAAAGTTTGGGGACACTTAGAAATTACCTTGTTTTTGAAAGAAAAGCATATTTTTTTGTCCTTTAAAATAACATCATTATTGATCAAAAATACAGTGTAGACATTGTTAATGTTGTAAATGACTATTGTAGCTGGAAACCGCAGATTTCTTTATGGAATATCTACATCGGCGTACTGAGGCCCATTGTCAGCAACCATCACTCCTGTATTCCAATGGCATGTTGTGTTAGCTAATCCAAGTTTATCATTTCAAAAGGCTAATTGATCATTAGAAAATCCGTTTGCAATTATGTTAGCACAGCTGAAAACTGTTGTTCTGATTAAAGAAGCAATACAACTGTCCTTTAGAGTAGTTGAGTATCTGGAGCATCAGCATTTGTGGGTTTGATTACAGGCTCAAAATGGCCAGAAACAAATAACTTTCTTCTGAAACTGGTCAGTCTATTCTTGTTCTGAGAAATGAAGGCTATTCCATATGAGAAATTGCCAAGAAACTGAAGATCTTGTACAATGCTGTGTACAACTCCCTTCACAGAACAGAGCAAACTGGCTCTAACCAGTAACCTCGGTGCACAACTGAGCAAGAGGACAAGTACATTAGTGTCTAATTTGAGAAACCGACACCTCACAAGTCCTCAACTGGCAGCTTCATTAAATAGTACCCGCAAAACACCAGTCTCAACGTCAACAGTCAAGAGGCGACTCCGGGATGCTGGCCTTCTAGGCAGAGTTCCTCTGTCCAGTTTCTGTGTTCTTTTGCCCAACTTAATCTTTTATTTTTATTGGCCAGTCTGAGATATGCCTTTTTCTTTGCAACTCTGCCTAGAAGGCCAGCAACTCTGCCTAGAAGGCCAGCCTACCCTAACGCTCAGAGGATTCCGCATGGTCCTAAAGAACAACTTTTCCTTGTTTTGTATCGCATTCCAATAATGAAACTGGGGGGGACAAAAATACAATTTCAGAATGTTCGGGGGACATGTCCCCACTGGAAGTTGCACCCCTGCTCATATGACATTATTGGATAATTCTTTGTGTTTGTTTTTTCTCTCTTCCATATCCAGATGACTGTTCATTTAGACAATGAAGTTCATTATTGTAATACACTATCTAAAATATATTTTATTGTAATGCTCTGTCAGTGCTGATAAGGGTGTGTGTTTAAATAACAGGTGATGATATCATTGACTGATGATGTCTTTATCGATTCATCCATTTGCAATAAAACAAAATTATCTGAGATAAAGGGTGTATCAGACAAATTTCCTACAAAGCTGGTGTATCAGGGATGAATAGATAACCCAGCTAGCACATCAAGTTCTGTGAAACATATGCTTCTTAAGTGGGAATTTCAATACTTCAGCATAACCTTTCCTACAGGTTTCCTCGTGGTTCTATTTAAAGTCATGTTTTTCAAATTGCTCAGGGAACATTAAGAAACAACGTTCTTCCGTGAGAATTTCAGTATTTCAGCATAACCTTTTCTGCAGGTTTCCTCATGGTTTTATTTAAAGTCATGCTCTCAGAATATTAAGAAAAAGTTCCTTAAAAAACACAACATGTTAGTATTGTTCAAAGAACTTTCTAAGAATATTACTTAAAAACATACACACTGAGTACACAAAACATTCCATGACATAGACTGACCAGGTGAACCCAGGTGAAAGCTATGATCCCTTATTGATGTCACTCGTTAAATCCACTTCAATCAGCGTAGATAAAGGGGAGGAGACGGGTTAAAGAAGCATTTTTAACACTTGAGACAATTGCGACATGGATTGTGTATGTGTGCCATTCAGAGGATGAATGGGCAAGATAAAATATTTTCGCACCTTTGAACGGGGTATGGTAGTAGGTGCCAGGCGCGCTGGTTTGTGTCAAGAACTGCAACGCTGCTGGGTTTTTCACACTCAACAGTTTGTGTGTATCAACAATGGGCCACCACCCGAAGCACATCCAGCCATTCTCGACACAACTGTGGGAAGCATTGGAGCCAACATGGACCAGCATCCCTGTGGAACGCTTTCGGCACCTTGTAAAGTCCATGTCCCGACGAATTGAGGCTGTTCTGAGGGCAAATTGGGGAGGGGGTGCAACTCAATATTAAGAAGGTGTTCTTAATGTTTGGTATGCTCAGTGTACATTGGTAAGTATGTTCAGGTGTGTTGACTGCGCCCACTAAATTGTCCCAACCTGATCTTAATGAGTGCTTGTTTCCTTTGAAATGGGGTCTGTTTGAACAGACTAAAATGAACGTGGCATGCTAGCTGCATCCTGCTGGTGCAGTGGAGTAATTCCATGGACAGAGAACAGAATCTCATGGATGCCGTGCCACAATACAAAATATGCGTTTGCATGGTTAAGCAAATTGCCAGGTCGCAATTGTAAATGAGAACTTGTTCTCAACTTGCCTACCTGGTTAAATAAAGGTGAAATAAATATATAAAATAAATAAATTGAATAGCCGTGTACTTCAGCAACAGTTAACCTAAGCTGTGTTATTAAATATTATTGAAACATTCTCAGAATGTTATTTAATTACTTGTGACATAACCTATAATTTCTATTCTCAGAACGTTAAAACCTCCCAGGAACACTTTCACTGAACCATAAAACATTCTCAGAACCTAATTGCAACCTCCCAGAACAGTCAAAAAGTTAAAAAAAAAAAACATCAGTTTTACTTGTCAGAAAACGTATGGATTTGTTCCCAGAACCAATGAGAAACCAAAGACTTGCGTTCCCACAACTTCCAAGGAACCAAGTGTGCTAGCTGGGAAGCAACCGGTTTTATATTAATCATCATGAACTATTATTGCTTAAATTACACTGAACAAAAATATAAACGCAACATTCAACCATTTAAAAGATTTGACTGAGCTACAGTTTACATAAGGAAAAATAAGGAAAATAAATTCATTAGGCCCTAATCTATGGTTTTCACATGACTGGGAATACAGATCTGCATCTGTTGGTCACAGACACCTTAAAAGAAAGTAGGGACATGGATCAGAAAACCAGACAGTATCTGGTGACCACTATTTGCCTCATGCAGCACCAAATCTCCTTTGCATAGAGTTGATCAGGCTGTTAATTGTGGGCTGTTGAATGTTGTCCCAATCTTCTACAATTGCTGTGCAAAGTTGATGGATATTGGCGGGAACTGGAACACGCAGTTGTACACGTCAATCCAGAGCACCGCAAACACGCTCAAGTAGTGACATGTCTGGTGAGTATGCAGGGAAAGGAAGAACTGGGACATGTTCAGCTTCCAGGAATTGTGTACAGATCCCTGCAACATGGGGCTGTGCATTATCATGCTGAAACATGAGTTGATGGCGGTGGATGAATGGCACAACAATGGGCCTCAGGATCTCATCACGGTATCTCTGTGCATTCCAATTGCCAAATTGTAATTCTGTTCATTGTCCGTAGCTTATGCCCACTGCCACCATGGGGCACTGTTCACAACATTGACATCAGCCATCTGCCCGGTACAGTTGAAACCAGGGTTCATCTTTGAAGAGCACACTTCTCCAGCGTGACAGTGGCCATCAAAGGTGAGCATTTGCCCAGTAAACTCCAGTCCGGTCAAGATCCTGGTGAGGACGACGAGCACACAGATGAGCTTCTTTGAGACGGGTTTTGACAGTCTGTGCAGAAATTCTTTAGTTGTGCAAACCCACAGTTTCATCAGCTGTCCGGGTGGCTGGTCTCAGACGATCCTGCAGGTGAAGAAGAATGATGTGGAGGTCCTGGGCTGGCATGGTTACACATGGTCTTCGGGTTGTGAGGCCGGTTGGACATACTACCAAATTCTCTAAAACAATGTTGGAGGCAGCTTATAGTTGAGAAATTAACATTTAATTCTCTGGCAAAAGCTCTGGTGGATATTCCTGCTTGTCAGCATGCTAATTGCACACTCCCTCAAAACTTGACATCTGTGGCATTGTATTCTGTGACAAAACTGCACCTTTTAGAGTGGCCTTTTGTCCACAGCACAAGGTGCACCTATGTAATGATCATGCTGTTTAATCAGCTTGTTGATATACCACACTTGTCAGATGGATGGATTATCTTGGCAAAGGTGAAATGCTCACTAATAAGGATGTAAACAAATTTGGCATGACAATATGAAACATTTCTGGGATATTTTATTTCAGCTCATGAAAGATAGGAACAAAACTTGTTGCGTTTATATTTTTGTTCACTGTAGCTGACTGCCTATGATGGAAGCATCACCTGGGGGTAATTTCATTTCATCCTTTTATTTAAATTTTTGTCCTAATAACGTAACTTTCTCAAATGTTTGTCTACCAAGAGAAAACAACATGCTTGTAAATCCCTCATCAAATCCATTGGAAGTACATCTATGGAACTTAGATTATGCTTTCTTAAAACACCAAGTTTTACCAAATTGGATTCTGGAAACGTCTGCTCAAGTAGTGACATGTGACATCCTTTAAGTAGGAAACTACTCCATGTGATCAACACGTTTATGAATAAACCCCAATGTCTCATGTTCAACTTAATTCTTGAGCCGGCACTCAATAGAACCCATTATACACTGTGACTTGTTATCCAGTACAGGAGTGAATGTGTTGTTTTTAGGAGCTCTGTTGGGTACAGTGGGAGGGTGTTTGGCCTCTACCAGCTTCCTCCCCTTCCACACAGCACTTAATAAAGGAACACAGAGGGAGTGGGGAATTTGGCCCAGATCGCAGAAGGTGAGACTGGCTGTTTGGACCCACCAGACACACAGGAAAAGGACCCTTACAGGGAGAGGAAGTGAGGTAGATGTGGGGAAACTCAATAAACAGGAACAGAGAACAGTGTATGAAGTGTGAGACTGGTGCCAGGCAGAGGTTTACAGTTAAGGAAATCAGGCTCGGCCAATCCCATATACACTATAGGAAAAGAAGTCCAAAGTTTGAGTCATTCAGGTCTTTAAAATAGGTGTTTTGAATCTAGAGATGATTTTACTGATGTTGCTACTTTCTTTACTGTGCATGCATCAAGATTTTTCAAGCCCTTGATTAGAAAATCATGATATGCTGTTCTGGGTTGTATACAGAGTAGATGGTTTGTTTGATATTGTATCTCATCATTGGCTTGTGTTTTCAATGTCCATATGTGGTATTAAGTCGCAAACACTTCTATATGATAAGTTAAATTATTAGAAAATAAGTTCATTATAATTTCTACACATTTTCTACCTGGTTTAAGTCACTTAAGTTCAGACTGGAATATTTTCCATAATAAAAATTGTATTTAATTTTTTTTTATCTCAGAAACCCACGACCCATTCAAACCTCCGAACTGCTTTAATCCCTAGTTTAATTCATTAGAATTTTATAACATCATCCATAAATACAGTTGGAGACATTACAGCATGTTCCATTAGTTGGGTTGTAAAACAGGACCTGCAGTACAGAAAGTTCAGCAGTGCCTCAGTCGTCTGATAACTACCATCAGTCATTGTGTAAGATTCATTACAGAACCACCACTACCAGTCATTATTTGGAGGCCCGATAAACAGCCCATGTTATATATTAACCAACAGCTCCAACTTCTCATGCTGAAACGCAATGAAAAGGAGCTCTTATCTTGTTCCAGGCCTGATCGGATCTGCCGGCGGCTTTTAGTGTAATCAAGAAGCACAATGGACCATAGATTTCCTTCATTCAGGCGATGTGCTTTTGCTGGGCTGTGCCAAGGACAGGCCCCATGTGTGTAGTGGTGTGTTTGCAGCCAAGCGCCAAAACTATTGGCTATGCCCAATGTTTTATATAGAAACAGCATCCATTGTTAAAGAGGAAGTAGAGTGTTGAAGGTTTAATATCCTCTAAAAAAAAAACATTGAAGAATGCCTGGTGAGAGAAGCTGAAAACCTTATGGTGAGGACAGGAGAAAAAAAAAACACTTGTAGGGTAAGTTCCGGGAGGCTCTGCTGATAGAGTATGGCACTTGCGACACCAAGGTTGTAGGTTCGAGTCCCATGGGGAATCTGGAGAGGGGGAGGGGAGGGGAGGGGGGGGGGGGGGGGGTAGTATGAAAATGTATGCAATCACTCTGGATAGGAGCGTCTGCTAAATGTAAAAAAAAATAAGTAGAAGAGGCCTGTAATTTTCATCATAGGTACACTTCAACTATGACAGACAAAATGAGAAAAAGAAAAGAACATCACATTGTAGGATTTTTTTATGAATTTATTTGCAAATTATGGTGGAAAATAAGTATTTGGTCACAAACAAGCAAGTTCTGGCTTTCACAGACCTGTAATTTCTTTAAGAGGCTCCTCTGTCCTCCATTCCTTACCTGTATTAATGGCACCTGTTTGAACTTGTTGTCAGTGTAAAAAGACCCCTTCCACAACCTCAAACAGTCACACTCCAAACTCCACTATGGCAAAGACCAAAGAGCTGTCAAAGGACACCAGAAACAAAATTGTAGACCTGCACCAGGCTGGGAAGACTGAATCTGCAATAGGTAAGCAGCTTGGTTTGAAGAAATCAACTGTGGGAGCAATTATTAGGAAATGGAAGACATACAAGACCACTGATAATCTCCCTCGATCTGGGGCTCCACGCAAGATCTCACCCCGTGGGGTCAAAATGATCACAAGAACGGTGAGCAAAAATCCCAGAACCACACAGGGGGACCTAGTGAATGACCTGCAGAAAGCTGGGACCAAAGTAACAAAGCCTACCATCAGTAACACACTACGCCGCCAGGGACTCATCCTGTAGTGCCAGACGTGTTCCCCTGCTTAAGCCAGTACATGTCCAGGCACGTCTGAAGTTTGCTCGAGAGCATTTGGATGATCCAGAAGAAGATTGGGAGAATGTCATATGTTCAGATGAACCAAAATATAACTTTTTGGTAAAAACTCAACTCGTCGTGTTTGGAGGACAGAGAATGCAGAGTTGCATCCAAAGAACACCATACCTACTGTGAAGCATGGGGGTGGAAACATCATGCTTTGGGGCTGTTTTTCTGCAAAGGGACCAGAACGACTGATCTGTGTAAAGGAAAGAATGAATGGGGCCATGTATCGTGAGATTGAGTGAAACCTCCTTCCATCAGCAAGAGCATTGAAGATGAAACGTGGCTGGGTCTTTCAGCATGACAATGATCCCAAACACACCGCCTGGGCAATGAAGGAGTGGCTTCGTAACAAGCATTTCAAGGTCCTGGAGTGGCCTAGCCAGTCTCCAGATCTCAACCCTATAGAAAATCTTTGGAGGGAGTTGAAAGTCCGTGTTGCCCAGCAACAGCCCCAAAACATCACTGCTCTAGAGGAGATCTGCATGGAGGAATGGGCCAAAATACCAGCAACAGTGTGTGAAAACCTTGAAGACTTACAGGAAACATTTGACCTCTGTCATTGCCAACAAAGGGTATATAACAAAGTATTGAGATAAACTTTTGTTATTGACCAAATACTTATTTTCCACCATAATTTGCAAATAAATTCATAAAAAAAATAATACAAATGTGATTTGTCTGTCATAGTTGAAGTGAACATATGAAAATTACAGGCCTCATATTTTTAAGTGGGAGAACTTGCACAATTGGTGGCTGACAATACTTTTTTGCCCCACTGTAAAAGGAGCAAATAAATATGATGTAATTCCGGGGAAAGTAGCACATTGAGCAAAGGGACGTATGCGGTCTACTTTTTACATTTAGTCTCAGACATTCAAAAACCTTTAACGAACATTTAACCCTATTTTGTCCGTCTTTATTAAACAAACTGGAAATAGTAAGTGATGATACTTGAAAGTAAATTAGTGGGCAGCATCAAGTTAAAAATATTTCTAGTCTGCGGAGATAAATTACAAATAGCTCACGACAACCAGCCAGTAGTTTATCGGGTCATCCTTGCCCTGTGTCAAGTTTATGCTACAGTCAGTGCAAAAGACAATAGCTTCAGTCTTTTCCCACATTGTTTACACTGAACTACACCTACCACATTTTCAGTTTTTCCATGGGCACTTTCCCCCCCTTCCCCAGTGAAGTAGGTAATGAATGTGTTATCCTGCGCTCTGCTCCATGGTTTGACTCTGGGCTGCTCACACAGATTAAAATCATTATTATGTTGTTGTTGAGATTACTGTGGTCTCAGACAGCTGCTTGTAATAAAAACACAAGATGTTGGAGGATGAGATGTGCGAAGGCTGGATGAAACCTCTCATAATAGTAAGTCTCTTCCTGCAACGTTGCAGTGTGATTTGCTCTGGCTGTTGGAAACAGGGGAACTAAAATTTGAGTCTCATTCGTCGCAGCAAGTGTAATATCAGTGATTAGTTTAGATTTTTGCTGTCAATCTGGGTCTGAAGACTAATTAAACACTTGACATGTTTGATTTCCCTGAACTCGGAAAGTATTGCTGAGCAGCTAACCGATCGCTGCAGCTGTACATAGTCCATCGGTAAATAGCCCACCCATTTTTACCTACCTCATCCCCATACTGTTTTTATTTATTTACATTTCTGCTCTTTTGCACACCAGTATCTCTACCTGTACATGACCATCTGATCATTTATCACTCCAGTGTTAATCTGCAAAACTGTAATTATTTGCCTACCTCCTCATGCCTTTTGCACACAATGTATATAGACTTACTGTGTTATTGACTTGTTAATTGTTTACTCCATGTGTAACTCTGTGTTGTCTGTTTACACTGCTATGCTTTATCTTGGCCAGGTCGCAGTTGCAAATGAGAACTTGTTTTCAACTTGACTACCTGGTTAAATAAAGGTGAAATAAAAAAATATCACCAAACTGTTAAACTGGGTATAATTAGTCTGCATATTATTCCCTAAATCAGGGGTTCCCAAACTTGGGGCTACCCTCTTTCAGAATTGGGGAACATTTATTTTTCATATGCACTGGTGTATAAATAAGAATTTGTTCTTAACCGACTTACCTAGTTAAATAAAAAAGGTAATAAATAAAATAAACCTCTGGAGGATGTGCCCCTTCAAAGTAAATGGCACTTTCAAGTAAAACAAGAAACACACATCGATACATAAAATAGACTGTATTTTCAGGAGGGAAAAAGCCCAGAAGCAGAGAAAACACACAGATTTGCAGCAGTTGAAATACTTCCTCTACTATCACACATCTGTTCACCAAAGTCCACATAGGATGACTGTGGAACACATGTGCAATTCAAACTAAAGAGGGAGACCCAGGAAAACAGTGAAACTGAAAAAAGAAAGCACGTACATTGCATCCTGGAATCTCTTCAGTCAGAGATAAATCTTAAAACAAAACTTAAAAACCCAGCTCCACAGCTGACAAAAATACGGAGGGCAGTCGTAAAACAAATAATAAAAACGACTCTCATACGGCAAGTGTTTGCCTGAACTGTAGTAGGCATGCATCTAAATGTAATATTGAATACAATGACAGCAGCGGGTCCATTTACTAGTATTGAGGCAAAATAACTTCGAAAAATAACAGAAAGCAAAATCAGCCATCACTTTCTCACTGTAGTATTATAGGCTTTGCCGTTTCCTCTAACCTGAACTGTAGATTGCCATTGAAACAGAAAGCCCATAAAGTCACTTTTCAGAATAGCTAAAAAGTGAATGAGCATGTCTCAGCTTAGACAGGCAGGGGCCAATTCTAAGACGAACACTGTGCAACAGGAGAACCAAGGCCAAGTTGCCATAGTTTATGATACATTTGAGATGTTTGCGTCATAAACCTGCTGAACTAACAGTCCAACTAGATCGTTTTTAGATAAAGGCAAACGATTAAGATTAGTTACGACATCTTACATTCAGCTTTCAAGCGCTTACAAGTGGATTGCGCAAGAAGACTCCTACCCCATACAAACTTGTTTAAAACCCCAAAAGGGGAGTCTATGGGACACGACAGAAGGTAATGAATTTCTTTTTTGTGTCTCGTACACCGGATAGGTGCAGTGTTTTACAGGGTCAGCAATCGTACAGTGCCTATGAGCAAGGCACATCGATACATTTTTCACCTCGCCTGCTCGAGTATTTGAACCAGCGACCTTTCGGTTACTTACCCCAACGCTCTAACCGCTGCTGGCTTCCTGCCAGCGCTAACCAGTGTTCAGATGTGCTGGTGTTAAAGCAGGCATGGTAAAAATTAAAATAAACTAATATATAAAGGCATAACTTTGGCAATAACACTTAAGGTAGAAGTATATATATATGAGAGGGTTCTCTATGAAAAACTTGGCGTGCGTTTGTAAGGAAGACTGAGTGACTAATGGTGGAATGTGTGTGAGAAAGACTAGAAAACTTCTAAGAATCATCCACGTGAAATGGGCAAAGTGCCAAAACATTAGCAAAGTAGGCCTACACGTGACCACTCCCACCCTGTATGTCTACAGTGCTGCTAAGACTGGATCTTAAACTGCTCCAGACAAGTAGCGGGTGGAGCCAGGGGTGATGCCACATCCTGCTTGTCAATTGAGCAACTTTGCTTCCAAAACCTAAATAACAATTTGACCACTGCACTTTAGCAATACATATGAAAAGTGCCTGCTTATCATGGCACTATAGGAAACATATGGGCTCAGTTTCCACTATTTACTACTTATAAAGGCATTATAATCATTACAGACAACACTTTTAAAAGGGCACAAATGCACACCACTTCGTGTCAAGAACAAAGAAAACTTTTGTTTGTGTTATTGAAAAAGCAGTATCACACTTGTGAGACGGTCTTGTTGGTGAAATATGAAATGTTCGGACAATCCCTTGCTTGAGACAGAGGCAAATGGGAAAATCTGTATCCGCCAGCAGCCTGAAGTGTAACAAATACCTCCTAAAAGCCCACACACAATCCCGTCCAGTCCCCAGTGCTGAGTGAGAATCCAGGGTACTTTCCCGCTTCAAGGCAAGAGTCATGTTCCATTTCAAACTGGATGATGGGGGACGAAAGGGATTCTGGGAAATGAAGGCATCTTTTTTTAAATTTATTTTTTGTGCCATTTGCGGTGGTCATTGTGGGCCTAAGTGCAATATGCAGAGTTGGTCCATGAAGGTTGGCTTGAGGCTGGGTCCGAGGAAGGGGGAAATGAGCTTACGTCGAGTCCTTGGATTGGTCCATATGTCTGAAACCGAAAACAAAACATGTCATTGGAGAGCAGTAGTTTCTGAATAAAAAGTTAAACATTGAAGATCTTCAAATACAAAAAATAAAATAAAAATCCACAGTAAGGTGTTAAAAAAAAGTTTTCCAAGAACGTAGGCTAGTAGTTCATCGTCGTCATGTGGAAGAACAAACGATAAGGAGAGCCATCCATTAATATCCCACTCATACCGCTTGACAAACAATTCCCCAGTCTAAAATAAACTAATTAAGATGAACACTTTCAGCTGGACATATTTATTTAACCCCTAAAACAGTATGTTTTTTTTTAACCTTTATTTAACTAGGCAAGTCAGTTAAGAACAAATTCTTATTTTCAATGACTGCCTAGGAACAGTGGGTGAACTGCCTGTTCAGGGGCAGAACGACAGATATGTACCTTGTCAGCTCGGGGGTTTGAACTTGCAACCTTACGGTTACTAGTCCAACGCTCTAACCACTAGGCTACCCTGCCGCCCCTATGATCTAAAGAGCGAGTATGTGTGCGCACTGGAGTATATAGACAGTACTTACTAGCTATAAGAGGCTGCTTCTGCCATTGGTGCTGGGTCCTTTGGACCTCATCTGTTCCTGGACTGACCCTGACTGCATGAGGGACAAGAGCAACATGGCAGTCATACGAACATCACTCCCTGGTAGAGTCATGTCAAATTCAGTGGAGCGTCAACCAGCAAGAGCAGAGGACATTGACAATATGACCTGTTTTCTGGTATTATGCAACAGTCTGTGTTATTAAAGATACCTTGAGTCATTCCACCTGCAGCTGGATTACACAACGAAAACTCTGGTTGCTAAGTAAGTGCCCTTCGCTCACTCACAAATGGTGTGATATGTTGATATTTCATATGCCGAATGGAAACACACTGTAGCCCTACAATCCCGAGCGGTTGATGGATACCCACCTCTAGTTTATGTGGAAATGCTAATTAACTTTGCAACATTAGAATGCGGTGCAAGAAAACTCAAAACAAACCTGTAGTCGGAATACTGACGGCGCAGAAGGAGACACAGTGTCAAGATTACACAGACAGACGTTTCGTAATGGTGTTACGTAATAATTCTGCTTCAACAAAAAAGGCAGCAGTGTTTGTATACCACACCTATTTACACTGTTCCAGCCCATTAATGGGCTTTGCATCATTATAAGGGTTAGTCATGGTTCGCAACGGAGTCACCAGCTTAGTGGAAACACAAAACGTATACGCCTCTCATTCGGCATTAAAGCTCATTAAGGTTGTCAATGCTAAGTAAACAAGACTTGATCACTGGTGAGTTGACTTGGTTTTCAGTGGGATGTCTGAGTTCCCCTTTAACAGGCACAGAAAGGAGCTCTTGTTTTAGGTTGCTGTGCTAGATGATTGGGGGAATATTTTACCAGCGTTGCAGGACACAGAGGGGGCCTTTCATTTAGCAGCCAAGGCCCTTCCAGCTGTGTCCCCTGTCACTGTCCCTTCTCTGTGTGCCCTCTGGAATCACTCCCAGGGAGGGAAGAGGGACTGGGTAATAAATAGGGTGTAGGGAACATCATGGGCATGAAGTGGTAGGGAGGGGGTCCTTTTCAGGGCCTGTGTTTCACAGGACCACTTCCGCCTCTTGCACTGACTGAGCCTTGTTCAAAAGTGAGGCTGCAGGTGGCAGGCTGGAGATGGGCCAGTTAGCCAACGAATGGGTGTGGGACAAGTGTAGCAGTTCATGTATGAAAGCAGTGTTTTTGTATTCATTTTTGTCCAAGGAATACCTCTGGACAATACTAATTCCCTGGTTTGTACCATGGTGCACTGAGATGTTTTAAGCAATATCTTCCAGACTTGATCCAAGTGTTGAAATAACAGTTTTTTAAAAATGAATTTGACCTGCAATGCAAGTATAACACAAAGACCAAATAATAGTACTCACTATGAGCATCCCAACAGCAATTGTTAGAGGTTTATCTGTCAAGATTACAGACTGACCTATCATTCTTCAAAAACACTGATTACAAAATGTGTAAAAAGGCTGGTCTTCATGAAAGTAGCTAAAACTTTATACATACCGGTGGCAAACCTTCTGCCATCTCCCCGGAGCCAATGTGTGTGAGGTGCATAAAGTTTGTGGGCTCTCCGATCATGCTGCAGTCAATCTTCCTCCTCTTCTTCTTCTGAAACAAATGCAAAACGCCAGAGGTCAGTGGCCAGTGACCTATAGTAATTCAAATATGGCTAGGCAACTGCATAGCACAGCGGCTGTGCAACCAAAAATGAAAGCGAAATTAGATTTTAATTCAGAAGATGCTCTAAAATTGCAACATAAACATGCACTTAATTGAACAATGATCAACATTTTGTCTCCAAATAAGCAGCTTATTTTATTAGAGACACAGGAGAGGAACACTTATTTGGTTATAGGTGTAAACCATGAGGTGGTCTATTGTTCATGGGATGAAATACTACAGAACAAACGGAAGTTGATGCTGGATAGTAAACAATGTCAAAAAAGCCTATACGCAAAAAACTTGCAGAAGTAGTCAAGTTGTGGATTTTTACATTTATTTTTTATTTTTTTAAATGTGATGGCTTAGAATATTAAATATATTGTTCTTGCTATGCATAAGCCATAAAAAATGAAGGCTTTTTAATTGTCCACTATATTGTTAGTTTATCATCTCCTGATGCAGGCTAGCAGATGCCATAGCCATTGACCATTTCAATGAAACATGGTGAAGCCCCAAAATTGCCCTCGCTAGAAGTCTGTGTTTCAGACATAAGGAAGTGGATGACTGCAAATGTTCTACTTTTAAACTTGGACAAAACAGAGATGCTTGTTCTAGGTCCCAAGAAACAAAGAGATATTCTGTTGAATCTGAATGGTTGTTACAGTCGTCTCAAATAAAACTGAAGGACCTTGGCGTTACTCTGGACCCTGATCTCTCTTTTGATGAACATATCAAGACTGTTTCAAGGACAGCTTTTTTCCATCTATGTAACATTGCAAAAATCAGAAACTTTGTCCAAAAATGCAGAAAAATTCATTCAAGTTTTTGTTACTTCTAGGTTAAACTACTGCAATGCTCTACTTTCCAACTACCCGGATAAAGCACTAAATAAACTTCAGTTAGTGCTAAATATGGCTGCTAGATTCCTGACGAGAACCAAATTTTTTTATCATATTACTTCAGTGCTAGCCTCCCTACATTGGCTTCCTGTTAAGGCAAGGGCTGATTTCAAGGTTTTACTGCTAACCTACAAAGCATTACATGGGCTTGCTCCTACCCATCTCTCGGATTTGGTCCTGCGTACATACCTACACGTACGCTACAGTCACAAGACGCAGGCCTCCTAATTGTCCCTAGAATTTCTAAGCAAACAGCTGGAGTCTTTCTCCTACAGAGCTCAATTTTTATGGAATGATCTGCCTACCCATGTGAGAGACGCAGACTCGGTCTCAACCTTTAAGTCTTTACTGAAGACTCATCTCTTCATATGATTGAGTGTAGTCTGGCCCAGGAGTATGAAGGTGAACGGAAAGGCTCTGGAGCAACGAACCACCCTTGCAGTCTCTGCCTGGCCGGTTCCCCTCTTTCCACTGGGATTCTCTGCCTCTAACCCTATTACAGTGGCTGAGTCACTGGATTACTGGTGCTCTTTCATGCCGTCCCTAGGAGGGGTGCGTCACTTGAGTGGGTTGAGTCACTGATGTGATCTTCCCATCTGGGTTGGCGCCCCCCCTTGGGTTGTGCCGTGGTGGAGATCTTTGTGGGCTATACTCGGCCTTGTCTCAGGATGGTAAGTTGGTGGTTGACGATATCCCTCTAGTGGTGTGGGGACTGTGCTTTGGCAAAGTGGGTGGGGTTATATCCTTCCTGTTTGGCCCTGTCCATAGGTATCATCGGATGGGGCCACAGTGTCTCCTGACCCCTCTTGTCTCAGCCTCCAGTATTTATCCTGCAGTAGTTTTTGTCGGGGGCTAGGGTCAGTTTGTTATATCTGGAGTACTTCTCCTGTCTTATCCGGTGTCCTGTGTGAATTTAAGTATGCTCTCTCTAATTCTCTCTTTCTTTCTCTCTCTCGGATGACCTGAGCCCTAGGACCATGCCTCAGGACTACCTGGCATGATGACTCCTTGCTGTCCCCAGTCCACCTGGCCATGCTGCTGCTCCAGGTTCAGCTGTTCTGCCTGTGGCTATGGAAACCTGACCTGTTCACCGGACGTGCTACCTGTCACAGACCTGCAGTTTTCAACTCTCTAGAGACAGCAGGAGTGGTAGAGATACTCTTAATGATCAGCTATGAAAAGCCAACTGACATTTACTCCTGAGGTGCTGACTTGCTGCACCCTCGACAACTACTGTGATTATTATTATTTGACCATGCTGGTCATTTATGGACATTTGAACATCTTGGCCATGTTCTGTTATAATCTCCACCTGGCATAGCCAGAAGAGGACTGGCCACCCCTCATAGCCTGGTTCCTCTAGGTTTCTTCCTAGGTTTTGGCCTTCCTAGCCACCGTGCTTCTACACCTGCATTACTTGCTGTTTGGGGTTTTAGGCTGGGTTTCTGTACAGCACATTGCGATAATCAGCCGATGTACAAAGGGCTATATAAATACATTTGATTTGACCAGGATATAGACCTTTAGCCATTTTAAGTGTTACATAAGCAACCTTGACCGATGTTTACAAACATGCTGCTGACCAAACGTTGAACCATGTATCCTATGAGCTAGTCATGTAACAAAGACAAGGTAGACCACTGTGTGCGTGTGTCTTTTCTTCTTGACGTCATCTTGAATTCAGAGGATCTGTTGGAGCATGCCTACATACCCAATGAATCAGGCCTCTTACCGACCATTCTTGTTGTAAGATTGGCATGACAGAGGAAAGCAGTCATTCCCACAGACTCGGAAAGACAACCTCATGACCATTTCAGCAGGCATATTGAATCAGTGAACACCTAGCAACGTAAGATGTCAGGAATTGAACTCAAACAACACATGCGACCAAATAAGGTAACCCTATACTTTTCTTGGCTCTACTGACATTCTTCGACGATCAAGTAGGAGCCTCTCTGTGTAGACCAACTTCCGAGTATCAATACGGCAATCGATTAAAACTTAAAACACTTTAATCCAAACAGCCCTTGAAAACATTAAAAAAGGCATACCAAACCTAACCAAATGCACAGCTGGTTGGCATCCACTCAAGTGGCAGCCATGAGTCATACCAAACTCAGAAATAAGCCCACACTACAACGTTGCATAACGGGGGATAGGCTATCCAGTGGCTGATTGATGGAAGGTCTAGCTAATTGGTCAGCTGTGTGTGCTGCAAAAGAGAAACCGTCGCTTAGCAACTTATTTTAGGAGAGGCCTTCAGTATGTGTAATAGCAACCATTTGGTGTCAGAAACCCTTTGACATAGCCTGTGCTTAGAAAAGTGGGTAGCAATTACATGACTGACATACAGGAAGTTAGGCAGACCCAAACTACCAACATCTCATGAAAGCGTCAGTAAGAAGGGTCTCAATGCAGTAATATTAAAACAAAAATGACATGCCACACAAGCCCCTTTCCTCTCGAAACAGTTCCACCATGTAAACCCCTGCATGTATTTATATAACGTGGCGTAACTGTACAGTCCTCCCTCAACAATAGAACAAACACAGGCCCTAAAAATAAATAAGAAAAGAGGAAGGGAAAAAGCCATCCCACGGGATAGTGCCCCAGTCCCCTTCCTCTCTCCTGGGCCCAGTCCCCTTCCTCTCTCCTGGGCCCAGTCCCCTTCCTCTCTCCTGGGCCCAGTCCCCTTCCTCTCTCCTGGGCCCCCGGGGTCATTGTTGACGAGTGGGAACGGATGAACACAACCCGCCGTTACGCAACTCTCCCTGCAAAACCCAGGCCAGGAAAGGGTGCCGCCCTGAGGTCAAGGGTCAGCGGTCGCTTCTGGAGCGTTAAAGGGAAGTTCTTCCACTCTCCGGCGACACACTGATATGTTCGGTCATCAAAAAGGACCTCTATTCACCCCTGTAATGCTGGCCAGGATTCCATGAAATGCTTTGCTTTGAAACACCTGATGACACTAAGCTACTCTAGGTCCAGGCATTATAGTTCCCTGGACAGATCGATTCAATCGTTAGCGTCATTAAATCAACATCAGACTAGAATGTAAGAGAGTAAGGACATGTTTTCAATACAGTCCGTCCCAATATTGTGATGCCTACATTACTGATGAACACAACTATGCACGGCCAAAGTTATAAACATGGGTCACATGTTCAGTGAATATTAATGACTGGCATTCACCCTAGGTTTAGTGCGCGTGAAATAACAAATCAAAAGATGGCACTCAAGATATCGCTCATGATGTGGATGCCTCTAAACGGCAAGCTATAAAACCCCCGTTTAAAGATATCAGCCTGTAAGCGAATGCAGATGGAGTCTGAAAAACACCATAAATACGTTGGCCTTTGCCAACAGATTTATTGGACTTTGATGCATTTAAAAAAAGGGTCCCCCGTAACATCTTGGCGTAAAAAAAAATAATGGGTAGATAGATTGTTGGGGAGTGTTTAACTTTTGGCTGTTCTAAGCATGCATTTCGGACTCCCTTGATTGGGCCTCTGTACATACCAATAAAAATCTGATAACTTTGTGTTGAATGCAACAGCCAAAAACACTAAGTTCTTGTGTGTGGTCAGAGTAAGCATGCTTGGCTGCCTGGGATGCCCAAACCTTGCCTTTGGCTACAAGATTAGCCAGGGACCTCTAACAACCTCTGTGGAACTTGGCGAGAGGGTTGAATAGAATTGGCCAGGATCTAATATAGCGCAAGCTTGGGGAGTAAACTTCATTGTCAAATACATCTATTAGATGAGGAATTTGGTGAAACCTGACAAAGAACGTTAGAGTAGTGGGCATTTTATACCTCTACATGAGTAAATTAAAGGGCAGCTGGCCCAAACTCACTGGTGGGGGTTTGGCCACCACGCAGCAGCCCATCTTGTGCCAGAACTCGCTCATTCCTGGGCTCCGCCGGTTCTGTCGGTGCAGCGCCCTGCTCTCTGTCGCCGCCCTGCAGGCTGGTGAAGACAGGTAGCCTCTGTGACCCTCGATCTTGGGATAGTCCTGATGCATCCAGATCCCTTGCATCAGATAGCCAAAGTTGATCAATCCCCAAAACCACCGCCCCCAAAGGTCAGGTACTGATTCGCTCAAGCCTCCCGGCGTCCTGATCCTTCTTCGGGTATCCAGTCAGATTAAAGTCCGCAGGGTTTAATCTGTTGAGACAGGAGTTTATTAAAAAAATAATAGCCAATATAATGTGAACATGGTCCTACTAGTTCATTTCATTTTTAGCCAACATATCACTGCAAGCCTAACCTCCTAAGGTGGTAGCATATCAAATGTATTTATAAAGCCCTTCTTACGTCAGCTGATGTCACAAAGTGCTGTACAGAAACCCAGCCTAAAACCCCAAACAGCAAGCAATGCAGGTGTAGCAGCGTACTTCTTACTGGATTCTACCCAAACCAGCATCTGGTCTAGAACAGTGTTTAGCTCGCACCATTTTAAAATGATGCAATTCTTCGTGAGTAAGTCTGCTTCATGAGTGCCAAATTGTGCCGATGACGACACATTAACTCACATTGCCCCGGTTCCACAGTTCTAAGACTCAAGGGTTTGTGGTCTGACCACAGACCCCCCCCCCCCCCGTCTTCTGTTCCAAGTTCCGACATAACGGAAGGTTTGATCAGAGACTGATGTATAACACGTCTAAACATACAGCTTTACAAAACAAGGTGACAAGCACATTAGACATGAGAAAGACATACCGAGGGTGAAAAAAACATTTGCAAAGAGTAAGGACCAGTTGTCCTCGTAAGGACCGAAGCATCCGCCTTTCGCCTCTAGGTTGTTCCCATCTCGTCCCAGTTCTGGCCTTGCTGAGTCACATGAAGAAGCCTAAATGATAAACACTGTGGAGCACCATCTCCGAAGCCATTTATATGACCTCTTTTGCAGTGTGAAAGAAAGTTCTGCCAAAACCATTATTGCCTTCATAAAAGTTTGGTTTATACTACTTAGTGTCGTCTTTGGTTTATCGCCATGCTTAAGGTGGTCACTGATGAGCTGTTAAGGCAAATTAGAGCTGCGGCTTTCTGGCATTTTTATTAGGATCCCCATTATCTGTTGCGAAAGCAGCAGCTACTCTTCCTAAAAGGTCCACACAAAACATAATACAGAACATTAGACTAGAACAGAACTACAAATAAAACTTTTTTTTTTTTTTAAAAACAGCACACAGCCTACATCAACACATAAAAAAAAAAATCTAGGTCAAATAGGGGAGAGGAGCAGCGCCATGGTTACCGCCTGCTCCAAGGACTCTGCTTCTACAGGTTGTTTTCCACTACTGTGCTTGGACTTTAGTTTACTTTGGGCCCGCTGCCGATCGTTTGATTAAACTTTTCATAATGACATGGCTCTCCTCCAGCTCCGCTTTATCGTGCCCAGAGGCTGTGTGAGGAAACTGTTTAGGAATGTGTGTGTGTGGTGGAGAGTCTCTCTCACACACACACCTTTTCACAAGAACAAGGTCAAACCTATGCTCTCTCAAACCCGATACAAAAATACTGGAGCAATAACCTCCTTAAGACATTAGAATTAGCACAGTTCTGGAAAAATTAGCACAAAGCGGTTGTTTTCCAGAACTAAGTAAGAGTAAACCTAAGGCACCACACAGAGTGGGTCACTTGATAGCACACGCACATTGCTGCCATTTGGGCATCACAGCGGTTTTAACAGGTAAGCTACTAGCCTGACACACTCACTTATAGGCTTTTTAGTTAACAGTCATCCGGGCAGTCCGAGAGCTAGTCGACTGGTGCACAGTAAAGGCATCAGGGTTGTAAGACGGGCTGGTCAGTGGGTGTAGAGACTGTTCTCAGGCCCCATGGCTTATTGGGATGAAGTGTGAAGTCTGTACACAGACTTATGACGACATAAAGGGTGTGGATGGACGGCAAGGCAGGCAGGCTGGCACAAGTCAAATAGGACACAGGCGTCTGTAGAGTTGAGCCACTGGCCGAACCAGCCTTGCACGGGAAAAGTCTGGGTCTAATTTCTCTCCGCGTTGACCTCTTACGGTTTCACCCCAGAGCAAGTACACTTTAAAAAGGGATTATGGTGAGGACACACAGCATGGTGAGAACACAGTACTCGGAAAGAGGGATAGAACTGTGAACTGTCTATAGGACAGCACTGGTACACTATTTAGAGGAGAGTAACCTCATGACCAAGTTTCCCATGATTCATAGCACCAAAAGAAGAACAGAGGGTGGGGGTAGGGACAGACTTGGGGCAGTTGAAATACTTGTCTGGTGAGGTAAGGATTAACGGAAACTCTCGCTTTGGGCTCATCTGGTCTCTGACGGCATGCTCATCATCATCTTGTATAAATAAACCGGCTTTCCAGAGACTTGGGGCAGTCTCTCTCTAATTTGAGGTTTCCCCTGAAGAGCAACGAATGATGAGCAAAAACGAACCCTCTTCAGAAGAGTGACAGTCCAGTTCTGTTGAATTACTACTGGAGACTCATCCGTTGAAGTGCTGGAGAGACCTTGATAAGATGGTGCTATATTTTGCATATCTTCATAGGCCACAGCTGTTTATTTGTTCAACTACTACAGGCTACCCTGTGGGAACAGGGAAGAATCCTTCTGGTTCCCCAACTAGGATTTTTCCCCCACCCAACTTTGTCTCATCATTAAATGGGCCACGTGGTTCCTCAGACGGTACAAAAATGGTTGACAGTTTAATAGTTCTTCACCCTGTCAGGATCCCTTGAGACAACATCACATCTCTGTGCCAAAACCATCCAGCAACCTTCTATGGATGCATGTGTATCTTTGCATTGACAGAGTGAGAACTCAGAAGTGTTTATATTGCCAACACAAATAATGGAATCCTCCTGCCCTCACTCACTGGACTCCTGTGTCAGTCCAGATTTCACATGATCCTCAGTGCTGCTGAGGCTTCCCTGTTATCTGTGCTGAACGGGCAGAAAAGCCAAAACAAGAAGGTTGACAAAGAAGCAATGTGAGACGAACCTTATTAAAATGACAAAGCAAACACCACAATGTAGCTACAGTAGCAGACAGCATGTGATGCATGAGTCCAATTGTCGAGTATGTCACCTAACCCAGCTTTTTTGTCTTGGGGGGGGCTTATTCAAATTTATCTTCAAAAAAAGTGTTTTTTTAATACAAGGCATCAACTTGACCAGTCTAAAGCAGTTAGCAATACTTATTGTCTCAACGTGGGTTTGTTCATTTCATATCCCCGTGGATAGACTGACAGTGACGATACTTCCTGCTAACTCACCAAACACTGACGTGGCTAATAAATTCCATAAGACATGCTAACAGACATCCCTGTAAGATGTGTGGCAAAACACATTTCATTGCAGCTCTCTTTTCCAAATGGGCAGAATGAACAGCACGTGTGTATAATAACATCAACGGCTACGATCATAGAGCTTGTATTTGAAAGAGATAATGGCTACAACTTACTGGGATTTATGAATTGAGAAGCAACAGACAAGAGCAGAGATATTGATGAAAATGACATTCGACCCGGACTAAAGACAAGCTCACAGATGCTCATACAACACACCAAAGGCAACAAAAAAAAACACACACAAAAAAAAAACTTTACACAGAAGTCTCCCTGTTGACATGGGCTCATAATGCCAAGCTCTGTTCCCTCAAAAAGGATAAGGTGCCAGGTCACACTATAGACATTAAAGACAACGCCTCTGGCCTAGACGAGTAGGGAGTAACCTAGCGTGATGACCAACTAATAGAGCCAGATCTAACAGCATTATATGTGAGCTAGAAAAGATACAATTGGAACCTTAGGATTCGTACACTGGTTGTGATCCTCACATCTCAAAATCATTCAATGAGATCTTTCAGCAACAACAATGTTGAGATTAAGATGTTCTGATACCCTTGTTGGATGTTTTAACGAGGCAATCTGCAGTCGAAACAATAAACAAAGCGTTTCACCGCCACGGTTTCTGTAAAAGGAGGAGTTATGGGGCTGAAGAAGTGTAACCACTCAAATTCATACGCGTAGCATCCATGACATCAACATTATAGTTTTAGCTGTGTTTAAAAAATAAATAAAAAACACTATACAGCATGTGTTTACATTTACTTAGTTTACAAACATTGGAGTAAAACAAGCTTACATTTTGGGTTCTAATGCAGTACAATAGTTGAACTAAGCTCATGAGATATTTAGAAGTTACATTCCTCAAGAATCAAATGGGTACATATCCATAAATGTATGTAGCAACTGCAGAATGCCCCCTCAATGGTCAGTTATTCAATGACATGCTCAATAGTTACACCACCTATCCTATAAGCGTGTGCAAATGCAATAGAGACCTGCAAGCTACCAACCTACCAACTGGGTGGAATATTGGATGTGGGTCAGTGGCTCACTGTCAAAAGGCGAGAGGAAAGGGAGAGGAGTGGTCTCGAATGGAGGAATTACAATGAGGCCTTTTCATGGGATCTGGTTAAAAAAATATATATACTTTACAACTGGTTAATGGCACATTTAAAAATTGCAGACATCAGTTTAAGCAACAGCTTGAGGACAACATGGATCTTTCATGGAATCCAATGCACTGCCATCCACGATCTGATGACTGGTTCTGGTGTTTAGAATTGTATTGGAACTGAGGTCTTTAGAACGGTTGCTTTAAAATCGAGAAAAGCATCAGTGTAGTGATTCCTGCTTGGCACTAGATGAAAAGCAGGTAGCAGCTACATTAATATAATTGGTGAAGATAGGTCTCTTCAAAATCAAGTTATTCAGGTCTGAAAGAGGTCGTGTCCATTTTCCACATCAGCTGTTGTGTGCAACTACGCATCAATCCCAAATTAAAATGGGGAAGAGAACCATGAGCCCATAACAGGAGTATACATAGAGTCCTGGCCTCCCAGAATGACTTACTGGTAGGCTTAATGAAATAGGTCTCCAAAGTGACTCTTCTCATGAAAGATTAAGTATGGTCAATATATACATAGACCTATTGCTTACAGTATAGGAACCTCCCTTTACCCCCACTACTTAGGTCACTAATGTGACAGTGTACACTGGGGTGTCCTTTTAAAGAAAGGAATGAATAAAGATTAAAGTTGCTCCTATCTGCAACAAGTACAAAGTCAAACGTACAGGAAAGGACGCAGTTAATGTCACAATGGGATTCGACACTTCCATGACTCAATACAGCTAGTTTGACATTTCCTGCTATCTTTATCGGAATTATCAACCCCCCCTGCGTGTCACGGGTCATAGGTTACTCCAGAGTTCCACACTAGCAGGGGGGTAAAGTACACTCCCCACACACCAGGCTCAGCTGCTGAGTGGCTGTTCTAACCACCTCAGACATGAACTGAAAACACTAACAAACTAAAAGATAGAATTCCCCTGACCCTGCACACATACAGTACCAGTCAAAGGTTTGGACACACCCACTCATTCAAGGGTTTTTCTTTAAAACTATGAAATAGCATTTATGGAATCATGTAGCAACCCAAAAAAAAATTGTTCAAATTAGATAACTTCACTGTTGAAGCTAGGAACACAAGCATTTCGCTACACCCGCGATAACATGTGCTAAATATGTGTATGCGACCGATAAAATTTGATTTGATATTCAACCCCCTCCTGTATCAAAGTCCCTGCTGCCTCAATTTAATTATTTTTAATTTATTTTTCGTTTAACCCTTGGCCTACAATGCTCACGCCACTGCAGAAATCAAATGAATCTAATTTACCACCCAACCCTAAGGTAAACTAGAGATCTGAGAAATAGTCAAACGGCGAGAATATACATGGCTTGATGAAGAGATTTTACAGGATGAGATGGGTTTCTCATATTGGCACGATGCGTAGGGTGTTTACCTTTCACTCCAGCAACCCAGGTTGGCTTCCTTGCCCTGGCGTTGCTACATTGGTGTCAGAAATGGGATGGCGGCTGTGAGGCCATCAAAACGCACGGCCCAGACTTGTGAGTATTTGAAGCACGGGGGGGAATGGGGGGGGGGGGGAGCCTACAGTGTTGCCTGAAATTTTATGAATGCCCATCTGTGGTAAGACTTCCGGTCTGGACAGAACCGAGAATAGCCATCCAAAATATGTTGGCTCGTGCTTACTGGGGTGTAGCCTGCCATGTCGCTGGCAATGGAATTTTATGAATGCCCATCCATGTGGTAGGTCCACCATTTGTGAAACAGGCCGTTGCATTGGCTTTATTAGTCCTGATTCCTGTGACTAATCAATTTAGCTGTTCAAGTACTGAATACAGGGTTTCTATACAGCACAGATATATTTAGATTTATGACATATCCTAATTCTGCTACATGATTTATGACAAATAAAAAATTGACAGGACATTGGTGGAACGCCACAGGGATGAGTCTAAAACAGCACCCTGGAGAGGCACGCTGGGAATGGACAAGTAAAATATTTTGTGCCCTTGCCTTTGACAAAGTGGGCACTGCTTCTCACATGGCGGCATCAACGCTCACCTAAAAAGCTCTTATGCTACTGGTTGAGGGAAATTGCCACTGTTTCAGGGCACAATTATGTGAAGTTATGTGTTGTTGTTGGTGGTGCGTCTTGGTCAGTTTAGCTCAGAAAATGCCACCCTTATCAATCTGCCAACATAGGTAATGAGCGGGCCGGCCGTGGTGTATGGGGTTTTGTTTCCATGCCAGAGACCAGGTTTGGCTACAATATTATCAAGCTGAAGACCTCAACAGTGAGGTTGGACCACACAGTATTGAAGAGGAGCCAAACCCATCCCTGACCAATGGGCTTTCCCATAGAGGAGTAGCAACAGTGAGGGAGTACGAGACCATTTACAGTCTCATCCCAAAACTATGCCCTCCTGAAAATAGACCACAATGGCTTACTTTACCCAATGCAGTCAACTGACTGAGCCACTGTCGCCAGCCTGACTTCCCTGGATGTTTTAGACCTCTAATTTGGAACTGACAAAAAATAAGAAATCTTGTCATAAACAGGCTATGTAATTTGTCTAGCCCTCTCATCTCTTAGAGGAAATGCATAGTCAGTGTCTTGAGGGAACATATTGTTACTACTTTAATGTTTTTTTTAAATGTACACTAAAAAATAAACACATGTAAAGTGTTTGGCCCATGTTTCTTGAACGGAAATAAAAGATCTCAGAAATGTACCATACGCACAAAAATTGTATTTCTCTAAAATGTTGTGCACAAATTTGTTTAAATCCCTGTTTGTGAGCATTTCTCCTATGCCAAGATAATAAATCCACCTAATAGGTGGCATATCAAGAAGCTGATTAAACAGCATGATCATCACACAGGTGCACCTTGTGCTGGGAACAAAAGGCCACTAAAATGTGCCGTTTTGTCACACAACGGCACAGATGTTGAGGGAGCATGCAATTGGCATGCCGACTGCAGGAATGTTCACCAGAGCGGTTTTCTGATGTCAACGTTGTGAACAGTGTGCCCCAGGTGGCGGTGGGGTTATGGTATGTGCAGGCATAAGATACGGAAAACGAACACAATGTAATTTTATTGATGTCAATTTGAATGCACAGCGATACCACTGCGAGATCCTGAGGCCCATTGTCGTGCCTTTCATCCGCCACCATCCCCTCATGTTTCAGCATGATAATGCACAGCCCCATGTTGCAAGCATCTGTACACAACTCTTGGAAGCTGAAAAAGTCCCAGTTCTTCCATGGCATGCATACACACCAGACATGTCACCCATTAAGCATGTTTGTAGATGAGTGGGACAACCTTCCACAGGCCACTATCAACAGCCTGATCAAGTCTATGCGAAGGAGATATGTGGTGCCCACAATCAACAGCCTGATCAAGTCTATGCGAAGGAGATATGTGGTGCCGCATGAGGTGGTTTCACTAGATAGTGACTGGTTCTACTCGCCTACTTTTTTTTTTACATTTTGGCATCTGTAACCAACATACGCCGTTCTGCATTCCCAGTCATGTGAAATCCATAGATTTGGGCATAATGAGTTTATTTCAAGTGACCGAAATCCTTATATGAACTGTAACTCAGTCAAATCTTGAAATTGTTGCATGTTGCGTTTATATTTTTGTTCAGTATAAACATAACATTTCAATGAAAACTGATAAAGAGAGGGCTTGAATTATTCCAGTCATTGGATGAAGACATCTTCTGTATGGGGGAGTTTTGTTAAGAGTCCTGACGCTGGGTATGAACAGTATCACGCATCCCTTGCGTTACTATTTTGGAAGGATAATGACTTCATCTTTCATATCGGCTATAAATCATTTGTAAAAAAACAAAAAAAAAACATGTTCAATTAAGAAAACTTTACAGGGTTTGCGTTCCCACATGCCCATGTTTACAGAAGACAGGTCCCTCTATCTAGCATGCTCCGAACACCTGTTTGTAACGCCGGGTTTTTCCCCCAAACATGGTCCCTGGGGGGCCCCCATAGTGCACGTTTTGGTTTTTGCCCTAGGACTATACAGCTGATTCAAATATCAACAAGCTTTTGAGTCAGCTGTGTTGTTACAGCAAAAAGTTTGAGAAACGCTGGTGTAACTCTTGACAAATACTGTCTGTTGAAACCTTAGCCGGTTAAAAACACTGTATATGTTGCATTTGTGAAATTATCTTGGCGTTATATGAAAGTAAAGGGCTTCATGTTTCTAGAACCGTATCACAGTTTAAAATAGATTCACTTTAGATTGAGTTTGGCTGCTAGATTACCTCAAAATAAATGCATATCCTTTCGACCTTAAGGAGTAACGGTAGACACTTGGGCTAGCGGACTAAACTCCGGTTTATGAAGTCTCTGCACTTCAACACGGAGTTTAGTCCGCTAATCTTGGGCAAGAACTACTCACACAAGTGTTTGATTTACACCTGACAGATCATACTCCAGCCAAGCTATTTCCAAGGGAATAGCCACAAAATACACTACATAGCCAACCTTTATGTAGCTCGATGGGCTAAGCATTATTTAACCAAATAGTAATGACTTCGAGTTTGATCGAATCTGGTCGTTTCCTTTAAAAGCATAAAACGTTCAAATGAATCAATGTTGAAAGTGTCAAAGTGCAAGGATATTTTGATTCTAGGCAACGTAACACATTTGTCTCTGGGTTTGGCCAACTCTAAGCCTTCTCAGTAAGAGAAACATTGTAACAATGACCACGTACCCCCTTTCATTTCCAGAATTCGCTAGTAGGCTAGCCTACATGAAGAACAAAGTCACAATAGCGGCACTGACTTACCTCCGTTCTTAAATGTACCCAAACAATGTCGATATCCAGTAGCAAAAGTATTCGCTGAATGCCCTTTCAAACACCAACGTATAGCACCAAACACACTTATGCTGATTCTCGTTTTTTTGAGGTGTGGTTCTAAGTTGTTCAATCAGGAAATTGAAATGTTTTAAAATGTTTTTTCAAAAGCTTATTTTTACCGGTAAAGTCAAACAGCACCCCTTATGGACATAGACACCATTTGAAATGCGATTAATTCAACTTCGCGTCATCATAAAGTCAACACTGCCACCTACAGGGAAATTGCAGATATAGACCTAATCTTAGTACGCAATCCAAGTTTCAAATTTAAATGTCACATGCACAGTGAAATGCCTTTCTTGCAAACTCAAAACCCAACAATGCAAAAGCAGTGTATTACTAGAAGAATAAAAACACGAGAAATAAGAACATGAAATACACAATTACATAAGTAAGAATACTATATACAGGAAATATTTTTAAAACGTCAGATCCAATACCATATTGACATGTATAGGGATACTGGAGTGATGGATGTAGATATTCATAGAGGTAAGGGGACTAGGCAACTGGATATAAGATAAACAGAGTTGCAGCAGCTTGCATGTGAGTGGGTGTTTAGAGTCAGTATAAATGTATGTGCATATTATGTGTGAATAAGCAAATGGAGTGAGTATATGTGTGTCTAGGGCCCTGTGAGTGTGCATAGACAGTGCAAATATTGAAATAAAATGTCAATAAGGATACAAGGTAAACACAGTCCGTGTAGCTCTTTATCAACCATATTGCTTGGGGGTGGAAGCTGTTCAAGAACCTCTTGGTGTCAGACTTGATGCACTGGTACCTTTTGTTGTGTGGTAGCAGAGAAAATTGTCTATGGCTTGGGTGGTTGGGGGACGATTTCCCGGGCCTTCTTTTCATACCGCCTGATATAGAGGTCCTGGATGGCAGGGAGCTCGGCCCCAGTGATGTACTGGGCTGTCCGCACAACCCTCTGTAGCGCAATGCGATCGAAGGCGGTGCTATTGCCATACCAAGCAGTAATGCAGCCAGTCAATACGCTCTCAATGGTACAGCTGTAGAACCTTTTCAGGATTTGAGGGTCCATGCCAAACCTTTTCAACCTACAGAGGGGGAAGAGGCACTGTTGCACCTTCTTCCCAACTTTACATGTGTGTTTGGACAATTTTAAGTCTTTTGTGATTTGGACACAGAGGAACTTGAAGCTGTCTACCTGCTCCACTGTGAGCTTGATAATGGTGTTGGAGTCGTACATGGCCACACAGTCGTGGATGAATAGGGAGTACATGAGGGGACTAAGCACGCACCCCTGTGTGGCCCCTGTGTTAAGCGTCAGCGTGCTCGAGGTGATGTTGCCTACCTTCACCACCTGGAGTTGGCTGTCAGGAACCAGAGTCCTAAGCTTGGTGACGAACTTGGAGGGGATAATGGTGTTGAATGCTGAGCTGTAGTCAATAAACAGCATTCTCACAATAGGTATTCCTCCTATCTCGGGCAGTGTGGAGAACAATTGAGATTGCATCGTCTATGGATCTGCTGGGGAAGTATGCAAATTAGAGTGGGTCTAGGGTGGCTGGGATGGTGGAGTTCATGTGTGCCATAACCAGCCTCTCAAAGCACTTCATGATTACAGAAGTGAATGCTACAGGGCGGTAGTCATTGTGGCAAGAAACCTTGAAGTTCTTAGGAACAGGAATGATTGTGGTCATCTTAAAACATGTGGGGATTACAGACTGGGACAAGGAGAGGTTGAACATTACTGTGAATATGCCTGTCAGCCGTTCTGCGTTGGGGCAAACTCCCCCCAATTTTTTTTTATCCATGCCAGCAAGCCACTACACAACACAACACTAAACAATACATTAATTGGACTATAACGGTGACAAACAGTGACCACAAACTGTTAAGAGGCTACATAAAGCTGTCCTAACAGCAGAGTCCCAACAACAGTCCCAACACTTTACCACCACTACACCTGGCTATCAACAGAACCTTGTCTGGTAGAGAAACAGTTAATTTAGCCTCATTTACTGCCTTTAAAAAAACATAGCTGATATGGCTGACTTGCTGAAACAAATATGGTTTCTACTGACAATTGAGATGTGCAAACTATGACATAAGGGGACGACGAGCGGATAAGAGCTAATCCGTAATTTCGATTAAGACATTAATGAGCGAGCTAGGATGGACGTAGTCAATATAACTATTTGTTCAGCACTTATGAAATGTACAGCGATATGCTTTAGAACATGAAAAATGTATACATTTTAAAAAACAACTTGGTCAACAAACTCCTTGAAAATTTTGCGGTGACATAGTGTCCCCATGAGTAACAGAACACTTAGCCAATCACGGTGCATCTAGAGAACATTACCAACACCTACGCTCAGTATTTTCCACTGGCTGCCCCACCACTACAGAAAGCACTGAGCTGGGCTTAAACACCTGTATTTTGGAGCCGTCTTACTCAAAAAAGCAATATATATATATATATATATATTAACATTGTTTGCAAACTGATATGTGACACGTTTTAATACCAAAACAACATGCAAAACAGGCAAAAAAATAAATATATGCAGTACCAGTTTAAATTCTGAACACACCTACACCTAGTTTTTCTTTATTTTTTTTACTATTTTCTACATTGTACAATAATAGTGAAGACATCAAAACTATGAAATAACACATGGAATCACGTAGTAACAAAAAAAGTGTTAAACTAATCAACATATACTTTAGATTTTTCAAAGTAGCCACCCTTTACCTTGATGACAGCTTCACACATTCTTGGCATTCTCTCAACCAGCTTTACCTGGAATGCTTTTCCAGGTAAAGGAGTTCCCACATATGCGGAGCACTTGTTAGCTGCTTTTCCTTCACTCTGCAATCCAACTCATCCCAAACCATCTCAATTGGGTTGAGGTTGGGTAATTGTGGAGGACAAGTCAGCTGATGCAGCACTCCACCACTCTCCTTCTTGGTCAAATATTCCTGACACAGCCTGGTGGTGTGTTGGGTCATTGTCCTGTTGAAAAACAAATTATAGTTCCACTAAGCGCAGAATGCTGTGCTAGACATGCTGCTTAAGTGTGCCTTGAATTCTAAATTATCCACTGACAGTGTCACTAACAAAGCACCCCCACACATCACACCTCTTCCTCCATGCTTCACAGTTGGAACCACACATGTGGAGATCATCTGTTCACCTACTCTGCGTCTCACAAAGACACGGTGGTTGGAACCAAAAATCTCACATTTGGACTAATCAGACCAAAATACAGATTTCCACTGGTCTAATGTCCATTGCTCATGTTTCTTGGCCCAAGCAAGTCTCTTCTTCTTATTGGTGTCCTTTAGTATTTGTTTCTTTGCAGCAATTCGACCCTGAAGGCCTGATTCCCGCAGTCTCCTCTGAACAGTTGATGTTGAGATGTGTCTGTTACTTGAACTATTTGGGCTGCAATTTCTGAAGCTGGTAACTCTAATGATCATCTGCAGCAGAGGTAACTCTGAATCTTACTTTTCTGTGGCGGTCCTCATGAAAACCAGTTTCATCATAGCGCTTGATGGTTTTGGCGACTGCACTTGAAGAAACTTTAAAAGTTCTTGAAATTTTACAGATCAAATGACCTTCATGTCTTAAAGTAATGATAGACTGTCATTTCTCTTTGCTTATTTGAACTGTTCTTGCCATAACATGGACTTGGTCTTTTACCAAATAGGGCTATATTCTGTATGCCACCCATACCTTGTCACAACACAACTGATTGGCTCAAAGGCATTAAGAAGGAAAGAAATTCCACAAATGTACTTTTAACAAAGCATACCTGTTAATTGAAATGCATTCCAGGTGACTACCTCATGAAGCTGGTTTCTAATGCCGAGAGGGTGCAAAGCTGTCATCAAGACAAAGTTTGCTACTTTGAAGAATCTCAAATATAAAATATATTTTGATTTGATTAACACTTTTTTGGTTACTACATGATTCCATATGTGTTATTTCATAGTTCGGATGATTTTCTACGATGTAGAAAATATTATTAATAAAGAAAAACCTAGGAATGAGTAGGTGTGTCCAAATGTTTGACGGGTACTGTATATATATATATATATATATATATATATATATATATATATATATATATATATATATATATATATATATATATATATATATATATATTTAGCTAGCCCCACCTGCCCTGAACAACGGGTCGCCACTGGTCTTCATTTGTAATCCGTCATGGACTGTAGCCTCTGCCACATCACATGCGGTGGGCGTCGGAGCCTGTTTAATATGATTCCACTTTATTCCTATATTGTCCTTTTGCTCGTTTGACTCTGCGGAGGTCATAGCTGGCATTCTTGTACTTATTCCTGTCTTCGACCGTAGCATCAAGGTTGTCTATGATAGCTTTGTGTGCGGTAGCCCTGCTCTTTAGTTTAGCGCCAATCTCGATGTTAATTCAGGGTTTTTGATTGGGGAAGCAGAGAAACCTCACGGTGGGTAAAACGTCACCGATGCATTTTCTAATGAAACAGCCATATGTATTGGACTGAACATGGATCCAAGTTGTGGCTATTTGGGCTATTCATATTATCAGTTGATGATATAGCCCAACGTGTTCAGTCGATTGTCGAACTTTATTAGCCTATCATTATATCACATCGCAATGTTATTAGTACAATTGTCGTTATAGCCTTGATCTGTATTGGTAGATTATTGCAAAATGTAAAGACCTTTCCCATAATTGAATAGAAACTACATTTTTTATGCACAATAATTAGTTAATAAAACAATAGGCCTATTTGATTTTACATGACAAAAACCCAACGCAGGCGCAGAATTTCGTCACAGAGTGTGGGAGTGGTTGTCCCTGGTGCTGAAAAAACTGGCATGTGCGCGAGGATTTTACAGCATCGCCACATAGCAAGAGCGTGCCATTGTTATTATACCTCAGTGGAGCCGATCCTGCGACAAACAGAGGACCGTGTCAGCCAAGAACTATTTCTCAAGACGTAAGATAATATTTTATTTTCAGAGCACCTTTGCTGGATAGTGAATCCAGAATTACATGTAGCTTAAACTAACAATACTGAAAGTTGATGTATTTTTTTTATAGCCTGTAATAGTAATGCTAGTATTAACCCTTTAAACAATTTCCCAATAGGCATAAGAAAGAAACAACATACAATAGCCTATTACCTAATTTTGTCCATTACGCTGGCAAGGCCAGATATCTTGTTAACATAAAAATATATAAATTCACACAATTAAAAAACGGGTAACTTCCGAATTGAATGTCAATGCTGTCTATATAATGTTTTGCCATGTTTTATTGTATGTAAATCCTTGGCACATTATCTCAGATATATTTAGGACTGCATGACCCAGTTTCTGGAATAGTCTCCATCGTTCGCACAGATGACATGCCGTCCAAAAAAGGGGATGTCATTAGATAATCTATATTTAGAACGGTTAAAGAATATATAGATGTCCGAATCGAAATCGCCAGTCATTTCTCAAGCCCCAATGGGCGTCAACCACTGCACCATCATCAATTATGCTTTTATATGTCTACGTCGTATGGTGAATTTTCTCTGTAGCCGAATGGGTGTGGTATTGAAGACCGTTGATGCTCTTAATCAGTATTTGACAGATCTACACAAAAGCATGACCTAATGGATAAGAACGATTGGTTCAAAGGGAATTTTTAAATCAGTTTTGTAGAGCATCTTGATACTGTGACCTTTATCCACTGATAGACAATCATTCTTACCCCATTTAATATGTTATAACCGACTGACATGGTGGGGTCATTTGTACCCTAATTGTTGATTTCATGCTACAGTAATTGCATTTTAACAACAGAATCTTGTCCATTTTCACTATGTGCAATTTACATCATTTTGAGTGTTCCATTTTTTTTAACCACAGCCAGACTTGTGAGAGAAGTGTGTGGCCGTGTTATTATCATTTGGTTTAGGAAATTCACATTCACACATGGGGAACCTATAATTATGTGGTCACAATTAACTTAGTAATGTTCAAAAAAGTATTACTCATATATCACACACACATTTCAAGATTATATCCGATTACGAGGAATCCCTAATCAGGTTATGTTCACAAATATGCGACTCCACAGTATTGCACTCTAGGCCTAGCATTTCCATGTCAGGTTTTTGAACAAAGAACACAATCACCAGAAAACTTATGTAACATAGTTTGCTTCAGTTTGCCAACACTTAGGTCCAAATGAGCAACAAGGATTGACCTAAATCTGCATCCCAAGAAAAATCTACTTAAATTCTGTGCCCATTTGTTCTTATGTAATGGCATAGACTTATTTTAGCCAGTCAAGCAAAAACGGTCAGGTTATCTCCTACCCATGGCGTCTACAGTATAGGGACCCTTTGGGATTAATGAAAAAATATCAGGGAGCCATTCAAAAATTATAGGGACATAGTACTGGGTTACTAAGTGGAGTTGAAATATGTGTAGAGACTGAGATGAGAGCAGTATGTATGTCTAATCTATTTCAAGCTATGACCCAAAATCACATTTTAATTTGTCCTCATTCCTCTTTTACATTCAGATAAAAATGCTGGTGAAATCAAACAGCGAGTATGACTCCTTCCTCTACTGGAGACAGCCCATCTCCGCCCCGGACCTGTCCGAGCTGGAAGACCTGGGTGTGACCAAAAGCAAGCCAACCAAGAAGAGCAAGAAGGCCACCAAGAAACAGAATGCTGCCCTAGCCAAGCAAAGGAAGCAGCAAGAGGCCGAATTGTTAGAGTACACCACCTTCAACTACTGGAGAGAGCCTATCCCCAGCATCGACCTCCTCGACTTCAACCTGCTTCTGTGAGGACCATCCCATCTCAGCCTCCCAGTCATAAGAACCTCCCTCCCTCTCCTCACACTCACCTTATCTGAATAACCATGGCTTTTTGTCAAGTTTCTGGTCCACCCAAGAAGAAGTACTGAATCTGTATTAGTCTGTACTGTGTTTTTTTGTGTATAACCTGTTAATAATACTGACAGGATTAGGGGTCGATGTTTTAGCTTGCAGGTGACTGGCACTGTGATTGACAGTATAGGCACTTCTGATTAGGTTTACTCCACATGCGGGCTGCATGACTCATTTGGCTAATGTCAACGAACATAACTAGGTAGAAATGGCAACAAGGTCAGCCTTTAAATTAATATAAATAGCTCCATTGCATACTAACCGCAAGGCTTCTGTCTCACATTAAGGACTTACACGTTCATAATTTGTGAGGTAACTTGAGTATGCTACATCATATTTTTGAACACTAACAAATGCAAAGTGCTGCCTCATTTGAACTTAGTGAAAATTCTTTCCCTTGACCTAATACATCCTTGAAGGGTAGTGCCAACCTGAGCCTTGGGAGTGTTTGCGTGTAGTATGTATAAGTAGGAGAACGTGAAGCAAAGCACCTCCACACAGAACAGGTATTGTACGAGCACTTAGGGAGCCACAAACATGACTGTCTTTTGCGCTTTGTATTGGTTGCCTTGTGATTTGTTTCAGACACTGAACTGACTGGCTCAAACCCACCCAATGAATTGTATTTATTAAGTATGCTGCTTTCAGGCTGCCCTGAGTAGGCCTCAACTGAGTGCAATGACTGAGGGTAAATGTTAGATTCCACAATGCAAGTTGTGCAAATGCAGAGCTGGCCAACTGTTTTCTTTATATTCTGCATAGACTACTGCACTGTCCGATGTTTAGTTTGAATGTCAAGGAAAGAATGGATGGAAATGTTTAATGAAAATAGGGAAATACATGTTTTTAATTGTCAAGACTGATGTTGCAAGTGTTCCTGAAAGTACGCTAGTTCTAACTGGATACTTGTAATCATAAAGCTAACTTTTTGTGAGATTGTACAACGAGCAGTAAATTCCCAATTGTGACTCATCATACTTTGTCTTGACTTTTCTGAAATAAAGGAAGATATCCTTTGCATTCAGTCCACTTTGTTTACAGTGAGAAATAATCTCAAACTGAAGGGCTTAAACATGCAGCATTTGTTTGAAGCGATATCTCACCATGAATCACTATTAGCTTCTTTTGAAATAAATGGAGAAATGAACGTCACATTTCACTTACAAAACACGTCGTAGGTTCGAGATGTCTCGTCAAACTGGCTTCTGTGTATAAACGGCCATGCACCTTGTAGGCATAAAATGTACAGTTTATATGAACGGGAGGTGTTGTTAAAAAATAAAGTGAGGTCAATCTTCTAGAAGCTTCTTATAAACACCAACAGCCAGAGTAGGCTATGGACTCCTGTTTTGTCCTTCGACACCAAATAAAATATATAGTTTACTTATCCAAAACTAATAGCTTTTCCAGGATTCTTATTGGAATAATCCTTCCAACAGCTTCCTTTGGCGGATTTGGTATACAACAATGCTACAGGTTTCATACAATAGTAGCCTCTGTGAATGAAAAGATCTGCCTATGACAGTACATTACTCTGGGACCATTACACTTTGATTAAAATACCTAGGTGCATTGCACATTAGTATTCATTGTAGCCTATTAACTTACACTGACACATTGGACAGAAATTGGTCAAATATTTAAGATTTTTTATTATAATTGGATTTAAATTGTTCAGTTTCACAGTAGTTACTGTATAAGCGTAGATATTGACATACCAGTATTTAGTTAATTGCATTGGTTTACTGCATTTGTACAATGAATCATAAAGGAATAGCCGACAGCTATTTCACAGTAGCGATTATTGCGAACAGTGACATTGGAACATCACTTGCATGTCTCGAGTCCAGGTTTCCCAGCCAGTAGACAGACCAGACCTGCTAACCACTGCTCCAATAAGGGTTAACCATTTTGGGGGGGGATCTTAAAAGGCCTACCTAGGCAAGTGTCATTACACCACAGAGTTTCCAAACCCAGATGCACAACATCTAGAGACTTCTGGGAACACTTGCGAAACAGACCAGACCCTGGTTTGAGAAGTCAATGAGAGAAGTGGAAAAGTATTCCTTCTCAAAATCCAAAGGCAGAACCTAGATTCAAGCCAATGTCTTAAGTAGTTGAACATGTTATTACTCCAACCTCGTGAAGGGGGGGGGGGGGGGGGGGGGGCTGTGGCACACCCCACAGTGGGGACCACTGACCTAGGCTACTAGCAGCTAGTATAAAAAAACAGCCTATTAGATCACAAAAATGGGGATATTAATCAGACAGAAACTATGCCAAACATCTGAGTAAGTATCCTGGCAAATAAAACAGAAATCCGTTAGAAATAGGCCTAGCTGCCTGCGAATGAAGAGAGCTGCTCAAAGTGCACAGGACCGAATTTTCCTTCGCAAACATACTTTAAAACACTATGTATTATAGCTTGGTGAAGGGATACAGGTCTCATCATGAGCGCTGATATGTACTGAACAAACATAAACGCAACATGCAACAATTTCAAAGATTTTACCAAGTTACAGTTCATATGAGGAAATCAGTCAATTGAAAAAAATTAAAATAAGGCCCAAATCTATGGATTTCACGATTGGGAATAGAGATACGCATCAGTTGGTCACAGATACCTTTAAAAAAAAATGGGCCTCAGGATCTCATTCTGGTTATTTCTGTGCATTCAACTTGGAATAGACCAAATGTAATTGTGTTCATTGTCCATAGCTTATGCCTGCCCATACCTTAACCCAAACTGGTACAGACCTATATCTATCCTATCCTGCCTTTCTAAGGTCTTCGAAAGCTAAGTTAACAAACAGATCACCGACCATCTCGAATCCCACCGTACCTTCTCCGCTATGTAATCTGGTTTCAGAGCTGGTCATGGGTGCACCTCAGCCACGCTCAAGTTCCTAAATGATATCATAACTGTGATCAATAAGAGACAATACTGTGCAGCTGTATTCATCGACCTGGCCAAGGCTTTCGACTCTGTCAATCACCACATTCTTATCAGCAGACTCAACAGTCTTGGTTTCTCAAATGACAGAGTTCAATGTGTCAAATCAGAGGGCCTGTTGTCCAGACCTCTGGCAGTCTCTGGCAAACCCTGTGGCAGATCCCTGCCACAGGGTTTAATCCTCAGGATGATTATTTTCTCTGTATACATCAATGATATCGCTCTTGCTGCTGGTGATTCTCTGATCCACCTCTACGCAGACGACACCATTCTGTATACTTCTGGCCCTTCTTTGGACGATGTGTTAACTAACCTCCAGACGAGCTTCAATTCCATACAACTCTCCTTCCGAGGCCTCCAACAGCTCTTAAATGCAAGAAAAACTAAATGCATGCTCTTCAACCGATCGCTGCCCACACCTGCCCGCCCGTCCAGCAACTCTGAACAGTTCTGACTTAGAATATGTGGACAACTACAAATACCTAGGTGTCTGGTTAGACTGTAAACTCTCCTTCCAGACTCACATTAAGCATCTCCAATCCAAAATTAAATCTAGAATCGGCTTCCTATTTCGCAACAAAGCATCCTTCACTCATGCTGCCAAACATACCCTCGCAAAATACTATCCTATCGATCCTTGACTTCTGCGATGTCATTTACAAAATAGCCTCCAACACTCTACTCAGCAAAATGGATGCAGTCTATCACAGTGCCATCCATTTTGTCACCAAAGCCCATTATACTACCCACCACTGCGACCTGTATGCTCTCGTTGGCTGGGCTTCGCTTCAAACCCACTGGCTCCAGGTCATCTATTCGTTTTTGCTAGGTAAAGCCCCGCCTTATCTCAGCTTAATGGTCACCATAGCAGCACCCACCCGTAGCACGCGCTCCAGCAGGTATATTTCGCTGGTCACCCCCAATGCCAATTCCTCTTTTGGCCGCTTTTCCTTCCAGTTCTCTGCTGCCAATGACTGGAACAAACTGTAAAAATCACTGAAGCTGGAGACACATCTCCCTCACTAGCTTTAAGCACCAGCTGTCAGAGCAGCTCACAGATCACTGCACCTGTACATAGCCCATCCAACTACCTCATCCCCATACTGTTATTTTGCTCCTTTGCACCCCAGTATCAAATCAAATCAAATGTATGTATATAGCCCTCCGTACATCAGCTGATATCTCAAAGTGCTGTACAGAAACCCAGCCTAAAACCCCAAACAGCAAGCAATGCAGGTGTAGAAGCACGGTGGCTAGGAAAAACTCCCTAGAAAGGCCAAAACTTAGGAAGAAACCTAGAGAGGAACCAGGCTATGAGGGGTGGCCAGTCCTCTTCTGGCTGTGCCGGGTGAAGATTATAACAGAACATGGCCAAGATGTTCAAATGTTCATAAATGACCAGCATGGTCAAATAATAATAATCACAGGCAGAACAGTTGAAACTGGAGCAGCAGCACAGCCAGGTGGACTGGGGACAGCAAGGAGTCATCATGCCAGGTATTCCTGAGGCATGGTCCTAGGGCTCAGGTCCTCTGAGAGAGAGAAAGAATTAGAGAGAGCATACTTAAATTCACACAGGACACCAGATAAAACAGGAGAAGTACTCCAAATATAATAAACTGACCCTAGCCCCCCAACACATAAACTACTGCAGGATAAATACTGGAGGCTGAGACAGGAGGGGTCAGGAGACACTGAGGCCCCATCCGATGATACCCCCGGATATCACCTGTAATAGGGTTAGAGGCAGAGAATCCCAGTGGAAAGAGGGGAACCGGGCAGGCAGAGACAGCAAGGGCGTTTCGTTGCTCCAGAGCCTTTCCGTTCACCTTCACACTCCTGGGCTAGACTACACTCAATCATATGAAGAGATGAGTCTTCAGTAAAGACTTAAAGGTTGAGACCGAGTTTGCGTCTCTCACATGGGTAGGCAGACCATTCCATAAAAATGGAGCTCTATAGGAGAAAGCCCTGCCTCCAGCTGTTTGCTTAGAAATTCTAGGGACAATTAGGAGGCCTGCGTCGTGTGACCGTAGCGTCACAGTATCTCTACTTGCACACACTTTAATTGCTATTTTGTAATTATTTTGCCACTATGGCTTATTTATTCTTACCTCCCTTATCCTACCTCATTTGAACACACTGTATATAGACTTTTTCTATTGTATTATTGACTGTATGTTTGTTTATTCCATGTGTAACTCTGTATTGTTGTTTGTATTGCACTGCTTTGCTTTATCTTGGCCAGGTCGCAGTTGTAAACGAGAATTTGTTCTCAACTAGCCTACCTGGTTAAATAAATAAAAATAACCCCACCGCCAGCATGGGGCACTCTGTTCACAAGGTTGACATCAAAAAACACGTGGTCCGCAGTTGTGAGAATGGTTGGACATACTGACAAATTCTCTGAAACGACGAAGGCGGCTTATGGTAGAGAAATTAACATTAAATGATCTGGCAACAGTTCTGGCTGACATTTCTGCAGTCAGCATGCCAATTGCACCCTCCCTCAAAATTTGAGACGAGACAAAACGGCACATTTTAGAGTGGCCTTTTATTGTCCCCAGCACAAGGTGCACATGTGTAATGATCATGCTGTTTAATCAGCTTGTCGATATACCACACTTGTCAAATGGATGGATTTTCATGGCAAAGGAGAAAGGCTCACTAACAAGGATGTAAACAAATGTGTGCACAACATTTGAGAGAAATAAGCTGTTTGTGCACATGGAAAATGTCTGGGATCTTTTATTTCAGCTCATGAAACATGGGACAAACACTTCACAAGTTGCGTTCATATTTTTTTACAACGTAAATTCAGTATCGCCTTTTTACCGTCATGGGTTAATTGGCCATTGAAGGGCTTGCTACTTTTTCATTCGCCCGCCCACAAGAGGGTTCAAAAAGCTCGATTTCCACCTCCGGTGTCGAGTTGCCGCCATCTTTGTATCCGTTTTAATACAAAAATATAATTTATTTTCATTATCTAAGGTGAGGAGAACATTCAAAATAATTGGGTAAAGTCAAGGAACTTATGTCTGCAGCCTAAGAGCATTCATTTGAAGCCGTATTGAGGTAAGAACTACACAACGTTAGCTTGCGTCCATTCGGGATTCCGCCTCCACCTAGCTAGCGTTAGCTGTTATTAAAGTTAGCCAGGCATTAGCTAACTATCTTGGCTAGTTACGAGACCGAGTAACACAGCAAGGTGGTAGTTTCGAAGCTGGGACATTGTGCGAAAGTCCACATTAATCACGCGCACTAAACAGTTTGTGGAACTTTCCCATTTCTTAAGTGTTCATACTTTAAGTGTCGGTAACGTAGCTAGTATGTGAAGTTATTGCTTGCGAACCTTAGCTAACTAGCTACATGGTTGGTTAGATAACAAACCTGGCGCCATCAGGCTCATATGATATTGTATAAATACTCGCACGGTAAAGGTGATGGCATCTCTTTGACAAAAAGCAATTATGAATTAATCGATCGTTTAAAATCAGAAAAATTGCGCGAAACCATTTGATGAAGCGTGCGAGAAAGAATGCTGTTAACCGGATGTGGAAGTAGTTTTTTTCTCTTCGTGTAAAATAGGAATTTCTCTTGACTTCCCCCGGAAAACCAACAACTTAATATCAAAGAGTTTCCTGTCATGTATTTAAATGTCGTTGTTCGTGGTTGTTAAATAATGTAGGTGAATGATTTAACGGATAATGTAACACATGGCCGCCTCTTGTTCGTTTTCACCACCGAGGCGTATAAGATGGCTACTCATCGTCTCCATCTCCACGTTTTTGCTATGAAGAGAGCCTCCTGTTATAGTGGGCTTTCATGATGTAGTAGTGGTAAACCAACCAGCTAGCTACAATGTAACGACAACCCAAAAAGTGCACATCAAGCTATTCACATTTTACTTTGTGTCCAACAACCCACTGCGTGATTGTTTACGGATGCATACTTCCGATCAACGCGATTTTCAACAGTATAACTAGCCTATTCTTCCCTGTTATGAAAAACTACCATCACTCATACCAGCATTGAGCGATACCAAAGGGTTTCGAGTGATGTACGTTAGATCTGTAGCATAACCACTAACTTCGTTACTTTACAACATTAATTGTGTTGTGCTCAAATGGGACATCTGATAAGCATATATCCGGGATTGGCTCGACTCATTCGCCTAAATAGCACGAGTCTGCAGCAACAACAAAAGCCCGTTTCTTCTCCAGAGATGTGTAGCCTAGACACTCCACAGAACGAAAGCGCGCCCCTTTGCTGCCGTGTTTTTTGTTGGTCTATTTCACGATCGATATCTTGCATTACTAACGCCAAGTTGTTAATCAAACCACATTTTATTTGTCACGCTTTGTTAACAACAGGTGTAGACAAACAAACAGTGAGATGATTAGGGCCCTTCCCAACAACGCAGAGAAAAAAATAGTAACACAATGAATACATGCACAATGAGTAACGAGATCACTTGGCTATATACATGTGGTACCAGTACCGAATCCATGTGCAGAGGTACGAGGTAGATATGTTACATATAGGTAGGGGTAAAGTGACTAGGAAACAGGATAGATGCTAAACAGTAGCCGCAGCATATGTGATGAGTCAAAGTTGTAAGTTCCATTACGACTATAATACTTCCATGGTGATTTCTGTTTAACAAAATTGATCTAGCATAGCTAATAACACAACTTTATGTATGTGATATCTGAAATGGGATTAACACACTTGTAGCTATGTTAAATTGTATATATATGCTCAGGGCAGAGTCCTCTCATTTGATTAAGTTAGCCAAAAATGCATGAGTACCCTAACCCATTAATGAGTTTCAAAAGTTGGCTTAAAAGTACATACTTTATTAAGTACGACCCTGTGTTTTGGTAAATCATGTCATATGACCTGGATTTTTACCTTTTATTTGAAGTATTTTTTTCAGAAATTAGATTTGGCCCAAAAATGAAAGCAATTCTCTGAGGATGGTGCTGGACCATCTGACATAAAAAGAAAAGGGGACGGTTTTATGAGAAAAGGTTCAAATCCAGTTAATGTGACACAATTAATCAAAATACAGGACCCTATTTATGTGTACACTACATGAGCTGTAACAGGTAGGCAGGCCAACATTGTGTGAACGGGTAACATCACAACCGCCTAATACTGTTTAACAGCAGACCTAAGTCAGGCTACCACCTCAGTGAAAACATACTGCAACAGTTGCATACATGTACAGTCACAGGGCCAAATACTGCAACCTTTGTAATTGTGTTGTCTCAGATGTCGCTGGTGGATTTGGGGAAGCGGCTCCTTGAGGCTGCACGGAAAGGCCAGGACGATGAAGTCAGGACACTCATGGCCAATGGGGCTCCCTTCACCACAGACTGGGTAATGATTCCTCTCTTACCTTCTCTATCTGGGCAATTTTCATTATCTGCTTCAGTTTACCTAGTTTTACCCACCCCAGGGTTTTGGCTGGTTTGTGTGGTCTAAATGTAAAACATTGTCTGAAGTGCCAGTCCGGTTCAACTGTATGGTGTTTTGACTCTTTATCACTCTTTCTCTTTGGCATTCTGAGCAGCTGGGCACATCTCCGTTGCACCTGGCCGCCCAACACGGGCACTATTCCACTGCCGAGGTGCTGCTCAGGGCAGGCGTCAGCAGGGATGCCCGAACCAAAGTGGACAGGACCCCTCTGCACATGGCTGCTTCAGAGGGCCACAATGTCATCGTGGATCTATTAGTCAGGGTACACCTGTCTCTTTCTTTTCTAAGGTTTTAGCTGTTTATTGTGTGTTTAGGGTCTGACCTGGTCAATTCCTAATATAGTGCACTGCTTTTGACCAGAGGCCATTTTCAGATGCAGAGTCCTGCTCTTTCTCTGACCAACATTTCTTAAATTTAAGTACACTAGAAAAAGTGGAAAACATGTGTGAAGAAAGCAGTAAAGCTGCCAAGTCTGCCAGCTGTCTTATCCTGTCCCTGTCATTTCTCCTGGGTCACAATCTACAGAGTGGCGCAGACATTAATGCCAAGGACATGCTGAAGATGACTGCTCTCCACTGGGCCGCCCAGAATGGCCACCAAAGGGTAGCGGAGACGCTCGTGAAACATGGCGCCGATGTTCACGCTCTCAGTAAATTTGATAAGACGCCGTTTGACATCGCAGGAGACATCCAGAATGCAGACCTTATGCTCCTACTACAGGTGAGACCTTAAGTTGCATATGGAGTCTAGTTGAGAGAAGGTTTCTGCGCACTATTGTAGACCAAAAAGGACAAATGTACCTAAGGACTTGCACCTGGCAGTCTCGTGTGCGTGTGTGTCTCTGATAGTGTTGTTGACATTGTTTGTCTATAGGAGGGAATGCAGAACCAGGTGAACATGAACGCAGAGGCTGGTATGACGGGGAGCTCGGCCCAGCCTCAGTTTATCATCCAGGGCATCCCAGGGCTCCCGGGGGGTGTGGTCAACCTGGCAGACCTCCTCAACAACATCAACTCGGGTAGCTACTGGGTTTCTACACACACAGACACCAAACCTCCTTCAGTTAGGCTAGGGTTCATACTATTTGAAATGACTGGTCTTCTGACGAAGGGTTTGTGGATGTTAAAAACACAGGAGGTTGGTGGCACTTAATTGTGCAGGACGGGCTCGCGGTAATGACTGGTGTGGAATGGTATCAAATAAATCCACGTGTTTAATACCATTCCATTTTCTCCAGCCATTATTATGAGCCGTCCTACCCTCAGTAGCCTCCACTGGTTATGGAAAGAAAAGGCCAACCAGTCAGGTAAAAATGACCTGGTTTCTCCAGTTAACGGCTACATCTTTTCAAGGATCCCCTCCGCCTCAGAGAAAAGTGCCCCACGCTTCGTTGTTTCCTCTCGTCTCGTGCCTAGTCCCTGGCCTTTATCACTCTGATCTCATAAACTGATAGGGTCTGTTGATGCTTTGTGGTCCCACACAATGAGGTAGTGACCACAATGTGAGATATGTGGGAATCAAAGGTCATGCAGAAAAGAAACATTGATTCTCACCGATCAGATGGAAATACTTTCTCACAGCTTGAATTCCTTTGCGCTTTACCTTGTTACTTCTGTATGTAATGCTTATTTAAACGAGAAGATTGAGCCCACACGTTGACTGCCACAAAGTACAGTCCAGAATATGTACAGTACCAGTCAAAAGTTTGAACACACCTACTCATTCCTTGGTTTTCTTTTACACACAAATGGTGTATAGGTATTTTATAGAAAAGGCAAGTATGCAATTCTTATATAAACATAAGAGTAGACGGATTCGAAAAGACCCAGAGTTATAGGTACAAACTAAATAATACAAAATAAAACATACAGAAAGAGGATACACCCCCCCCCGGGCAAGCACATGCCGCCCAAGGGTAGATTAAAACATCACAAGTGAGAGTGCATTGAAATCTACACATTCGCAGTGCCAAATGGTCCAAATAAGAGGAGAGAGACTGCCACATTTGATCAAATGTTAATTTATTGCTCAGAATATATCTGTAGGGTAGTGTTTGCCAAATCGCTGAGCCATAATTTGGTAGAGGGAACTTCCATCCATGATTATGTCGAATTCTGGCAAATTAGGTGGCCCAAACTGTTGCATATACACTGACACTGCGTGCAATGAATGCAAGAGAAATGACACAAATTCACCTGGTTAATATTGCCTGCTAACCTGGATTTCTTTTAGCTAACTATGCAGGTTTAAAAATATATACTTCTGTGTATTGATTTTAAGAAAGGCATTGATGTTTATGGTTAGGTACACATTGGAGCAACGATACGCACCGCATCGATTATATGCAACGCAGGAGAAGCTAGATAAACTAATATCATCAACCATGTGTAGTTAACTAGTGATTTTGATTGATTGTTAAGTTTAATGATAGCTAGCAATTTACCTTGGCTTACTGCATTCACGTAACAGGCAGGCTCCTCGTGGAGTGCAATGTGATCAGGTGGTTAGAGCGTTGGACTAGTTAACTGTAAGGTTGCAAGATTGAATCCCTGAGCTGACAAGGTAAGAATCTGTCATTTTGCCCCTGAACAAGGCAGTTAACCCACTGTTCCTAGGCCGTCATTGAAAATAAGAATGCGTTCTTAACTGACTTGCCTAGTTAAATAAAGGTGTTAGAAATATATATATATTTTTAATCGGTGTCCAAAAATACTGATTTCCGATTACGAAAACTTGAAATCGGCCCTAATTAATCGGCCATTCCGATTAATCGGTCGACCTCTAGTGTATATACTCCAAGCGATCTTCCCAGTCTGCCACAGAAATTTCAGTCCATAGCTCTTCCTCCCATTTTGCCTTAGCGCACCTTCTACAGATGCCATTAACAGATTGAAAAGCGTCATATAGACGAGAGATCAGTTTGCCTGAGGTGGGACACATTTGTATGCATCTGTCAAACATGGAAGGTTTAGCGTTTCCAAATGTCGGAAGATGTTTTCTAACAGTCTCTAATCTAAGTATCTGGTGAAAAAGTTACTGGGAATATTATAGGTTTCCCTCAGCAAATCAAAGGAGGCAACGTTCCCTTCTATATATAGATCCCCTATGGTATTGATCCCGAGCTCTCCCCATCGCTTAAAGGAGTTGTCAAGGTTAGAGGGGGCAAATGAGGGATTCCTGGCAATAGGAAGCAGGAATGATATTGGTTTAAGGTCAAAATTGACCTTTCTTTGCTTCCAGATGCAGACTGTGCTATGTATAATAGGATTGTTACTATAAAGTGACCTCTCCAAATTCACTGGGGATAAAATCGCTGCGCCAATAGAGAAGGGTTGGCAATCCTCACGCTCCATATTCCAGAGATTTTCTTTATTTTTTAAAACTATTTTCTACATTGTAGAATAATAAAGACATCAAAACTATGAAATAACACATGGAATCATGTAGTAACCAAAAAAGTGTTAAACAAATCAAAATATGAGATTCTTCAAAGTAGCCACCCTTTGCATTGATGACAGCTTTACACACTTGGCATTCTCTCAGTCACCTGGAATCCATTTCAATTAACAGTTGTGCCTTGTTAAAAGTTAATTTGTGGAATTTCTTTCCTTGCGATGTGACAAGGTAGGGGAGGTATACAGAAGACCCTATTTAGTAAAAGACCAATTCCATATTATGGCACGAATGGCTCAAATAAGCAAAGAAATACTACCAGTCCATTACTTAAAGACATGAAGGTCAAGTCAATCCAGAAAATTTAATGAACTTCAAGTGCAGTTGCAAAAACATCAAGCGCTATGATGAAGCTGGCTCTCATGATGACCGCCATAGGAAAGGAAGACCCTGAGTTACCTCTGCTGCAGAGGATGAGTTCATTAAAGTTACTAACCTCAGATTACAGCCCAAATAAATGCTTTACAGTAACAGACACATATCAACAAACTGTTCAGTGGAGACTGTGAATCAAGCCTTCATGGTCAAATTGCTGCATAGAAACCACTACTTAAGGCCACCAATAAGGAGAAAAGACTTGCTTGGGCCAAGAAACACGAGCAATGGACAACGAGCAATGGACATTGGAGTGATGGAAATCTGTCCTTTTGATCCGATTCCAAATGTGAGATTTTTGGTTCCAACCGCTGTGTCTTTGTGAGACGCAGAGTAGGTGAACGCATGATTTACGCATGTGTGGTTCCTACTGGGAAGAATGGAGGTGTGGGGGTGCTTTGCTGGTGACACTGTCAGTGATTTATTTAGAAATCAAGGCACACTTAAGCAGCATTACTACCACAGCATTCTGCAGCGATACGCTATCTGATCTGGTTTGCGCTTCGTGGGATTATTTGTTTTTCAACAGGACAATGACCCAACACACCTCCAGGCTGTGTAAGAGCTATTTGACCAAGAAGGAGAGTGATGGAGTACTGCATCAGATTACCTGGCCTCCACAATCACCTGACTTCAACCCAATTGAGATGGTTTGGGATGAGTTTCACCGCAGAATGAAGGAAAAGCAACCAGCAAGTGCTCAGCATATGTGGGAACTCTTTCAAGACTGTTGGAAAAGCATTCCAATTAAAGCTGGTTTAGAGAATGCCAAGAGTGTGCAAAGCTGTCAAGGCAAATGGTGGCTACTTTGAAGAATCTAAAATATATTTTAATTTGTTTAAACACTTTTTTTTGGTTACTACATTATTTGATATGGGTTATTTCATATTTTTGATGTCTTCACTATTATTCTACATAAAAGTAGTACAAATACAGGAGAAACACTTGAATGAGTAGGTAGGTGTCCACACTTTTGACTGGTACTGTATATAGGCTTAAACATGAACTATTTCCTAATACAAGAATGACGGTCGACAATAAAAAGTGAACCTTTTACCCCGCTCTCCCTCTGTTTTACCCCTTGTCTGACAGCAGGTGACTCGGAGGAAGCCATAGCAGCCAATTCTTTGGACCCCGGCAGCATCCAGCACATGGTGAACGAGCAAGGTCAAAGGGTTATCACCATAGTGACCGACCAACACGGTAACCTACAGACTGGAGGGCTTGGTCAGCCATTCTTTGTCACCATGCAGAATGGACAACAGAGTAAGAGAACGTCTCACTTTTGGTCACATAACGGTGCTCATTTCAGCCTGTAGCCACTTCCCATAGCCTCTATCCATTTGGGAACAGTTTCTTGGACCCTACTCTCGGACTGAAAAAGCATGCTCAGTGGAGAATCTCAATTAATAGCTGTTTTGAGTCTCAGAGTAGACTTTATCTGGGTCTGGGAAAACAGCACTTGGGGTTCTAATGCTGCATTCATAACCAAGTGGGAAGGTGGTCTTACCACATACTGTACGACTGGGAAAATCCACTATCGCCACTCCAACTGGTAATTACTAGTAGGAAACTCATCTGTCATCTCTCAGCTCTGACCTCTCCCACATGCTTACCTCAGAGGTAATTTCCTTATTAGATGATGTCAAACAGCATTTTCATCAATTAAATGCAACAACAAAACATTGTTTTTTTATAAATCTGTTAATATGGTTGGCACATTCTTGGCCTTTCTCAATGACTTTAAAGAACGTGACTGCATCCAACTGGTATTTGTGACTTCACAACTGGTAATTACCACCTTCTCACTTTATGAACGCAGCATTAAAGCGGTAGGTAACTTTAGCCACACAGTGGAATGTCCACTTAACCTACAAGCAACCTTATTGTTTTGACAGTGTGGACCTTGTATTTGTAGACAACAGTTTCTAGCTTTCTGGCAGATTGTTTTGTTCTAGTTCCTTTGTCGGACATTGTGTACTACTTCGTCATTAATTTAGTTTATTAATTAACCTAATGGTCCCGTTCGATACTATGTTCCTTCAGGCTCTGAGCTGTTGTCTGTTGATTTGCAGTGTTGGCGATGCCAGCCAATCAGGTGACAGAGGAGGTGGTTGAGGAGGAACCCCAGCCCCCGCCTGCCCGCAAGAGGAAACTAGAGGCCTCTGCCAACCACATGGAGTCTGGAGACACGGTCGGCGGGGGGGCACATTTTCTCTTGTGCAACACATTAAACTGATATGCTTCTGCCATTTAACTGGTTTCTGACTCAAGCAAAAATGTTTTGTTCATTTATTTTGTATTGCATATTTCTCGAGATTCTAGATGCTGCTGTGAAATGTTTTGGGGGCTTAAGTTAGGAAAACAAACTCTTTAGATTATTTTGTTACTTTGATACTGTGCAGCAGGCACAAGTGAAGTGCAAGGGTGTGAACTTTGGTCTGACTTTTCTGTCCCTTTCTCCTCTTCTCCATTCATCTATCCAGGAGCAGTTACAGAGGCAGCTGCAGGAGGCCAACCGGAAGGCCCAGGAGTACCGGCAGCAGCTGATGTGCAAAGAGCAGGAAGCAGAGCAGTACCGTATGAAGCTGGAGGCCATGTCGCACAGCCATACCAACGGCACCTCTGAGCAGGAGGAAGTGGTTGAGGAGGAGGAGGAGGAGGAGGAGGAGGAGGTGGTGGTGCTCCAGGAGGGAGACATCATCATTAAGACGGAGGAGCTGGACTCGGCCGAGGAGCAGGTGACGCTGGTGGAGTCGGTGCCCTCCCACACCGAGGTCATCTCATAACACCAGACAGACTGATGTCACTGATGGAAGGAGAAATGGACACGAACTCAGGCGACGGGGCAGGCTATCAGCTTTTTCCATAGCTCTTTTAAGTTTTTCCCCCCATCTGAGTTTTTGTATGTTTTGTTTGTACTATATTTACTTACTCTTTCTGCCGTTTCAGTAGTTTTTTTTTTCTCTCCCTCAATCATGTTTTTTTTTTTTTTTTTACAAGTAGTGAAATGAGGAGCTGAATAGTAGGAGGTGCATCACAGGTTGGTTGAGGAGCCGGAATGGGACCTGCTCAGCCTGTGGATAAGGTTTCCTGCCTGGAAAACATGTATGCTATCTGAGAGAAACGGGTCACTCGGTCTCTGTCTGTGGCGTCTGAGACATGTCAGTGGTGTGGGAAATACATTTTCACGTTGCCAACTACATATCATAAGATGTCCAAGACGAGTCCATCCGTGGTGCCAGAGGACCAGTCTGTGGAGAGAACACTTTTGTTTGTTTTTGTTCAGTTCTTTCAGGTCTCAAAAGTCTCCCTCACTCCTCCATTCTACCACCCCCACCATCATGGACTCCACTGCAATGGGAATTATATTTAAGAATACCTATTTGAAAATAACTGTCTTACAGGACAAATGACAGGGCATGCAGTTGGCAACAGTCATTCCCAGCATTTATTGGACTCTGCATTCACAATGTAGTAATGAATTGTTTCAAAGTCGGGAATTGTTTTGACTTTCATGGCACCACGTTAGCTTTGTCCTCTGTGGGTGTTATGGTCCGTGCCACTTCGAGTGCAGTGGTGATTATAAGTTTAGAATAACGTCCTCCTGTTTCAAGGCCCCTGTGGCTTTAATCACTAGTAGTCCCACTCCCCAAAGCCGGAGACGGACAGGAATAAGGCTTTCAGATTGCTGTGTCCTTCTGACAATGACTATGTCCCGTCACTTGTTTCTGCTACAGTTACTGTGCCGTTTTGTCTTCTCCCACCCTGAATGAGAACGTGAACAACGTCTGGGTTAACATTCATCTCTCAGGGTTGAAGGGTGTTAAAGGAAAGTAATATCTGCCTGCTATTCAGTAAGGGCCCAATCTAAACTTGAGATGCCAAAGCTGGTTTAAGTTGTGCCTACATTTTGCATTGACGTCAATGGGGGATTTCAACTAAAATTAGAGTTCAGATTTATCGGGTGCTCTTGTCCAGGTTTAAAATGACTTTAGTGGGTCTAACTGCAATTTGAGTTGAACCATGTCGAGTGACAGATATAAATACCCACCATGGCTAATTCGGTGGATGAAATACACCACAGTTTCAGAATTGAACCCCCCCCCCCCAGACCACTACTTGGCGGAAGAGGTCTGCTGTTTTGCTGGAATACCGTTCCTATGGCGGTCTCCACTCACCCATTGTAAACTTAGACCGCTCTCTTCCTTTGAGAAGTCGACGTTCTCCACAAGTATGATATTTCTTTTATAAGCTCTCAGCAAGCCCTTTTATTATGTACATATAAAGTTGTATTTTTAAGTGTATCTGAATGCTTTGGAATGTAGACTGCTTATATATGATTTCTAAGCACATCGTCCCCTTCTTAGTTTAGCATCTCTTTGCCAGATTGTACAGGTGAACATGTATGCACCAAATGATTAAATAATTCCATTTACCATGATTTGACGGGTTTATAGATCTACCTGTTTCGCTACTGCTCTCACAGTTAAGGGCACTTGACCGAGTCACGAATGACTTTGTGTGGACTTTGCTTGCTTTGATTAAAAAGTATGAAACAGCCTTTTTAAAATGTTACAACTGGTATCTGGAACATGCTTTGAAGTGGTGTTTGCTCAATAACTTCGGTCTTCTCAGAGATTGAGAACCGGTGGCGCTGGACCATTTCCTCCGTTTTGTTTTAGACATTGTTCCATATTGGCCAGTAGGTGGCACTACACTTTAACGGACTGATCTGGTCTGAAATGAAATTGAGCAGGGATCATATCTATATTTCTTACCCTCAAATGAGTCGATTTGCTGCTAATACAGAAAGTGAAACGACTGTAGAGTATCGGACGGTAACGTTGAAGCTTTTATTAAATGCATTCCATTTTCTAACTCATTTATGTAAGGTGATATTTCACTTGTACTGCCTACCAGGATAACATAATTGAAAATAAAATACAAGCTCGTACCTGCAAATGATGTGGATCTTGGGTTCAAAGACTGTTTTTAAATTCTATATCCTCACTGTAGTCAAGATCCTTCACTCACTAGTGTCCCTCAGCCACATTTAAAAGGAAAACTACACCCCAAAACTATCTTTTTGGTGTTTCAATCAACAATGGACTGATGAAACAAATACCAATATTTGTTTTGGGCAGAGTTACTTCAACTTCCCTCATTTGATGCATGCAGGCCTAGTTCTCCAACTGTTTGGGATTCGCAATGTCACACAGCTATTCCTGGCACTGCAGTGAAGTTACATGTGTTGTGAAGCTTTGGATTGTCTGATCGGACTTTTACCATAAAGCATCTCACCAAAGCATCTGAAAACGTTCTGATACAAAGACTATAATGGAATAGACCAGATCCAAAATTATAATTCTATCTAATGGGATACAGGAGACAGAACACTATCAGGGACTTTCCTCTTGACAGTTTTGAGACGATAAGGAACGATGGTCTTGCCACAAGAATGAATGTGACATAATGTAGGATAGTTTTGTATTATTTTTTCAAGAAGTTTGACTATTTTTAAGACTCAAATAAATGCAAACTCTTATACGAGGGAGAACTGTTTTTTTTTGTAGCAATATTTGGGTTACATGACAATAGCCTGTGTAATAGATGCTTCTAGTATGTAATTTCTGCCTGCTGCTGTAACCCCTGTTTGCATACGGTTGGAGTCATTAAAACTAGTTTTTCAACCACTCCACAAATTTCTTGTTAACAAACTATAGTTTTGTTTAGACATTACTTCACTTAACAATTCATAACATAACAATTCACTATCACAATTCCAGTGGGTCAGAAGTTTACATACACTAAGTTGACTGTGCCTTTAAACAGCTTGGAATTCTAGAAAATTATGTCATGGCTTTAGAAGCTTCTGATAGGCTAATTGACATAATTTGAGTCAATTGGAGGTGTACCTGTGGCTGTATTTCAAGGCCTACCTTCAAACTCAGTGTCCCTTTGCTTGACATCATGGGAAAATCAAAAGAAATCAGCCAAGACCTCAGAAAAGAATTGTAGAGCTCCACAAGTCTGGTTCATCATTGGGAGCAATTTCCAAACACCTGAAGGTACCACGTTCATCTGTACAAACAATAGTATAAACACCATGGGACCACGCAGCCGTCATACCACTCAGGAAGGAGATGCGTTCTGTCTCCTGGAGATGAATGTACTTTGGTGCGAAAAGTGCAAATCAACCACAGAACAGCAAAGGACCTTGTGAAGATGCTGGAGGAAACGGGTACAAAAGTATCTACATACACAATAAAACGAGTCCTATGTCGACATAACCTGAAAGGCCGCTCGGCAAGGAAGAAGCCGCTGCTCCAAAACCGCCATAACGAATGCCAGACAACGGTTTGCAACTGAAAAGGGGGACACAGATCGTACTTTTTGGAGAAATGTCCTCTGGTCTGATGAAACAGAAATAGAACTGTTTGGCCATAATGACCATCGTTATGTTTTGAGGTAAAAGTGGGAGGCTTACAAGCAGAAGAACACCATTACAGCCGTGAAGAAAAGGGGTGACAGCATCATGTTGTGGGGGTGCTTTGCTGCAGGAGGGACTGGTGCACTTCACAAAATGGATGGCATCATGACATCTCAAGACCTCAGGAAGTTAAAGCTTGGTCGCAAATGGCTCTTCCAAATGAACAATGACCCCAACAATGACCCCAAGCATACTTCCAAAGGTGTGGCAAAATGGCTTAAGGACAACAAAGTGGCCATCATAAAACCCTGACCTCAATCCCACAGAAAATTTGTGGGCAGAACTGAAAAAGCATGTGTGAGCAAGGAGACCTACAACCTGTGTCACGAGCTGACCATAGAGTGCTGTTTATTTTCTATGTTGGTTGGGGCGTGATAGTGACGAGGGTGGGTCATCTAGGTGATTAATGGTTTATGCTGGCCTGCTATGGTTCCCAATCAGAGACAGCTGTTTATCGTTGTCTCTGATTGGGGATCATATTTAGGTAGCCATTTTTCCCATTGTGATTTGTGGGATCTTGTCGACAGTGAGTTGCCTGTGTGCACACAAGTAGCGGCATGGTTCGGGTGTGCGTTTTTGTTTGGTGAGTTTCAATTTATTAAAATTATGTGGAACTCTACGCACGCTACGCCTTGTTCCAATCATTATAACGAATGTGACAACCTGACTCGGTTATACCAGCTCTGTCAGGAGAAATTCACACAACTTATTGTGGGAAGCTTGTGGAAGGCTACCCAAAATGTTTGACCCAAGTTAAACCATTTAAAGGCAATGCTACCAAATACTAATTGAGTGTATGTACACTTCTGACCCACTGGGAATGTGATGAAAGAAATACAAGCTGAAGTAAATCACTCTCTCTACTATTATTCTGTCATTTCACATTCTTAAAATCAAGTGGTGATCCTAACTAACCTAAGACAGGGAATTTTTACTAGGATTAAATAGTTACAAAACAAGTGATGGTTAATGTGACCATGTCACGGACCACATTAGCAAGAAAGGAAGCTTTCTTCAGGACCTCCATTGAATGTTGGTTTGCAGAGCTCCTCCATAACTCTACAGAACTCCACATTATTGTTTTCCCTATTTCACCCTCACTTCAAAATCTTAATTAAACTAATCCCCCGTGAAGGAGTTAAATGCTTAATTCCCTCCATTGCTCTTAGGCTGCATGTAAATGTTCTCCCAAAGGGGCTTCAGCACAGAAAATAGCATCATTTGATAACGAAGAGGAGAAAATAATTGTTCCTCTTGTGCATTGCTCATGAAGTTTAAATTCATTTGAACATGTTCGTATCGTACACAACAGCTTCAGTGATTTTTGCAGTTTGTTCCAGTCATTGGCAGCAGAGAACTGGAAGGAAAAGCAGCCAAAGGAGGAATTGGCATTGGGGGTGACCAGTGAGATATACAGTGCCTTGCGAAAGTATTCGGCCCCCTTGAACTTTGCGACCTTTTTCCACATTTCAGACTTCAAACATAAAGATATAAAACTGTATTTTTTGTGAAGAATCAACAACAAGTGGGACACAATCATGAAGTGGAACGACATTTATTGGATATTTCAAACTTTTTTAACTAATCAAAAACTGAAACATTGGGCGTGCAAAATTATTCAGCCCCTTTACTTTCAGTGCAGCAAACTCTCTCCAGAAGTTCAGTGAAGATCTCTGAATGATCAAATGTTGACCTAAATGACAAATGATGATAAATACAATCCACCTGTGTGTAATCAAGTCTCCGTATAAATGCACCTGCACTGTGATAGTCTCAAAGGTCCATTAAAAGCGCAGAGAGCATCATGAAGAACAAGGAACACACCAGGCAGGTCCGAGATACTGTTGTGAAGAAGTTTAAAGCCGGATTTGGATACAAAAAGATTTCCCAAGCTTTAAACATCCCAAGGAGCACTGTGCAAGCGATAATATTGAAATGGAAGGAGTATCAGACCACTGCAAATCTACCAAGACCTGGCCGTCCCTCTAAACTTTCAGCTCATACAAGGAGAAGACTGATCAGAGATGCAGCCAAGAGGCCCATGATCACTCTGGATGAACTGCAGAGATCTACAGCTGAGGTGGGAGACTCTGTCCATAGGACAACAATCAGTCGTATATTGCACAAATCTGGCCTTTATGGAAGAGTGGCAAGAAGAAAGCCATTTCTTAAAGATATCCATAAAAAGTGTTGTTTAAAGTTTGCCACAAGCCACCTGGGAGACACACCAAACATGTGGAAGAAGGTGCTCTGGTCAGATGAAACCAAAATTGAACTTTTTGGCAACAATGCAAAACGTTATGTTTGGCGTAAAAGCAACACAGCTCATCACCCTGAACCTACCATCTCCACTGTCAAACATGGTGGTGGCAGCATCATGGTTTGGGCCTGCTTTTCTTCAGCAGGGACAGGGAAGATGGTTAAAATTGATGGGAAGATGGATGGAGCCAAATACAGGACAATTCTGGAAGAAAACCTGATGGAGTCTGCAAAAGACCTGAGACTGGGACGGAGATTTGTCTTCCAACAAGACAATGATCCAGAACATAAAGCAAAATCTACAATGGAATGGTTCAAAAATAAACATATCCAGGTGTTAGAATGGCCAAGTCAAAGTCCAGACCTGAATCCAATCGAGAATCTGTGGAAAGAACTGAAAATTGCTGTTCACAAATGCTCTCCATCCAACCTCACTGAGCTCGAGCTGTTTTGCAAGGAGGAATGGGAAAAAATTTCAGTCTCTTGATGTGCAAAACTGATAGAGACATACCCCAAGCGACTTACAGCTGTAATCGCAGCAAAAGGTGGCGCTACAAAGTATTAACTTAAGGGGGCTGAATAATTTTGCACGCCCAATTTTTCAGTTTTTGATTTGTTAAAAAAGTTTGAAATATCCAATAAATGTCGTTCCACTTCATGATTGTTGATTCTTCACAAAAAAATACAGTTTTATATCTTTGTTTGAAGCCTGAAATGTGGCAAAAGGTCGCAAAGTTCAAGGGGGCCGAATACTTTCACAAGGCACTGTACCTGCTGGAGTGCGTGCTACGGGTGGATGCTGCTATGGTGACCAGTGAGCTGTGATAAGGCGGGGCTTTACCTAGCAAAGATTTGTAGATGATCTGGAGCCAGTTGGTTTGGCGACGAGTATGAAGCGGGGGCCAGCCAAGGAGAGCGTACAGGTCGCAGTAGTGGGTAGTATATGGAGCTTTGGTGACAAAATGGATGGCACTGTGATAGACTGCATCCAATTTGTTGAGTAGAGTGTTTATTTGGAGGTTTATTTGGAGGACAAGTTGGTTAGGATGATATCTATGAGGGTGCCCGTGTTTACAGCTTTGGGGTTGTACCTGGTAGGTTCATTGATCATTTGTGTGAGATTGAGGGCATCAAGCTCAGATTGTAGGATGGCTGGGGTGTTAAGCATGTCCCAGTTTAGGTCACCTAGAATCATGAGCTCTGAAGATAGATGGGGGGCAATCAGTTCACATATGGTGTCCAGAGCACAGCTAGGGGCAGAGGGTGGTCTATAGCAAGCGGCAACGGTGAGAGACTTGTTTCTGGAAAGGTGGATTTTTAAAAGTAGAAGCTCGAATTGTTTGGGTACAGACCTGGATAGTAAGACAGAACTCTGCAGGCTAACACCGCCCCCTTTGGCAGTTCTATCTTGTCGGAAAAAGTTATAGTTAGGGATGCCAAATTTTAGGGGTTTTGGTGGTCTTCCTAAGGCAGGATTCAGACACGGCTAGGACATCCAGGTTGGCAGAGTGTGCTAAAGCAGTGAATAAAATAAATTTAGGGAGAAGGCTTCTAATGTTAACATGCATGAAACCAAGGCTTTTACGGTTACAGAAGTCAACAAATGAGAACACCTGGGGAATAGGAGTGGAGCTGGGCACTGCAGGGCCTGGATTAACCTCTACATCACCAGATGAACAGAGGAGGAGTAGGATAAGGGTACGGCTAAAAGCTATAAGAACTGGTCGTTGAGTACGTCCGGAACAGAGAGTAAAAGGAGCAGGTTTCTGGGCGCGATAGAATAGATTCAAGGCATAACGTACAGACAAAGGTATGATAGGATGTGGATACAGTGGAGGCAAACCTAGGCATTGAGTGATATTGTCTCTAGAAACATCATTTAAACCAGGTGATGTCATCGCATGTGTGGGAGGTGGAACTAAAGGGTTGGATAAGGTATATTGAGCAAGGCTAGAGGCTCTACAGTGAGATAAGACAATAATCACTAACCAGAACAGCAATGGACAGGGAATATTGACATTAATACTAAGTTGATGATTCGGCCCAAATGACACCATATTTCTGACTACACTACTTTAGCCCAGTGCACTAATTAGGGAACATACAAGGCGGGATTCCCAGGGGGGACGGGGACACACACGATCCCCCCCAATATCACTGGAAACATAACTGTAATTTCAATAATATTAATAGCACTTAATAGCGCATTTTTAAGTTTCAAAAGATTGCGACCACCCGCCCTTTGCCTCACAATGGTTTGATCCACTGCCTCCCAGCCCTCCCAGGTTTGATCCACTGCCTCCCAGCATGTGTGGGAATCTGACACGTCTGTCTGTCGTTGGTGGCTGACATCCAGTAAGTTGTTCAAACAAAGGATATGTTAGACATTTCTTTACTTCTACCACTCAATATAAGAAAACATAACCGTCACCAGTCTTCATTTTTTGCTGAATTAAATTACAGGTTACTATGTTAGCTAGCGGTTAGCTGATGTTTGCTAGCTGTCTACAGTAACATCAACCAGTGTTTGCAGCTATTTGAATTTGAGTCAATTAGAAAAGCTAGCAATGCAATGTCGTGTTCCTTAGCTGGCAAGGTAACAGAGGGTTCGTGTCTACCCTCTGAAAGGCACTCAATGCACGTAATCCAGTCAATCGCACCATAGCGATGTTGTTTTATGTTGGCAGGGTTCACACACACACATACAATAGCTGCATTTGCAGAGCTAGCGAGCAAACCAATGCAAACATTAACTATCAAGCTAGATTGTACCTATTTATGTGGCGTTTTCAGAGATGGAACCTTTGCTATTGTCAGTTTATTCCAAGATCAGCATGCAGCTGTAGTGCTTCGAAGTCCCTGTGATAAGGTTAGTGATAAACTGAACTCGAAACTGAACAGAACTACATTCTCTTCTGCCATTGTCTTAAATATCTTTAATGGTTTCGTTGCAAAAGCTAAATTGTCGCTAGGGGACTTTGATGCACCTGTGTGCCGATCTTGGAGTAAACTGACGACTAGCAAAGATTATATGCAAATTCAGCTATTGTTGGAAGCCAGCCAGTAAAAAACAAACTATATTCAAATTACAAAAGGTTGCAGCATACGTTGTGTAAATGGTGAACTCATACAGCTGTCAACCCTTGTCATTGTAATCCGTTTCACATTTGCTAGCCGACTAGCTAGCTACCTTTTAGATCGAAGTCCATCTAGAATGATAGAAGCCCAGCTACTGTAAATAACCTGCACACTGTATGTGTGTAGCCAGCCAGGCAGAAAAAAGACAGAGTATTTTTTTCAGTACACCAAAATGCAAAGTAATAACCCTGGTAGCATAATATCTCAAAGACTAGTTGATAAAATGTTAATAAGAAAGAAGTGAAATGCTAATGGAAATGTTTCACAATGTTGTCATTAGGCAGAGCAGGCCAAGTATGGCACACAGACAGAGCTGGGGACAGATGGGCAGGGACAGACTGGCAGAGACAGGGAGTCTCAGGTAAGATTGAGTCTTTGTTTGGCAACATTATGAAAGGTTCTCTCTTTTTAGACTTGTAAAATAGGGACATAATTGGAAAATGCCATGGATACCCCCACTCTCAACTTAAACAAATCTTAGTTCAGTCACCAGTTTAAGGCAATGGTGTTGCTATTGTGATTAATTGTGTAGTTCTGGGTACCGGTAGTTAGGAGTATGGGAAACACCTTATTTATTTTCTAGGAGACAGACTGTGAGGGTGGTGGAAGAGCCAGGGAGAGATATTTCAGAGGACAGTGTCACAGTTGCCAGCAGCAACAGTACAGGGGACAGTGGCACAGCATTGTCCAGTTACCTCAGTGATGGCACAAAACCATATCAGCCACACCCACAATTTATAGAACCGCAAACATTTGCCAACAGAGTGTTTACAATTCAAGAGAGATGGTTTGCCGATTTCCCCTGGCTACATTATAATCCATCAATAAAAGGAGTGTTGTGTTTCACTGTAACCAAGGGTTTTCAAGCCAGCCATCTTTTGGCCAAAGAGCAGATGCTGCATTCATTAGCGCACGATTTAGGAACTGGAGCAAAACCATTGTAAAATTCCCAGCTCATCAAAACTGCCAAACCCACCACCACTTTGTAACTGTAACAGCACACCAGCTAAATCTAATCAGTGCCCAGTTATCCAGCGTGTGGGGTAAACAGCAGAAATGACGAAAGCTACCTTGCACTGTATGAGAAAGCAACAACACTGATTGACTCCATCGAATACATTGAGACACACTCAAGACGATTTGCTGGCAAACCAGTGGATCATTATCGGGGAAAAAACTTAGGCAGAAGATGGAGGCGAGTGCAGACTAGATTTCAGCTTGCTACGAGTAATCTTAACTTGTATCCCTCTCAAACTTAATTAAATGTAACAGAACTTGGCTTGTAGTAAACACAATAGAGAACAACAATAGAGTTGACCGCTAATTTGTTTTGAAACTGAGAAATGGAAGAAAAAAATGTGCGAAAGAGCAAAGGGAGGAGAAGGCAGTTGCTAGCTGAGCACTCATACATTGGAGAAAAACCACAACCTGACTCTTCGGGAGAAGAAATGGAGGATTCTGGACTTTCGGTTGATTCTGAAAATCCAGTCAATTGTCCTGCACTCAAAAAGACACAGAAAGAATTGTCTTTGCGCGAACTACAGGTCAACATAATCGATGCTGTCTCTGAAAAGATAAACGAAAGAGCCGATGGTCTGGAGAAAATGATACGCGAAAACACAAAAAATAGTTAACCTCGAGACCTCGGAATCATGCATACAATAGTATTGAAGAGCTTAAACTTGCAAACACTGCTACTTCTGAGAAATCCACTGCACAGGAGAAGACCATCGCAGACATGCAAGAGCGTTTATCGGAAGCAGAGCAATACTGGAGAATGTGGGGGCTATGGCTTTATAGTGTCTCTGAGGACCAGGATGAGAATGTGAAGGGCTTAGTAAGAGACATCTGTAACCATGTGGCACCGGACTTCCCCGATGGATATACGGATATGGCTGTTTATATCGCTCATCATATTGGGAAGAAACAAGATCAGCCACTCGATCATCATCCAGTTTGCTTTTCGGACAGCGAGAGATGCAGTTTGGAAGAAAGCAAAGGAAAGTGCCTTTGTGAAAGAGAGATAATTAAGATTTGGTGAGGACTTGACTGCAAGCAGCAAAGGCAAAATTGTGGCCTCTTGTACAACAGGCCCGAAATCAAGGAAAGGGTGGATACTACAGGGTGAATTAGAGCCTTTTTCAACGATGGAAAATAAACACGACCAGGGTGATTTGTTCTGTCGGTAGGTTTACAGGGTAGCTCCTTCCCCACTGCAAACTGAGCGTTCTAGTTTTGAATTATGGTGTTACTGTTTACAAGTTAAGACTTCTGTTAATAGATATATGAAGCAACTTTTTATAGAGAGGGTAGAGTTGAGATTGCATAGGATTTTGCTTTCTATTCTATAGATACGGACTTGAAGTTTATGTCAATCAATGCCAGGGGGATACGAAACCTGTTGAAGAGAAGTTTTTGTTTTGTTTTGTAAGGACTGCAACGCAGATCTTGTATTCGTTAAAGAAACTCATTCATGCAAAGAGGACTATAATTATTGGAAAAATCAGTGGGGCAAGGTCATTGTTTTGGCCCACGGGACTAATCATTCAGCTGGGGTTGCAATTTTAGCACACAATTACAAAGGGACATTTTTTGTTTTCTCAAACTGACTCCAATGGACATGGACAGATTATTTGTGTTGTGTAATGTATATGGATACTGTTCTAGTCCTCCAAATAACTTACTTCTAGAGAAAATTGAAGAAATTCTTAAAAGTCTTGTGAGAAAATATCCATCCAGTCAGATTATAGTTGGTGGAGATTTTAATGTGGTTTATTCTAGTAAAACTGATATATTCCCGCATAGGCCTAAAATTGGTGTGAACAAGTTGGTGAATTTCTGCCAAAGCCTGGACTTAATTGACAAATGGAGAGTTAAAAACCTTGGAGAGAAACAATACAGAGAGATCATTCTTTACAATGAAGAATTGATTTGTGGGTGATAGCCTCAAGACTAGAGGTTAACCCTGTAGAGGTAAAAAAAATACTGCCTGCAGTCCTGACAGATCATAAAGTCATATAATTGACTGTAAGATTGTGCAGTAATGACGGTAGCTACATCTAATGCAGAATATGGGAAATATTGGGAACTGCTGAAATGTAAAATCCGCTCAGCCTGTATTAATTATGGAAAACGGCTTGCTTTAAGGAGATGTGAGGTAGCTGAAATCTATAAGACAATTGCGGATATCACAGAGATTGAGCATCTTGATCTTAATGAGAAAGCTAAATTGAATGATTTACAGAATCAACTAGATACATTGCGTGAGGAAAAGGCTAGAGGAGCTTTCATAAGATCCAGAAAACAATGGCCTGAAAATGCGAAAAGAACAGTAGATACTTTTTTTAATTTGGAAAAGAGGAGAGGGGACCTCAACACACTTCGGAAATGTAAGATTAATGGGGTTACCACTGAGGATAGAGAATTATCAGACTTTACCACTAAGTTTTATAAGAATCTTTACTCTTTAGATAACAATTTGAGTGACTCTAAGGATCACCTTGATTCTATAGAGAATGTTAATTCGGTTTGTGAAGAATTCAATCGGTCTTGTTGTCAAGATTGATCCATTATGGACATCCAGTATGGGGTTGCTCAGTTAAAAAATAACAAATCTCCAGGTTGTGATGGATTAACCTCGGAATTTTACAAAACCTTCTCTGAAGAAATAGCACAATTTTGACTTGAAACGTTTAAGGAGGCTATAAAGAAGGGAGAACTACCTGCCTCTCTGAAGCAAGGGGTTATTACTCTTATACCTAAACCACGCAAGGATCTCTTAAATATGGATAATTGGCGTCCAATCACACTCCTAAATAACGACTACAAAATTATAGACTTAATCTTTGCAAAAAGGTTCAAGTCTTGCTTGAATGATCTCATTAACATTCATCAATCAGGGTTTATGAAAGGGCGCCATATATCTAATAATCTGAGGCTGGTGTTAGACTTGGTTGAGTATTGTGATTTATTGGATGACTTCCCTGTTATCCTATTTTTGGAAATGTCAGAAAGCATTTGATACAGTAAGTCACAATTTAATCATTGAATGTCTTAAGCATTTGAAATTTGGTCGTTTTTTTATTGATGCCATCAGAACTTTGTATAATGGTGGCAAATGCTGTATCAAACTCAGTCATGGAACATCCTCAAGGTTTAACATTTACAAAGGAATACGACAAGGTTGTCCAATTTCAACTTTTTTCAAAATGTTGTTAGTATCTCAAATTTTATGCTCATTAGTTCATAAAAGTCCATTTGAAGGCATTACATTCCAGGCCAGAGAGTTCAAGATATCCCAACTGGCGGATGACACCTCACCTTTTTTGAAAAATGTTTCACAAGCTAGATTAGCATTGGATATCATGAAGCAGTTCTCCAAAATCTCAGGTTTGGCATTACATCTTTTGCAAATGTGAGATGTTTGTTTTGAAAGGAGCTGTCAATCCAGCAGATTGTAACATCTCTGAAAAAGATCACCAAAAATCTTAAGGCTGTGAATGATCTTAATTTGAACGCTGTAACTGAATCTGTCAATAAAAATTATCCTCATGGTTAGGGTTGGATTTAAGTCTTCAACAAAGGGTGCTTTTATCCAAAGCTGAGGGGCTATCTTTTTTCATCTATTGACATTCCCAAATCCACTTGCTGTACCTTAGATAGGCTTTTGTACAACTTCATATGGAAAAACAAGCTCGAGACCCTGGGTCTCGACCCTGCCCTGTGCAACTGGGTCCTGGTGGTGAGAGTAGGAAGCAACATATCCACCCCGCTAATCCTCACCACTGCCACAAGGGTGCGTTCTCAGCCCTCTCCTGTACTCCCTGTTCACCCATGACTGGGTGGCCATGCACGCCTCCAACTCAATCATCAAGTTTGCAGACGACACTACAGTGGTAGGCTTGATTACCAACAACGTCGAGACGGCCTACAGGGAGGAGGTGAGGGCCTTCGGAGAGTGGTTTCAGGAAAATATCCTCATTCTCAACATCAACAAAACAAAGGAGATGATCGTGGACTTCAGGAAACAGCAGAGTGAGCACCCCCCTATCCACATCGATGGGACAGTAGTGGAGATGGTGGAAAGTTTTATGTTCCTCTACGTACACATCACGGACAAACTGAAATGGTCCACACAGACAGTGTGGTGAAGAAGGCGCAATAGCGCCTCTTCAACCTCAGGAGGCTGAAGAAATTTGGCACGTCACCAAAAACACTCAAACTTTTACAGATGCACAATCGAGAGCATCCTGTTGGGCTGTATCACCGCCTGGTACGGCAACTGCTCCGCACACAACCGTAATGCTCACCAGAGGGTAGTGAGGTCTGCTCAATGAATCACCGGGGGGAAAATACCTGCCCTCCAGGACACCTACACCACCCGATGTCACAGGAAGGCCAAAAAGATCATCCAGAAGGTGAGGTCAGTACAGGTGCATCAAAGCTGGGACTGAGAGACAGAAGTTGTTTTTCAATCTCAAAGCCATCAGACTGTTAAACAGCCATCACTAACATTGAGTGGCCGCTACCAACATATTGACCCAAATCTCTAGCCACTTAAATAATAAAAAATTGGATGTAATAAATGTATCACTGGTCACTTTAAACAATGCCACTTTATATAATGTTTACATACCCTACATTATTCATATCTTATGTATATACTGTACTATACCATCTACTGCATCTTGCCAATGCCGCACGGCCATCGCTCATCCATATATTTACATGTACATATTCTTATTAATTCCTTTACACTTGTGTGTGTATAAGGTAGTTGTTTTGAAATTGTTAGATTACTTTTAATATATTACTGCACGGTCGGAACTAGAAGCACAAGCATTTCGCTACCTTTATTAATGCGAGTGTATGCTACACTCGCATTAACATTTACATTTAAGTCATTTGGCAGACGCTCTTATCCAGAGCGACTTACAAATTGGTGAATTCACCTTATGACATCCAGTGGAACAGCCACTTTACAATAGTGCATCTAAATCATTTAAGGGGGGTGAGAAGGATTACTTTATCCTATCCTAGGTATTCCTTAAAGAGGTGGGGTTTCAGGTGTCTCCGGAAGGTGGTGATTGACTCCGCTGTCCTGGCGTCGTGAGGGAGTTTGTTCCACCATTGGGGGGCCAGAGCAGCGAAGAGTTTTGACTGGGCTGAGCGGGAACTGTACTTCCTCAGTGGGAGGGAGGCGAGCAGGCCAGAGGTGGATGAACGCAGTGCCCTTGTTTGGGTGTAGGGCCTGATCAGAGCCTGGAGGTACTGCGGTATAGGGTGCCACTATATAGGGAATAGGGTGCCATCATATAGGGAATAGGGTGCCATCATATAGGGAATAGGGTACCATCATATAGGGAATAGGGTGCCACTATATAGGGAATAGGGTACCACTATATAGGGAATAGGGTAACACTATATAGGGAATAGGGTGCCATCATATAGGGAATAGGGTACCACTATATAGGGCATAGGGTACCACTATATAGGGAATAGGGTGCCATCATATAGGGAATAGGGTGTCACTATATAGGGAATAGGGTACCACTATATAGGGAATAGGGTAACACTATATAGGGAATAGGGTGCCACTATATAGGGAATAGGGTGCCATCATATAGGGAATAGGGTGCCATCATATAGGGAATAGGGTACCACTTTATAGGGGATAGGGTACCACTATATAGGGAATAGGGTACCACTTTATAGGGAATAGGGTACCATCATATAGGGAACAGGGTACCACTTTATAGGGAATAGGGTACCACTATATAGGGAATAGGGTACCACTATATAGGGAATAGGGTACCACTATATAGGGTGCCATCATATAGGGCATAGGGTACCACTATATAGGGAATAGGGTGCCATCATATAGGGAATAGGGTGCCATCATATAGGGCATAGGGTGCCATCATATAGGGAATAGGGTACCACTATATAGGGCATAGGGTGCCACTATATAGGGCATAGGGTGCCACTATATAGGGCATAGGGTGCCATCATATAGGGCATAGGGTGCCACTATATAGGGAATAGGGTGCCACCATATAGGGAATAGGGTGCCACCATATAGGTAATAGGGTGCCACCATATAGGTAATAGGGTGCCACCATATAGGGAATAGGGTGCCACCATATAGGTAATAGGGTGCCACCATATAGGGAATAGGGTGCCACCATATAGGAAATAGGGTGCCACCATATAGGGAATAGGGTGCCATCATATAGGGAATAGGGTACCACTATATAGGTAATAGGGTGCCAGCATATAGGGAATAGGGTACCACTATATAGGTAATAGGGTGCCAGCATATAGGGAATAGGGTGCCATTTGAGATACAACCAAAGGATTCCAGAGGAATGGAGGTCTATTCATTCACACTTTACATACAAGTGCCAGAAACACATGGAGTCACCATGACTCCCAGTCAGTGGTTCCCAGTCAGTGGTCCCCAGCAGACAGAATATATAAAAGAATGTAGAATCAGTGGGCAGGAAACACCTTGTACTCGATGCGAGTCAACCCCACGCAGTCAACCTTCACGGAGTCAACCCCACTCAGTCAACCTTCGCGGAGTCAACCTTCGCGGAGTCATCCCCACGGAGTCATCCCCTAGGAGTCAACCTTCCCGGAGTCATCCCCACGGAGTCATCCCCGCGGAGTCAACCTTCGCGGAGTCAACCCCACGGAGTCAACCTTCGCAGAGTCAACCTTCGTAGAGTCATCCCCACGGAGTCATCCCCACGGAGTCATCCCCACGGAGTCATCCGTCATTAAC